>NC_048281.1:6388062-6703062 GCF_009762535.1 Notolabrus celidotus | reverse complement strand
CGTTACCTGGTGGGGCTGGTGTGTAAACTGTGAGCCCATGTCAATGAACCTAGAGAGCTTCTGCTGTCAGGAGAGGGACTTAGTGACAACACTTCAGGACCTTTCTGAATCAGAGGATACCACCGGCTCACATATGGCTCCAGTCTGCATCACTCATCATCCAGAGTTCCCTGCCTTACAGGAGGTTTGCTTGTTTGAACAGCCAGGATAAAGACGAGTACGTGCCATCTTTTAAATTTGCAGAAAAGTGAGTTTAATTCACTCTAAAGACCGATACCGCTACTTGATCCTGCTACGTGCTTTTTGATCCAAACAGCTGATCGGCATGTATCCATGCTCATGCAGCGAAAGAACACCAGTCTGGGAGGTGCGTCCGAAAATAGTGCCAAAAGAAAGGGGGTTTCTGACGGCAAAGTCAAGAGCTGCAATTTTTTCTAGAATAGCATGCAATTGCACCGTGATGAGTGCCTGGACCATATTTTCTTAACTTTAGCGAAATTACACAAAATAGGAGGCCCCGTCAGCAGAGAATTGTAGCCTAGCTTGCCTGCCGGTCATCTGGGAATTTTCTCATTAAAGGGGAAGAGCTCACCGGCACTCATTGTGGCTAGCAGGAGCACTATTGCAATATAACTCATAGGATCCCACTTAAAAAAAAATTGAAATAACCCTTTAAAGGACATTTTTGGAGTGCTCTTAGCTGTTTATTTTCATCTAATCACAATCCAAACAACAGAGCTTCCAAGCTGTCAATTTTCATGCATATAAGCACAGGGCCAAAAAGACTATTCACCTGATTCTTTCCTCACATACAAAAGCGAACCCGCTTGAAGTCAATTTCATTCAAATAATAACAATACGACTTGTATAGCGCTTTTCTGGGTACTCAAAGATGCTTTACATAAAGTGCAAAAAATAAAACAAAACAAAGACAGAGGTGGGGCAGGAGTATAGGTTATGTGTTGTGTGCTTTTCTTGAACATGAAGGTCTTGAGATGGTTTTTAAATGAGTGAAGAGAGTCAGAGTTGCGGATGTGTGGAGGGAGAGAATTCCAGAGAGTTGGGGCAGGAGATTGACATCTGATGATCTGAGGCGGCGAGAAGGGGAGTGGCGTTTGAGGAGGTCGGTCAGGTATGAAGGGGGCCAGGTTGTTGAGGGCTTTGTAGGTGATGAACAGGATCTTGAAGTGGATTCGGTGCTGTATGGGGAGCCAGTGGAGGTGCTGAAGGATGGGTGTGATGTGGGCTTTGGAGCGGGAGTGGGTGAGTAACTGGACAGCTGAGTTCTGCACATATTGCAGTTTTTGGAGGTCAGTGGAGGGGAGACTACAGGATGCTGTTGGAGTAATTCAGTCTGGAGGTTATGAAGGCGTGGGTGGAGAGAGGCGTGCAATGTTGCAGAGCTGGAAGAAGGATGTTTTGGTGACGTTTCTAATGTGTGGTTTGAAGGAGAGAGTGGGGTCAAGGATGATGCCAAGGTTACGGACTGCTGGAGAGGGTGTGACTGTGTGGTCATTGATCTCCAGTGAGCAGTTCTGGGTGGAGGGGAGGAGGGATTTGGGGCCGATGAGAATGATTTCAGATTTATTGCTGTTGGGTTTGAGGAAGTTGTTGCTCATCCAGTTTTTTAGGTCAGTGAGGCAGTTTGTGGGGGTGGACACAATGGCAGGAGTGATGGATTTTGTGAAGATGTAGAGCTGGGTATCATCGGCATAGCATTGAAATTGTTGTCCATGGAGGCATATGATGTGACAGAGGGGGAGCATGTAAAGGATGGGGACTCATGTTTTAATAGTTTCACATTTTAATTGCAGCAGAAGGACCTTGTTGGTATTTGACGTCTAGGCTCTGACCTCATCACTCCTGTCTAATGTATTTTACATGCAGAAATTTGAGGAGTAATGAGACAGTAAGTTAACCCCCTTGCCAAAGCCTGGACCTGGATCCCACTGTGGTTGTGATGCTGAAAGTACGAGCACAGTACTGGTGCAGGGCAGCATATGGCAATAGCAGAGAACAGGCAGTGATCAGAAATTGAACAGCTCAAACGCAACACCAAATTGGGGGGATAGGTGATTTCAAGATGACATGAATCTGGTTCTACTCGAGGTTTCTGCCTGTTAAAAGGAAGTTTTTCCTCATCGCCGTAACTAGCTAAATACTGTAAGGTGCAATGCTCATGGTGGATTAAAATGAGATTATGGTAAGAGTATGGTCCAGACCTACTCTGTTTGTAAAAGCCTCTTGAGATAACGTTTGTTGTGTTTTGGTGCTATACAAATAAATTGATTGATTGATTTATGACCCATGTCAAATGTAAAAATCAGTGCACCTGGGGTTGCCTGCCTGATTCAAGTCACAATCATTGGTCCGTTTTGAAAACATTTTCAACAAAAACTTTAGTTCCAAATGTGAAGTTAATGTGAAAACCATAGACTGTACACAATATGGACGTAGTATCCGTGACGTCACCCATCTGTTTCTGAAGTGCTGTTTTGAGGCCAATCGTTGGCGGGAGCCATATTGCTGCTGTAGAGCGCTTGTGACATAAAGAGATTGGCTTTGAGCCTCCTAGCCAACAGCTACAGTGTTCCCGCCTGTCAATCAAGTCAGCTGTGCCTCTCACTGGAAAACTCATAATCTCAATATCTTCGAAATTGCCGCATTAGAAAAAAATTCACCCCTCTACAGTGTGTGGCGATCGAGAAATTAGCTATCCAGACTACACTCATCTTTTGTACCAGGCTGTAAATATGTTTATTTCTGCTGTAAAGATCGTCTCTCTTGAATTGGTGTGCATGTGGTTTACGGTACTTCCGGAGCCAGCCTCAAGCGGATCCTCGATGAACTGCAGTTTTTAGCACTTCTGCATTGGACTCATATTTTTAGACCGGAGGTTGCCGCTTGGTGAAAACTGGCATCTCCTATCTTCTACAATTGTTTGAATGCCTGGTGATATGGATGTCGTTTTCATTTGATGAGAGTTCTCAAGGTTTTAATTAGTCACTTGATTCCTTTATTGTGTCTTTATTGTATTCATTGAGGAGGTCAACTCGCCTGTACGCGTGGAAGGAAGCATTGTCAGCACACAAGATGAGAGTCTTTTAATCGGGCTGTACTCTTCGGAACATGCCAACCAAAAGGCGCTCTCAGACTCAACAGAGAGGGGGTTTGGAAGTCAATCATCTCCATCTGAGAGGCAGCCTCATCCAACGAGGGGATACATGATTTTTCAGCTCTAGTTGTCTCGTGAGTGGGTCCAGCTTTTCAACCATGTCCACTACAGTTTTGCCTCATCCCTGTAGTTGCCGGTTAAGCTAGTTTTAGTGGCCAAATATATCTGCTAAAAATGCCACATTGGACATTCACTTTTTGTTTTCCACAAGGGCAAAATGGTCAGTTGCTTTCTTATCTTGCTTGATTTAAGGAATGCCTTGACCTCATCCAGTAGCCCACATAAATGCTCTAATGCTTTGCCTTTGCTTTGTGTAGCAACAGATCATCGTGTTTGCTTCTTCTGACTCAGTCACAAGGTATAGGAAAAGACAATACTGGGTGCTTGACATACCCCTGACAAAATGAATAACATGCATCATTTTATCCATCACTTTTTTTAGCTCACCGCTGAGCCTGGTGTTGAGGACACTCTGGAGGCAATGCAGTGCATGCATTTGGGGCACCAGCTCTTTCAATCTGCTGACCAGACTTCTGTGCTTTCCCATCATAGCAGGACCACCATCTGTCACAATTAGGTTTACTTTCTGAAATGATAGTGAACAAAGCCTAAACAGTTCTTCCAGTTTGGTAAATATAATGTCCTCAGTGGTGTGCCCTTCTAATGGAACAAAAGAGAGCAGCTCCTCCCTGAAATCCTATCCATCAAAATATCGAACATAGACAATCATCTGGGCTACATCTGTGCTGTCAGACGCTGTGTGGGGAGTTATAATCAATGATCTCAGTGAGGCTAATTACTTTTCCCTAGCCACTGACAAGAGCACTGACAGTGCTTCTATGCGGCAGGTGGCAGACCGTGCAGAAACGAGGCACCGGTTTCACTGCAGCAATAATTCCATCCATCTACTTGTCAGTTGCCAGTTCCTCCAAAACTGTCAATATAACTTCTTCGAAAACCTTTGGAACAGTGAATGACCTGTTGTGCTGTGTGAGCACCCTAGATGCTTTCAGGGACAATTTTGTCACTTTTGATTGAGCTGTGAGGCCTCACACCAGGATCCTGCTGCTGTGTGTATAGTTGGCTGTCAGTGCTTCAATTTTGCACTTTCATGCCCCTGTCTACAAATGGGAAAAGCAACTTTGAAGGTGCCATGCTTCATCTCGTGATGCTGTCTTTCGTTCAGTTCCTAGCATACAGCTGCAATTTCAATGCAGATGAGACACACTAGCTTTGCATTCACAAAATGAGGTAAGATGGAACGCAGTTCTCTTTCCATCTTCTCTGTCTTATTTCTGCTGTCAACAGCAGAGAGTTTTTCCTTGCCAGCTTTACTTTAAGACATGAAGAGACATATAACTTCACCAAGTTCCAAAAAATACAATATTTTCGAAAAATCTAGTTTCATAAAGAAAAAACTGTGCTTTGATCACATTCCTTTCTCATGGCTAAACCCTGCTCCCCTCAGGAGATTATCACTTTTATCTCCAAGTCTTAAATCATCAGGATGTGTGAAGGGCTCTGTGTGACAGGAGGGCTTAAGAGCTGCAGATAAACTCAGAATTTTAATAAACTTGGTGCAGGGTCCTTTGGAAGTAAAATTGCAAATGCTGCTCTTGGCTTACTTTTTTATTCACATTTCAATTTATGAGTGTTTTTCTGCCTGTTGTTACAGCACAGTATTGTGAAAGCCAAAACACATTCTTAGCCAAATGTCTTAGGAGTTATGGCAGTATTTTGACTTGGATGTCAACACTTAGAAATAATAAAAGAAAGTCTTCATTTTGCAATAATATTATACTGTGTGTAATATTATGAAAAGTGCACGAGGCACTCAGTGAGGTATCCGTACTGCAGCATTTAATGTTTGAAAATGTTTAACATATTCTAACAAGCGACTGTTTTAATGGGTTACATCACCACAATGACTAGGGACATTTTGGTGCTAACAGCGCCCTATACGAATTCACAAAATAAAAGCCTCATAAAGCGATACAGATATCCCAACCATAGTCTTTTGGTACTGACTCCTATGGCTTAGTAGTCCGACTGCCCACCGTAGAGATTTCACAACGTTCAGAGGCAGAACTGACCCAGTCTATGGTATGGACAAGCTAAGTTGCTATTGCTAAGACTGTATCGCTTTATGAAGCTTTTATTTTGGTATTTCCTCTAGGAGGCAGTGTGAATTTGCATATTAGCTAAATATTTAGCTTCGCAGAGCAACATTTAACATTTATATTTAACAATCAACATTTAGATTGAACAGTACACTTTTATTTTTATATTCAACACTTATATTTAACATTTATATTTAACATTTATACTTATATTTAGCATTTGGATTTAACAGTGATTGTAGCTTAACTATATTTTTCACAACAAAATTAAATGTGAAGTTCCAAAATATTGCTCTAAATGTGATTTTAAAAAAGTGACTTTTAAAAATTCACATTACTTTTGTTGCTGATATTTTCAGTGTGCACAACTTTACAAACAGCGCCCCATAAATGACCCCACAGCGTTCATAGTTACCTTTTCCTTTATTCTCTTTATTTTAAGTTAAAGACAAAATATACTTCTCTGGTGCCCAGTGGCGATTAAAGGATTTATTTTTAGGGGGGGGCAATGTTATATTTTAGGGCGCACCCAATTGCCTTGTGTATGAATTGTGCTCTACAAATAAACTCGCCTTGTATGTATATCATATGTTTACATTATAAGGCCAAACACATGACAAACATTAACACATGTTAAATGAACTATAGGAGTAGAAAACAATGAATCCACTGCTTAAATAATAGAAAACTATGCCTCACCAGATGCATCAAAGTAAGATAGAAGGCCTTCATATTTTCTTCTCTGTCCAAAAGATCTGGAGAGGTGTTGGGCCTCAAATATGAAGTGCATCCCCTGATGTTACCAAAGGCAGGGTTTTATGTACAGAAATAGAAAACAGGTAATTTTAAAGTCATGGTATCGGTGCTATAAGAAAGGGAACAAGGCTGTACAGAAAATCATTCATCCCTGCAGCCATTAGGCTTCATAACTATCTAGCCAATGAGAGATGAGCTGACCCTGAATTACTTGTTTTATGTTTTATGTGATTTTTATTATTTTTATCTGCTGGACACCTGAATTTCCTCCTTCAGGGATGAATAAAGTACACTCTGTTCTATTCGATCTACAGATCTTTACAATTTGCATTATTTACAACAGCATGAGTCTCCTGTTTCCATGCTGTGTGGCAAATTGTGCGACGAATAAAAAAAACCACACCGTAGCTAGTTTCGTGTCACATAAACATTCATGCAGGAACTCCTTGACAGTTATTTCCCATCTAGTTGTCACATTTCATTAGCTTCGCAACGTAATATTTTTTATAACATCAACTTTTTGTCAGCACAATGTGAAATGATGAACTAAAGATATTGGGACAAACTAGGAGTTAAGATAAAACATCAGTAACTCGTTTGTTGTTCAACATACTGCAGGTTTGAATTTGCCTGCCATCCGAGTCTCCGTCAGTTCAGAGTTGAAGTGAGAGAAGAGATGTGCTTGTTTTATTTTCCCCCCTCATCCCGCCCCCATAAAGCTGCGCTGTAACCACCAGCTAGCGCACCTCTGAGGAAAAACAAATTACCCAATGACAAGACATTATTTTCGCGGAGGGGGCCAGGAGGGAGCCAATCAGATTCCAGCATGTTTAATATGGCCCCAGAGGACAAGCTGCAGGACGACATGCCGGACGATGAGGGGGAGAACGAGTTGGACGCTGTCAGTGGTGCTCCATGGCGGAATCAGCTGTCTGCAGAGGTGTCTGCCCTGGAGGAGGTTCACAGTGACCATGATTATCTTTAGTCGGCAAGTAAAATCATTTTAAAGCTATTATTTCTATTTAAAGTGTTTTATAAACAGTGTTGTTTTTTGAAATGGTTTGTGGTGGGATTATTTTTTATCTTAAGAGGTTGTGAAGTAGTTTTGTTTGCACGGTTTCATTCTTCCTCTTTTTTTAAAACATTCTTAGTGACATGGCAGCCGTCGATTGAGTCAGCCCTGCAAACCAAGTTGATGGACAATGTGGTGGACAGTGGAGGCATGCTACCCCAAACGATGTCCCACTGACAGACACCAGTGTCTTTATTGTGGCCTCCTATCTAGCCCAGCAGCACTGCCAGGGACTCCTGCTCAGCTAATAACTGTAAATAATTGTAATTTGTTGTTAATTGTAAATTGTACATAATTGAATCATTTCTGTTAATTATTTCTGTAATTTCATGGGAATTTCTGCCTGTCCTTTTGTAAATAGTTGTAAATGTTAAGACTGCCCACGTGTAAATATTTAGAAATGTTCAGACTGCACCTTTAATAAAAGAAAAAAATCAGCCCCTTGTTGTCCCTGAAACATATTTTAATTTTTACACATAAGCATGTAAACAATCTTGTGTAAAAATTGTAAAATTGAGCAATTCAGTCTGTAAAATAAATTAGCAAAAAAAAAAAATAGAACTCAAATGATCTTAACAATTTCACAACAAACAGTGAACAATCACAAGAGGAAAAAAAATAAATTTGTGCCTGTCTACCATCCTCCCCCTCTTTTTTCCTCCTCCTCCTCCTCCTCCTCCTCCTCCTCATCCTCATCATCCCCTCCTCTGAAAAACAAAACATCTTGAAAAACATTTTCCGATACTTAGGCATGGCGGGGGGTCAACTTAGGTCCAGTGGGCCCCTCGGCTCGCTATACACTGAGGGAAACACTGAAATAAAATAATATAAAACCCTATCATCTAGTTTCAATATCATCATCCATGTTTGCACATACTTTGTATTTTTCTTTTCAGGTTGTCCCATTTTTTTGGCCTGCTCAGGCGCAACCTGTTCATACAGGCCCATTTGTTCCAGGATTGTTCTAAACTGACAGAAGCAAGAGAACTGTTAAACACAAGATCACATTAACAGGATATAAAAATTCATACAATGTGACATGATGAAAGACGAAATCTACCAAAAAAAAAACCCAAAACATTTACATAGACATAGATATATAGATTATCTTTTTATTTTGGACTTTGTATAGGATTTGGATTCATTTAATTAAATTGTACATACAAAATGTATATTACAAGTTATTGACTTACCTCCATCCAACAGTGGCTGAATTTTGTGCCCCCGTAAACAAATGGTCATTCTAATTCCTCAGTTTTATACATTTCTTGGTCCCTAAAAAAAATAAATTTAAAGAAGGTTTGGACATGTCAACAGACACAAGGATTATTTTATGGCAAAATAACAATAAGAATAAAAGTTATGATAATCCTCAAGTGAGCTCTGTATTCAATGCTAACGTTTAACTAGACTTTACAGTTTAACAGCCTGAAAATAACGCAGGACTCACAACCTCATCTAATTTTGGTCATCTTAGTACATTTATATACTTAATATGAAGTATTAACAGTCTGTAACATCTCTACAGTCACAATAACATATAAATCAACCTTGAATGTCTAACATTTGAAAGTGAAGGCTTTTAAGACTTCTTTTTTTTTCCTAAAGCTAAAGCTAAGCTCATCGCACGGAGCGAAACTGGCAGCATAGCCCTGCTCTTACGGTACAGCCAGGGGCTGGCTCCACATTCCAGTGGCTACATGCTAGCATTACTAATGTCACGTATTTTAACAGAAATTTTAAGGTTTTAAGGTCCCTTGAAGTTTAACACGTCTGGCGTTAGATGTTCAAAAGAGTAATAACCAAATACCTAGGTTTAAAAGTGAATTCCACTCCGTTTCTCTCTTCCCCTGAATTGGGACACAGCTTGTATGTGCCTGGATCACAGGAGCAATCAGAAACAGGTGAGACAAAAAGGCACAGGTGAAAACAATCACAGGGTAAGGCACACAATTACAGAGGAGGGAAAACACACAAAGACAGGGAGTTAAACCTGACCTGACACACTAGGAACAAATATGACAAAATGAAACAGGTTGAGGCAGATGGCTGTCTAACATGAGTCTGGTTCTGCTCGTGGTTTCTGCCTGTATAAAGGAAGTTTTTCCTTGCCGCTGTAACTAGCTAAATACTGCGAGGTGCAATGCTCATGGTGGATTAAGATGAGATCAGACTGAGTCCTTTCTTAAGAGGGGACTGGATCTTATCCTGTCTTGATGTTGGGTCTTTACAAATAATTTAACATAGACCAGGGGTTCCCAAAGTGTGGGGAGACAAAAACGGGGTGTCGTGAGATGTCTTCCAGAATGTTTTTCATTTTTTAATTATCTAAAAATAACACATATTACCCAGTGTAGTAAAAAATATTGACAAACATAGTAGCTAACCTTGAAATAGAACCTTGAAAATAGGGAATGTAATGAGTTTTCTGCCTTTCTTTTTGCCAGATGACTCCTTAAGTTTAGGGTTAGTGAACAGTTAATTATCAAAAGCATCAGTATTAGTAGATTAATTCATAACAGCACAGGAAACACAGACAAGTGCTCATATAGGTAGGCTAATTGTCTGCAGACCAGCTCAATGAAGCCATATTAAACCACTTTGCGGGACAATGGGGGTTACAAGTCTTTGGCACCTATATTTTTGGGGTCATGGACTGAAAAGTCTGGGAACCTCTGGTCTAGACATGCTATGCTTGTAAAGCGTCTTGAGATAACATTTGTTGTGATTTGGCGCTATACAAATAAGGAATGATTGATTGATTGATTGATTGATTGTGGGGGATGAAAGTAGGCTGGTACTGGGTACCACTATAGTATAAGATTCAACGGTGTCACGCATTATGTTATCAAGAACACTGTCTCCTTATAATTTGCATTTAAGTTTCTCAGATTTTTTTCTGGACCGTCTGCTGGTTTATGGAGTCCAGCTGCCTTTCATTACAGCTAGTTAATTGGAGTTTGAGCTTCCGTCAGCACTGCAGCTGACTGATATCAAGTGCCCTGGGTTTCGGCAGGCAGACATTTGTTGCAAAACCTCCTTTGTAACTTGTGTAGAAGAATAGGTTGTGATGTTTCATGACATTCTGTTAGTAGCCGGGTAATAAGCGGCTTCGCTTCGGGGTCTTGTCCACCCTGTTGGGATTCTGTTTTCCATTCTATTTCCCTATTTCTCACTTATACGAGCAGTGCGTGAAGTGATGATTAGAGATTGCTCTGTAACTCAGTACAACTGCACACAACTGCACACACACGTCTATGAAAGGGTGCATTTATTTTAGTTCTGGGTCATTAGATTTTTCCACAACTAGACAATAGACATTAATATTGCAATTTGCACAAATAATAGATGGTTCCCATATGATCTCAAACATTGTTGTGGTTGGCAACGGGCTGTCAGCAAGTTTTTAATATTTGTGATTCGTTTTTTTGTCTCTCCTCAAAACTCTATATCTAGCTTATAGCTCATATGCTCACAACCTACACGTCACTCTCAAAAGGATTGGAACAGTGTTCAGATTTCGCTGGGTAGCTTCTTCATACAGGGCAGTCACTGCAGTCTGGTACTCTTACGGCCAAATTCCACCAGATCCATGTCCGGTCCATCTGCAATCTGTCACGGCACCGGAGTTGATCGGTTTTTATTCTAGTCAATGTGTCAATGTGTGTGACACATTGGGCCTCATTCACTAACAGTGTGTACGCACGAATATGTGCTTAAACCGTGCGTACAAACGTTTGAAGCACGAATCTGTGATTCATCAATAAATTCTTACTTTATTCTTACACTGCGAACAAAAATAGAACTTCCTCAGACCATGCGTACGCACAAATGATGACGACCAACTTTCTCAGAAAATGTAAACACATGCTCTTTTAACTAATGCATGACATGTTTAAACTACTTTCAGTAAAATAAAAAAGCCTTTAATAGAATTCAGTTAATAAAAACGATGAATTGACTAAATGTATTAAATAACCATTAAAGTGACGCCTTTTCACTCTTATCATACTTACAATATTGAATCTTAAATTAAATACCTAGTTTACAATTAAAATTATGATGACAATAAACACATTAAAAAAATTGTCGATCACTCCCACCAACAGTGCCATGAATTAGTGCACGGTTGTCCTGACCCCCACTTTGGGAACCCCTGATCTAAGAAACGGATGGCTTGTTGCTGAGCATATTTTATGTTGTGTTTATCTTAAGTCTCTATCCTGTTTATGCTGAAATGTTGTTGTTTTTAGGTGACCAGGGATATGGCCTTAAAACCTTATGGCTTTTTCGTTTACGTCCACTCTCCCAAAACTCTCCATGGTGACAGCCGGTAGCACAAGCAAAATCCTCATTAAAATAGGGCGGTCTGCACAACTTTTGCACCTGTTATCAATTGTGCACGCAGTCATAGTAGATCACCCACAACACGGCCATTAATAGCACGTGCAATTTTTTTGTTTGCACACGCAATTTAGAGCTCGTTATTTGGGATCTTAGTAGATCAGGCCCTCTGTGTTATCACCAGATCGTATTTCAATTAACTACAACAACAAACCGTCATGATGAGCGGAGCCAGGCCTGGAGTCAACAGGTCAGAGGTTTACAGAGGACCAGAAAGACAACATGAATGAGGAGAGGAGTGGGATAATCGTTGATTCAGTAATTACCGTGGGAAAACCTCGGTCACATAACTCAAGCTGCCCTGCGGTCCTACTTTGTGCTGCTTTCTGGAAACGCAACCGGTGAGCTGGAGCCGGACCACAGCGGATCAGAGACGGACCAGACATGAATCCAATGTCCAATGTTATCCAGCCTTGGCACAACATTTCTTAGGGCCATCAGAGAACGATAGAAGGGCCAGCAGAGAGAGGGCATAATTCAAAGGATTTTTATCTAAGTTGTGCCCTGTTAACTTCCTGAAAGTCTTGCACTGATGGCAGACGTGAGCGAACTGAAAGACTTATGAGAAATTCTTCAGAATAGGAAGACCACACTCCCAAAGGCCCATGAGATCATTAGAATGTATGTCAAATGAATAGAAAGCCTCGGCACAAAAACCAGGACAACTTGAAGTTGAAGCAAGCTAGGCAGAGGATGTGATGGAATTTAAGGGAGAACAGGAAAGAGCTGGCAAACCTCCCATCATTGACTCTGCTCAGCTCACCAAAGCAGTGGCAGAGAGTATGAAAGAACAGCTCACATAGCAAGTGGCATGGCTCATGATCACTCAGAAGAGGATGACTACTTTAGGCCTCTCTAGAAAAGTGTTCTGTTTTGTTAGGGAAAATGAATATCAGTTTGCACATTGAAGGACACATTTGAAGAGATTTTTGCCCATAACGATCTGTTATTTTTACCGTCCAATGTTCTCAAAATTCAAAGAGAGAGATTTCTTAATTGTTCTGGTGTTTAATTAAGTAAGAGGTCTCTCACCCTGCGGGATTCTATTTCCCATAACTACCTGCCATAATCTCTGTATATGCAGAGCTTGCGGAAATATTCGATAAGGTAGGTCTCCAATATATTTATAGAAACAAGTTAACTTGCAGTGTGAGTCAGATTAAAACAAAACTATTTGACACTTACAAACACAAATGGTTAGAAGAAGTCATGTGTCAGCCCAAACTAAGAACATATTGTCTGTTCAGAAAAAAATGTATCAGCCAGAGCTTTATGTCACCCTTAAACTAACCAGAGCTCAGAGGTCTGTATGTGCTCAGCTGGGATGTGGTATCCTTCCTCTGGCATTAGAAACAGGTCGCTTCCACTCTGTTCCAGAGGAGGAGAGAAAGTGTTCCTTGTGTGATCTGGAGGAAATTAAAAATGAAATGCACTTTTTATTCTGCTGTCCATCATATGTCATGATCTCAGGCGCCTTCTTTTCAACAAAATATCAGAAAAGTGTTCTGATTTGTTTTCCATGTCTGATGAAGATAGTCTTCAGTTCCTGTTTACACACTAAGTGTTTCAGTTTGCTCAGTTTATGTTAAATGCTGTTCAGCAGCGTAGGAGCACACTCTATTTAGTTGTTGTCACTGTCAAATGTCTTAAGTGCACCACTATGCTTTTTATTTACTTTAGGTCATTGCTGGTCATGTGCAGCATTGTAACTACTCTTCTTTTTGCTTTTTCTTCTTATGTTGTTGCTCCTATTTTGTTTTGTTTTTGTAGTGTCTTGTAAGTCCATACGGGCTGGGCACCTTTTCGGTGCATGACACGATGAATGATAAATATACTAAACTAAACTATATGAAGTATGTTTGTAACAGGCAGGCGTTGTACTATATAATTTGTATTGTCCCTCTCAAATAAACCATATAAATAAAATAAATAAATATTACCCTGGTTTATTTGAATACATAACTGTTGCTTACAGATAAGGTTAGAAAGCATTTAAATACTCTAAACATTGACATCACAATGTTAATATATCAGTGCGTTGTACTAACTTCATTTAGAGATAGGGTTACGTTTACGGTTAAATTTAGTGATCTGTTTAACTCTTGACCCTTTTCTTGTTCCATTAAAATGTCCAGAATTATGAATAGTGCATGAAGAGTACTGTTTTGGCATTCAGGAGTAATTTGAGAGGTACACATGCTCTTGTCATGACCATCTGTCTCTCCATAAATCATACAGTATTGGGCTCAAACAAGCATTCGATGAGACTGGTGAATGTCCATGGTATCTATGTATACAGCGAATGTTTGTACCGCCTTGGGTCAGGGGATTTAATTTGAATGTCCTTTACTGTGAAAAATAAATTAACAAAACCTGAACCATGTCTTGCCAGCAGTGTAACCGTTCCATGAGATATAGAGTCTCTCTGAGCATATGGTTATTCATACCAGCTTCCCTCTCACCATCTCTAGACAAATTAATTGTCTGAGTTTTCTTCAGCTGCAGGCCCAGCCATTGCACAGCTGTTGCAACTTAACTTCGGCACTTAAAAACTATCTCATAAATCACTCAGTTTGGCAAAACATACAAAAGTGCTAGATACACTGTAGATTAGGTACTTAATCATCCTTTGCCCTCATGGATGTAACGCAGAGCAGAATGCACTTCTTCACGATATATTTGTTTATTTATTAAATGCTGGCATCACATTTTTATCACTTGAGGCTTAATCTAAACTGATGATGATATCATTGTTCTTTTCTCCCCTACCCAACTACTGGCTTGTCATGCACTGCTACTATGGACACCCACGCAGGCTCAGGTCAGTGCTATTCATTCTACTCTGCTTTAGCTATTGAATATAAAATGCATGCAAGATCTGTATGAGTTGTGCGAACCCTTTTTGTTGTTTTGTTTGACAGACACAACAATATATTTGTTAGAGAGACTGTTAACTGGATGGAAATAATCAGTTTGAAGTGCGACTGGGTAGCTCATTGCTTTTTAAGTGGCCCTCAAATTGACGTTTTGGAAAGAGTAATAGGAATTCGTCATGTTGTCATCAGACTTTTGATAGTGTGCTTAAGATGTAAAGTAGTATAAGAATATAAATGAACATAAATGAGAAAGGAGAGATATTTCCCTGGTTTGTTTTTTTTGCTTGTATATAATACACCAACCAACTTATCATTGTAGTGCTGTCATACATCATAAGTGTTGTGGCATTATGAACTGTTTGGTGACATTATTTCTCACTGAACAAATGGTTTTAGTGGTCAATAAAGAGTTTAAATGTAGTGGAAAGTTACCAGAGACATTTTGCCCCTGATGAAAATTAGCTGTTGGACTTGTTTTTATATCCTGGTAGTGGAGAAAATGGAGACAGTGCAGTTGCCAGTTTACCCAGCAGTGGCATCTGCAGGGACAGATGGGAGATGATGAGGGTGTGTAATAGGCATCTGTGTGGCCCTTAGGGGTTGTAATACTCAACACACAATCAGTATCTCTTTCCACACAAACACACACACACATACACACACACCTACACATTTACTGACACCCATTACAGCTTGTCATAGCTTCTCCCACAAATTGTCCTGTGGAGTATATCTTCTACAGTGGCAGACTGCTGCACTGATTGAGAGTGAACGTGCTTGGGAGAGCAGTGCACTCACTGTTGTATAGGTTATACAGAGGCATGGACACAGAGAGAACTAGTTAAGTGGGGACAAGTGAATGGGCATTTACTACCCTAGTTGAAATGTGTACTGCCATGATCATTGTCATTTTACAATCCATGCCTTTTATATCATGCATAGATTTGATCTCAAAGCAGAATAGGAAGAATAGTTTTTTTGTCTTTCTTCAATAGTGGCATGTTAATTGTGCATCAGTTATTAAGCCTTTCAACTATGAACAATACACTTGCTCTAGCTTGGCACTGAACAGTTGTTATAATTTTTGTCACCCATTTTACTGACTATTATTATTTTGTCTTTCATACTCCAGTATTAGAAAACATAAGGGGAAATATACTTGTGTTAAAATACCAGAATCTTTGACATTAAATAATGCTTTCTTGAACTGGTAACAACAATAAAGACAACAATAAAGACATCATAAAGATCCAGGCAAAGCAATGTGCATGTCCTTTATTAAAACTAGTGTTTTCAAAGTAAATGTGTAAAGTGTATAGGGTGCCATTTGTTAAGTTGTGCACACTGGAAATAAATGCAACATTTCTCCACATTTAGTTCCAAAACCTCATAAAAACACAGTGTGAATCTTTTAAAGTCACTTTTCTATCACATTTAGAGCAATATTTGTGATACTTTTCCACTAAATTTTTGTTGTGACAATAATTTAAAGCTAGATCAAAATGTTAAATATAAATCAAAATGTTAAATACAAATGTTAAATGATGAATTCTAAATTTTTAATTTTGCTCTGCGATTCTAAATATTTATCTAATATGTAAATCCACAGTGCGGCCTAGTACAAGTATCATAATAAAAGCTTCATAAAGCGATACAGATATCCCAACCATAGTCTGTCAGTAATGACTCCTACGAGTTGTGAGCGGGACTGCCCGCCATCCATAATATGCACTGATTTAGAAGAAAATATTGGAAAGGCAGTGTTGGAGGCCATTAAGAGATTTCACAACGCTATACAGTACTGATCCAGTCTATGGTACAGACAAGCTAAGTTGGGTTATCTGTTTCGCTTTAAGAAGCTTTCATTTTGGTTCTTCCGCTGAGGGGCAGTGTGAATTTGCATATTAGCTAAATATTTAGGATCGCAGAGCAATATTTAAAAATATAGATTCAACATTTATATTTATAGTTAGCATTTAGATTAAACGTTCAACATTTATATTTATAGTTAACATTAAGAATTAACATTTAGATTCAGATTTAGCATTTGGATTTAACAGGTATAACTTAAATATATTTGAAACAACAAAATGAAATGTGGTAAAAAGGTAGCAAATATTCCTCTTAATGTGATAAAAAAAGTGACTTTTAAAAATTCACACTAAATTTCTAAGATTTTTAGAGCTAAATGTGGAGAATTGTTGCTGTTTTGTCAGTGTGCACAAGAAAAAAGAGAAAAGGTCTCTGATATATTTTTTTGTGTCCCAGTTTATGCATCACTACATGCAGCATACTTAGGTATCTGTTTACTTTACAATATGCTTGAATGAGCAATTTTCTTTGCTATTTCAGATACCACACTGTGCAGTTTCTTTCTAAAATCCCTGATTTGTGTCCTTTCTCTGTGCTTGCATACAGTAACTGTCTGTTCATTTGTGTGTTTATCCATGCGCTCATTCAGGTGTACGAGGCTGTGAGATGCCAAAGTGAATGCAACCAATACGAGTGGAGGATCGAGCCCTGGTCCATTTGTACCATTAACACTGTTGACGGCTTGCCAGGCTGTGGGGAGGGGGTCCAGAGCCGCAAAGTCAGGTTGGTAATTGTACTTGTGCTTATATATCGTTTTTCTAGTCTTTCTGACTACTCAAAGTGCTTTTATACACTACTCGACGCATTCACCCATTCATACCCATTCACTGCTAATGTAAGGGACCATCAGTATTAGCTAATCTCATTCATACACACTCACACACCGCTGAACAACAGTGGGAGTAATTTGGGGTTCAGTGTCTTGATGGAGCTGGGATCGAATTGCCAATGTTCCGATTGTAAGACGACCAATTTCACCCACTGAGCCACAGCCGCCCCCTAGTGAGCAAGTTAGATTTACTAAGGTTGGGAGACCTCTAGTCTGGCATTGCAATAAATGCCAGGGGGATTCAACTGGCAACACTCCTGTTGCTGGCACTTGCACTGTTACTTACACTTCCAAGGCTGGGGGGGAACTGTCAAAACAACTAGGTCACCATTCCTTAATGAGTGTTGTGACTTTTTTTGCTATGCTTTTTCAGTGATTCCTATTATAGCCTCAGAGTTAAGCAGTAAAGTGTTGACCTTGACTCGATCACCGCTATCTCCTTACATGCATGCTTCCCCTAAGCTCTGCACAGGCTATAGCTCCAGACACCAAGCTCTCCTTATGATAAGGTGTGGCCAGGCACAAAGGAGTCACATTGTTATCTTTAGAACACAGTAAGCTACCAAAGTTCAACGTCCATGGAACATTTTCTGTTCTTTATGTAGAGTGTGCATTAGTAAGATAGTAAGATGGGCATAACACTTCTCAATGAGTCTTTCTCTACTTCTGACATACATACAGAAAAACACTGAAGTAATCCAACTCATAAAGGGATATCAGTCTAATTAGAGAGCTTGGAGATGGCTCTCTCCCCCCTCATCTTATTACATCATAATACTGCTCTCTGTATAGGGCCAATCTGGGGCTACCAGAAGATGGGGAAATAGACATGCACATGCTCACAAGCAACTAAGGAGTACTTCTTAAAATACTTAAGAATAAGTACCAGTGCCACAGACCATAATAAGACTTAACAGTATCCCTGCATGTAGTGGAGAATACGACCATGTGATCCAGCAGCAAAGACACATCAATAAGAACTAACAGCTTACCTTTCTTTGATGCAAAGCACACAGGACGTCATCATTAGATGCTCTGACATACTGCTGGTGTCCTGAATTTTAAATAATTAATCAAGTTAGGCTGCTGTGCCTCATGAATAAATGTACATGTGCATGTCTTTGTTAATTTTAAAAGTCAGCTTGAAAGTAATTTTCGTTTCAATGCTTCTTCTTAACTCATACAGTGACCTGTGTGTGTGTGTGTGTGCGTTTTGTTTTTAAGAGCACACTGGAGGGAGAGAGAGAGAGAGAGAGAGAAGATAAACATGCTGGTTCAAGCTCGGTGTTTGTAAATGGAGAGGTTGAAATCTGCCGTGTAAATAGTAACAAGCCAGTTGGAAAGTGTTCCTGGCTCTGAAAGGGAATGAGAGAAGACACACTGATTGGTTTAATTTTTTCTTTGCTTTAAACACCAAGGATCTGAATAGGGACTTAATCCCTCCTCTTTGTGTCCTGTGCCTTACTTAGCACCCAGATTGTGTGCTGCTTAACCAGCAAAACGTGGTCAGACATGACCTAATTAACTTTCAGTCAAGGTCTTTGACCTTTCACTACAGACTGTTTAAACAGGGCACACTGTGTTTATGGGTTTAAATCACCTCACTGTCCATGCCATTAAGAACCAGCTCACTTCAAAAATGAGCCTGGCAGATTTAAAACTGCTTCAAATCTATCACCAAGCTAAACAAAATATCAGAGTACTGCCATTTTTTTTCATGCTGTGTTGAATTACACATTATCAGGTTTGCAACAAGGTTTCTGGGTTTCTGGGTGAAACTGAAGCAGTCCCTATTGAGGCATCGCTCTAATTTTCACTATTGTTTTCTGATCTTCCATTTCTAAAGCTAGGGTTTGGTTGTTATTTATGGAATGACCACAGAACCACATTAGTAAATGAACAATACTTTTTACATTCATCTTGTAACACAGCTGTCTGTGAAAGGTTCTCCGTCATCCAGGTCATGGTCATTTAAAGCTTTATATGAAAGGGCAACTTGACTTGGTAGAAATGCTTGAAGACATTTCACCTCTGAAAGGCTTCCTCAGTTCTGACCAGACTGGGGAAGAGCAAAAAGTATAAGCCTCTTTCTGCTTCTTCATTGGTTTGCACCGTTCTGCACCCTGTGGCCTCAGAATACATTTAGGCAACCAATCAGCACAGCACCTCATTACCATGGCATCCCTGGCCAATCAGACCACTGCATGGATGATAAGACTAGAAACTGAGAGGCAGTAGATCCTCCACAAAGGGTTAATTTATGATGTTTTTTTGCAACTGAACTCGCAACCACAATTGAAAGACAACTAGCACATGTTGTAAACAGCTAAACATACCAAAACATGGACCTTTGACTTACTAGCTTACTTTATTGTATTTTCCAACTGAATAGTTGAAAGTAACTAAGAAGGTATTCTCAACTACATAGCAGATTGCAAGAACCCTTCATTTTTCAACTTAGGTTTTTCTGTTTGCCTCTTCAGAGTTCACTTTTACTAAACTTAATCGAAAAGGCAAAATTTAACATTTACTTAAATGGATCAAAGAACAAAATGAATTATGCAAAATATGTCACATTTGGATATTGTGTCAGTTTAGTATTGTATGCAAGGAGAATTAAAGATTACCAAGGAGGACATAAATAAATAAAATACATTAACATAACTCAATAGAATGGACTCAAACTTTAACATCTTCAACAAACAAGGTAGTGAAACATTAATGCATCAAACATTACAGGTAAGTAATCAGAAAAGAAACTTCTTTATTTTTGTACCCACAAGTATAATTTTGTGTTACTACTTAAATAATTTTCAATGCAGTGTACAATTTAGAAAAAGGTTTTTTTAGAATTTGAAATTATTTCTGGAAGGCTGCTTTAGTTAAAACAATTAAGAGTACTTATTCCACTATCCCTATACTTTTTCGTATCAAAAGAAAGTCTCCTTTTTGATATGTTTATCCTATGAAGCTCTGAAATCATAATTTGCATATCACTACCAGGTGACAGCTAGCTTGGCAATGTATTTGACTTCAGGCCACCTTTTTAGCCACCCCTATGTTAAAAGACAGAACAAGTAAGTCCATATCTATATATAGATATAAGTTTTATTTAAATATAAAAGAAACACCATAACAGTGTTGATGGCTTATAGTGGGAGCTCCTCTGTACCTTGTTTTATATGTTGAATTGTTTTTGTCAGAATATATATTCTTAATGTATTGCTTAACCATTTGTAAACCACTCAGTTAGGAGTACCTAGAAACTATAGTTACACAGCTACATTTGCTGGTCTACCAGGTGTGTGAAGCAAGGAACAGGTGGGGAGGCCAGCATTGTGGATGACAGTCTATGTGATCATGAGGAAATGCCACCCAGAGCCCAGGTCTGCTTTCTGGCCTGCCCAAACGACTGTGTCATGACACCCTGGGGACCCTGGAACAACTGCCCTCAGGTAAGAGTTGATAACTGGGTTAATACCATCTTCATTGCTTTACAAATGGCATGCAAAGCTGGAGCTATTCATTTTGTCAAAATGCGAAGTGTTATTCATCAACATATGCTATAGAGAGGCAAAGCTTGAATGTTAAACTCATTATCAATGAGTTACATGATAAATGGACTATAGCACTATCTGCTGTCTTACATGTTACATGTTACATTCAAACCACATTCATACACTAATGGCAGAGGCTGATATGTCAAGCAGCCATCAGTTTTAGCTAATCCCATTCACACGCCGATGGCACAGCATCACGCCCAAATTCCACCGCATCCGTGTCTGATCCGTCTACGATCCGACACGGCACAGGAGTTGACAACAAACTACATAGTTAGTTTCTATTCCAGTCAGTATGTTAACTTCCACTGGATCTGCTCCATTGCGTTCTGGCTGCGTCTCTGATCCGGCCGGTTGGAGCTCTCCGGATCAGATAAACAAGACTTCCATTTTTGCTGGATGCCGGAGCACGACACATCAATCTCAATAGATAAGACCGAGTGGGACAGGAAGTCAGGCACCAAAACAAAATGAAAACATCTGTTTAAATGTCAGAATAAAGCACTCTGTTTTATTGCCAGTTTTTCTTTCACCTAACTACAACAACAAACCGTCATGTTGAGTGAAGCCAGACCTGGAGTCATCAGGTCAGAGGTTTCCAGAGGACAATTAAGACAACATGGATTGGAGTTTTGAGGTTATGTGTCAGACTCAAGAACATTTCAAGGCATATCCTGCAGGGCCTGGGATCGAACCCCTACCCTTACAATTGAGAGACGACCGATTCTACCACTGAGCCACAGCCACTTCCCAATGAAAAATGATTTGAGTATAACTGGGAAAACTCAAACTGAAACATAATTATAGACTCTAGTTTATTGTTTGTCTACAATGGGACTCATTCACCAACTTGTCTTAGTAATAAATGAATTCTTAAAACCCACTTACTCAACTTTTAAGAAAATCTGACATTCACTGAAGTTTTTTTATCAGAGATTTGTGCTTTTCCAAGAACACTTGAGAGCACTATAAGAATAGCTTGGTCTTATTAGCTGCGGTAGAAAGCCTGCTGCTGTGGACATACCGAACTCCAGCGGCAACAGCTACTACTATCCGTCTCACCAATATCATCTTTCTCTTTCTCTCCTAATCTTCTCTATCCCTCTTTCCAACCCCAACTAGGTCCAGGCAGATGGCTGTCTAACATGAGTCTGGGTCTGCTTGAGGTTTCTGCCTGTTAAAAGGAAGTTTGTCCTTGCTGCTGTGACTGGCTAAATACTGCGCAGTGCAATGCTCATGGTGGATTAAGATGAGATAAGACTAAGTTCTTTCTGTATGAGGGGACTGGATCTTATCCTGTGTTGATGTTGGGTCTTTGTTAATAATTTAACATAGAGTACGGTCTAGATCTGCTCTGTTTGCAAAAGTGTCTTGAGATAACGTTTGGTGTGATTTAGCGCTATACAAATAAGATTGATTGATTGATTTCCTGCGTACAATAAACCCTCCCAGGTATGACAGAAAATCCAACTGGGATGCTTTTCATGTACATTTTACACTTTTAGTCCAGGCCTCTAATTAGACCACTTGAAAAGCCCTGTAGTTAGCCATATGCCTTACGGTGCTGGACATCTGAATGGGTTTTTATTTTAGCCCAGTTAATATAAGTGACTCTGGCTAGGTGGGAGTTTTGAAATGTGATTTGGGCTACATTGAGTGACTGCTCCTATGACTACATTCAGCCCACCATACAAAGTAAGTTTTCTTGGGAACACTTCCTTCTAGCTGTACTACTTGCCATCTGTCATGAGTGAAGAAAGGAAAGGAGGAGGAGGACCCAGGTGCAGATTCAAATAAAAAGGATTTAATAAACTTAAACTGAGATAAAACAAAAACTAACTTCAAACAACACAAACTCTGGAAACACGAACACTAGAAACACCATCACTTGACAAACACACGCCACAAGCACAATGAACCAACAGAGGGGAGGAAGCACAGACTTAATAGACACACTGGGTAACGAGTAAGGACACACAGGTGAGGACAACAAGGCACAGGTGAAGACAATCACAAAGGCTTAAAACACAGGAAGTAAAAGTAAACTCAACACAAGAATGTTCTACAAAATAAAACACTAAAAACCAACTCAAGACCATAGGGAATCAAAGGGAGTAACGAGACAAAATACAAAACACACAAGAACACAAAAAAGGTAACAAAGAACATGAATCACTAAAACACAGGGAAGACAAGGATAACTCTGGAACGGAACCAGAAATCAAAGACAGGATATTACAAAGAAAATAAAAAACAAAAGAAACTCATGACACCAACCTGCTTGTCTATATGCTAATGAATTGTTATAATAATAATTAGCATTTTCTGTTGTTAGCTAGTTAATGCTTTTTAACATTGTAACTTTGCTCTCCGTGCTAATTCTGTTGCTTTGCTTTACCAGTGCTGCTCTCAGCTTGCCATGTTGCTGATGTTGTTCTGCACCCATATTTTTGGATGAAGCCTGTAGTTGATTAGAACTTTTCAAATACCCGACAGCACTAGTTAAAATAAACACTCCATGTAGAGTTCTTAATGATCCAAAAAAATCTCAACCTAACACTTTTGTATGTACTTTAGCCATGGAATGTATCTTGCATGCATTTCCACGATCCCTGAAGGATCACTTCTCTCCCTCGAATGTGTCACTGAACAGCACTAATTTGCAGTCATTGCCAAAAGCAAATATCTACTACAAAATGCCACTGTAATTGGGAAAGTCAAAAGTTCTTGCAACAGTTTTTGCATTATTAAAATATGCAAAACTCCACAACCAGACCTCTATAAAAAGCTAAGTCTGAGCAGATCATGTTGAAACTGAAGTCACTGAATTTTTATTGATCTGAACTATCTCCACTTCCCTTCCAGCGTGAGTGTTTCACACTGGTACTGGTGTTCTGAAACACTCATGAGAGATGGAATGATATAAAAGGCCCATCTTAATTCCTGCCATCCTGCAAAGATATTTTTATTCCACAAATTCATAGTGTAGACAGCGGCATAGAGTGAAATGTGCTAATCCACTGTATTTAGTGAAAAGTGCATTGTCTTGAACCGTTGCTGTTCTCAGCTTGGACGAGGGTGCTGTGTGAGCAGGATTGTGATGAGCTCAGCCGTGGTTTAGGATCCAAGAATGGCACACTGATATTTTTACCAACCAACCCTATTAAAGCAGGCTTAAGCTTGCAGAGTATCAAGGATAAATCCAGAGTAGTGTTTATGCGGAAGCACAAACACAGCATTTGTGTTTTGTTTCTGCACTTGTGCTACACACAGAATACACTCAACAAAAAAATGTAATGCAGATGTAATTTATTTGATCTTTGTAAGGTAAATGGAAGTTAGGGCTTTGTAACACTTTATCTTATCTTGCCACTGTGAGCTAATTATTGTGTTTTTTCACCTTCTCTTTATTTTTTAAAAAGAAGAATTTATCAAACAGTGGGGGTTTGCACAGTATTTTATCCAGCGGACCTGGAAGAGAGTTACGTAATTACCAAGGACATTATGTACTATGTACAAAAAAATACAAGGCAACGGAGGAACTAATGCTTAATTTTAAATAAATGATAAAATACTAGTTAACATACAATTGTAGAATGTTTGTGATACAGCAAAATGGACAAAGAAAAACACATTCATATTCAAGAGCAGATCCATAAGGCAGGTCCATCCATACACTGTTTCCGTTAGCACAGTGAAACAGGGATTTAGCTGAGTGTAGATTATCAGAATAGGAATCAACACTTTCAAGTTAGAAGCTGCCCTGTCAGCATCTGACATCCTCCCACTCCCACCCATTATGCCTCTGTAACTACCTCCGATAGCTCATCAGTGTTTCTTTAAACTGGGTTTTGCATTTCGAAAAACGAGGAGGGACATTACAAAGAAGTAGTAACAGATGCCTGCTGTCCTATCTGAAAGAGACACTTAGCTTTTAAAGCTCAGATGTTTTTTTTCGTTTGTGAACACCTTACAGTTTTTCATTTACATTCACTCTAGTACAAGTCACAATTGCATGTGTTACTCCAGTGATATTTAATAAAAACCTTGCAAATAATCACCAAACTTGTGTTAATGTTTTTCTGTGTGGGTAGTGTCTAGGACAATAAATACTAATGCTTTGTAATCGTTTTGAGTCCTATCTTAAGCTTTTGACAGCCAAGAGCTGAATTGAGCTTGAAGACTCTGCAGGACTGTATGTTGTGTAGCAATAGACTTTGGGGCACTGTTTGTAAAGTTGTGCACTCTGAAAATAACAGCAGCAATTCTCCACATTAAGCTCTTAATGTCTTGAAAATGCAATGTGAATTTTTAAAAGTCACTTTTAATCACATTAAGAGCAATATTTGTAATCTTCTTCACATTTAACTTTGTTGTGAAAAATATATTTAAGTTACAATCACTGTTAAATCCAAATGTTAAATCTAAATGTTAATTATAAATATGTTAAAGCATAAATCTAAATGTTAAATATGAATGTTGAATATAAATGTTATATATAAATATAAAAGTTAATTATAAATAGAATGTTAAAGCTTAAATCTTAATGTTAAATATATATAATGTTAAAGCTTAAATGTAAATGTTAAATATAAATATAAATGTTGAATATAAATGTTATACATGAATATAAATGTTAAATCTAAATTTTAAATTTAAATACAGATTTTTTTCATTGGTGTGTTGTGGATTTTTTTTCACATTTAATTTTGTTGTTACAAATGTATTTAAGTTAAAATCACTGTTAAATCCAAACGTTAAATACAGATATAAATGTTAAATCTAGTTGTTGATTTTTAAATATATATGTAAAATGTTAAATCTAAATGTTAAATATTAAATCTGAATGCTAAATGTCGATCTGCAATCCTAAATATTTAGCTAATATGCAAATTTACACTGCCGCCCAGTGGAAATACCAAAATAAAAGCTTCATAAAGACACATCTCTACAAAACTCTAAACACAAATCCAACACTGCACACTCAACTCCCTACATGTCACACTTCATGGTCAAAGCCTAACTCTCCCTCAAAACCAAACCTTGCCTATCATAAAATAGTCTAGAGGTGCATTTTAACCAAGAGTTCCTGGGTATTTTAGCCCCCTGAACTACTTTTACCCTGAACTTAAAGGATTTGTGCCCCCATTGTTGTCTGCGTTTCGACCGCGGGCTGAAGTCCCGGATAGATTGTGAAAATCAGTCCAGTGATGTATGGAGAGAAAAAAAAGTAAATGCACTACACCACCAGACCAGTAGAGGGCAGTTAAACAAAGACGAATGCCATTCATCACAGATGACACCATAGAAGCAGACGGACAGGCAGGTATCATTATTAGCAACACAACAGTTAGCCTGTTAGCATGGAAGAGACTCAGCTGTCGCTGTTTTAGATGGTACTATATTTCATCACAGATGGATTCACTGAATCAACACGTGAGAGGAGATAAGCACGAGTAGAAAAGACGTTTCAACGTGGCTTTAAAATTGTTTTTTCTACCGTTGTTTTGGTTTAAATAGCGACGCTGTTAACTGCTGACTTTCAGCCGGCTGCATCCCTCATAAACGTCTTTAGATGATCATTAAATATCTGATGAGGATATTTTGAAATCTTTCTAAAAAACTAAACTAGTTTGCATTCCCAGGAACTCCCTCTGTGTTTCAACAGCTGTGTAAACTCCACAAACACTGACACGTTCAGCTGAAGGTCTCCAGTTTACAGGGTCACTTTCAAAACCGTAACACCGGGAGAAATGCATTTGCATCTCACTGCAGGTAATCTACCAATCAGACACGTTCAGCATTGCAGGCCCTGCCCCCGAAGAGACAAACACTACATCATAGTTTTAGACACTGTGGGGATCAATTCATTAGATTGCAACAAAAAACAAAATGAATGAAGGAATTAAGGAACAGCATACCCACTGTGGAAAACTGGCAAATACAAAGAATATTTTACTCTCCTCCTCCACGCCTTCCTGGATCCATTTCTCTAAACCTTAATGAACTAACCCAGGGCCCTTTAATCTATTCATTGGAGGTTCTGATTGGTGTGTGAACAATTTTGTCTGAGTGTTTTTAATCAGGTAATTGTGTGCTAATTGGATTCAGTCTTTGCTAACTGAGTTACAATGTACAATGCTTGTGCTTTCTGAATGAACACAAGGTGCATTTGGTTCTGCAGTTATTGCACAGCTAGACTGTGATTGTTTCAGCCGGCTGTGGGTCATACCACAGACAAAGACTGTATATCAAAGATACAGAACATGCATGCCCTAAGTTACACCTTATCAATGTATTAACTTTGACCACTCAAGTGGCTTGACTCTGTTATGCATGATACATTTTGCCTCATGAAATTGCATTCAAACTAGATCAATGTTAACTAGTTGCTGCACACATGAAAATAAGTAGCTAACTAAAACTCCTCAAATGTTATTTTGGTCAATAATTTCTCCCCTTTAACATTACCAAGAGGTGTTGTATTTTATGTTGTTGATAAGCCTGATTAGTCACCTCAATGTCCCGTTCACACCAGATGTGAACGATCGTGCTATTCGAGCGAATACAGACGCAACAATGTTTTGTGTTCACTTGATCAGTATCGGAATCGGTATAAGGTATTGAAAGAATTGCCAAAAAAGTAATTGATATCATATCAAATCATAAAAGTGTGGTATGGCCCAGCACTACTGAGGGGGAGAGCATTGTCATCTTGGAGGATGAAGTAAAGTCCCAGATTCTGGAGATATCAGGAGCCAGTTGTACACCTGTGACTGTCACACCTGGCAGCACTTAAAGCTCAAAACAAGAGTGAACACCAATAGGAGACTATTGGAAGGGGGTTTGGCACATTTTTTGGGTTGCTCATTCCACCAATGCGCAGTCCTTACAAATTTGACCTCGTTGTAAAGGTGACTAATCAAGCTCTCCAACGATATAAAATACAATACCAGTTTGTATTATTAAAGGGGAGAAATGATTGACCAAAATAACATTTCCAAACTTTTTTTTGATGAGTTTGGTTCCTTTATAAGCCTGCATATAAGTTGCATACTGACCTTATTGGCCATTTTGCAATGCCTGTTAATGCCTTGTTCTACATGAACACATTCTAGGCCACAATCAAAGGACCATATTCAAATGATATAAAGTGCATGACCTAGAGTCTAGGAAATGTCTGACTACCTTGTGCTTGTGAAATCTGGGCACTAAACAAGGTGCAAGACACAAAGAGGTTGGATTAAGACCCCTGATTTTTTAGATTGACATGAATCAAAGCAGTCCCCACTTGCATTCTATTAAAAAACTAGCTACTTTGCTAATTATTGGTCCGATTTCAGGCTCTCTTCTTAGGTACAGGGCTGGCTGGCTCATGTAAACTCTTCCATTATGCCTTTGCACACATAAAGCAAAAATAGGTCACTATCAGATATCTTGATGAATGGATAAAAGCCATAGCCAGTGAAACAATCCAGCTGCATTGCAGAAACAGAATCAGTGACTTTTCAAAGGAAGTGAGCTGCCGTGTATATTTACATACACGGCACAGCGGTATAGCTTTGTTGATTACTTACTATTTAGGCAGGTACTCACTATGGAGCATGCAATTAAGATTTTTTAAAAGGTGCTTTGGGCCACACCTGCACTGTTTTGCAGTGGCTAGTACTTTTCCCCGACAGCAAGAAGACTTCTGGTTCCAATCCAGGCTAGGGCCTTTCCTTGAGGAGTTTGCATGTTTTTCACGTACATAGGTTCCCTCTGGGTACTCCGGCTTTCTCCCACAGTCCAAAAACATGTTTGTTGGGTTAATTGATCCTTCTTAACTGCTGGTAGGTGAATAGGTCTGGTTGTCTCTATGTGTTAGCCCTGTGACAGACTTGCAACTTGCCCAGTGTGTTACCCTGCCTATTGCCCAAAGAGAGCTGTGATTGGTTTCCGCTCCCCTATGACCGAAATGGGATAAGTGGGAAGGATGAATGCTATGGACCAGGTTATTGTTGTTCTATACTAAAGTCGATTTATGTGTCCACACCTAATTTTAAGACCAGCATGCATACAGACAAATACTTAATTTCCTGTTAACACAATGTGGGTGCTTGGCCGTATCAACCCTGGTATCCTCACTAAGTTTGGGAAGCTTTTTCGTCTTGGGGGATTATCACGAAAGACATTCTCCAATGAATAAATCTTCATAAATAAGGTCTACTTGAGTAACAAAACACAATGCGCTGTCAACAGTGTCCAAAAAACTCTAAATGGATTACACAAAAAAGAAAACAGGCACCATGGCAGCATTAGAAAACCAACTCTTGTGTTGTGTATTTTTTTTTGTTACTGTTACTGAAAATAGAGTTTGGAGTGTTTAAGAAGATACATCTAGTATCTGTTTAAATCTTACTTTGAAACCGAGGGATCTTTATCTGTAGAGACCATTTCCATGATGCTGTTTGTAATAACCAAGCCTCAAGGCTGTTGCTTATGAAAGAATGAACCCAAAGAGTTGAATATATTGTCTGTATTTAGACTCAAAAATCACTGAGAGCAAAGCCCTCATTTACAATGATGTTGAGCATATAAAAGAAACATTAAAATGCATGATAAGCAAATAAAAGATAAAACCTTAAAATAATGTTCAATTAAAAACAGACAACAATTAAAAAGAAATGTTAAAACAAAGTCAATTAAAACAGGAGCAATCAGAGGTTAAAAAGTTTACAACTAAGGTTTTAAAATGACTAAAAGAGAGCAGAGTGTTCATATTAAAGAGCTTTGAAGTGAGTTCCAAGCAGATGGAGCGACAAAGCCAAACGGGGATCTTCCAGGCTCAGAATGAACTCTGCGAACCTGGAGAGTGAACCGATTAGAGGACCCTGTGTAATGTGCTCCAGAGGACCAGACTAGTATGGGTGATATATATGAGGGTAGCATCCCAATAAGAGCTTTATAATAAACAGGTATGAGTGCAAATCACTCCTTTCAATCAGAGAGGACCATCCCACCTTTTTGTAAATGATGCAGTGATGAGTATTGTAATGATCACCGGTAATAAATCTCAGTGCAGAGTGAAAAACGGCATCAAGTGGTTTTAACGTGGAAGCTGAAGCATGCCTGTACAAAACATATCCATAGTGTAGCACTGATAAAAACATTGCCTCAACCAGGGTTTTCCTACAGGGGAGAGGAAAACAGGATTTGTTCCTGTAGAAAAAACATCTTTAGTCCAAGTTTACTGGACAAATTTAAAATCTGACTTTTAAAAGAAACTTTCTCGTCAATCCAGATACCAAGATATTTATAAACCTTTACCCTTTCTGTATTGTTGCCTGCATTAGAAGTGATCATGAGAGTTTTCAAATCAATATGTTTGGCCCTAGAAAAGATCATGAATTTGGTTTTCTCTGCATTTAAGACTAACCTATGGCTGGTGAGTGCAGCTTCTAATTCAGAGAAACAGCATTGGACAGAACGCACAGCAGACTTTGTTTTAGCAGCAGTACAATACAAAATCGTATTGTCAGCTTAAAGGTGAATTTAACAATATGAAACAGCAGACACAATATCATTTATATAAACAGTAAAAAGAACAGGATCTAGAACAGAACCTTGTGGAACACCAAAATCAGTGAACCATGAATGCAGAAGACAACTTAAGAAGTAACTAAGGTTTAAAGTGTGTCTTTTAGTGATATGAGTCTTTTTGATGAAAAAAGAGGTTTGAATGAACAAAAAGGACAACACATTATTGTTGTGATACGAGTAAATACAAGTTATAGCATGAAGAGTTTTCAATGTTTAACTGTTATGTATTTTGTTGATGGAACATGTAAAATCAGATGACAGCTGTCAGTTTATTTGCCCTGCCAAATGAAAAACCTGTAACTCAGAACTCTAACAACTCAGTTGGTTGATGCTTTCATTGTTATGCAGCAATGTGACCAAGGAACATCAAGGTACAGGAACAGACATATCCTCCGCCTCCCAGCCTCAGGAAACTCATCCTGTCCAGAGCTGGTCCAGTCAGAGCCTTGTGTTCTCAACAGCACCTGCTTCTCCTACCAGTACAGAGTCTCAGGTAAGACTGTGAAATAGAAACGTTTGCACGGTGCTGGTCTTTAGCACATACAGTAGAGGCGTAATGTGACATTATAGCCTGACAAGTTTTCTCATTTAGGGTAAACATTTTGGGCAAGGGACGGTGACATAGCGATAGACAAGACACAAACAATGTGTACGCACTGTAAGAGAATAGATTTCAATTTGTAATTCTAATTTCTGAACAGAAAATCCAGTAACCATAACGGCCAAATTCCCCCGTTTCTGCGCCCGGTCTGTCTTTGATGTGTCACGGCACCGGAGTTGACAGGTTTCTATTCTAGTCAATGAGTTAACTTCCACTGGCTCCGCTCCGTTGCATTCTGGCTGCGTCTCTGATCCGGCAGGTCGGAGCCCTCCTGATCAGATACACAAGACTTCTATATTTACTGGACTTTCAGAATAAAACACTGTGTAATCGCCAGATTCACATAACTATGACAACAAACTGTCATGGTGAGCGGAGCCAGGCCTGGAGTCAACAAGTCAGAGGTTTTCAGAGGACCATAAAGAACATGGATGAGGAGAGGAGTCGGATATCCATTAATGCAGTAATTACCGCAGGAAAACCTTGGTCACATGACTCCAGTTGTCCGACGGTCCCGCTCCGTGCTGCGTTCTGAAAACGCAACTGGAGACGGACCGGACACGATTCTGGTAGAAGTCCGATGTAAGAGACATCTGTCTGTTTTTTATTGACATAAGGCATTTTTTGCTGACAATTGGGCAACATCTCAAACAGGTGTCATCATAAATTCACCTTAAAACTTGGAAGACAATCAGTGATAAATCTTTACTAAGACCTTAGACATTCTGTATATTTTTACTAAATATTTCCTATGTTTTCTGCAGTTCTGTATCCAATGATACCAATGTGTATTAGCCCCTTTCTTTTGGAATAAAGCTTCTGGCTAGGGTTTGATTTAATCCTGAAAAAAAAATCTGTCACAAAAATGTTTTTTTTTTTTTTTTTTTTTGCTTTAATCCCTACAGGTAGAGTAGAGAATGAGGAAGATATAAGGCTGGATAGGAAGAAGAGGGATATCAGTCACTGTGCACAGTTTGTTATATCCCAACAGTTACCTTGGTCAAAATTTATAAATCTGCTTCTTTCAGAGATAATAACAGTGGGTATTCATATGATATATCGCCCGAACTGAACAGGATATGTCCTTCGGTTTTCATATCAGAAATCCTCTCGCCAGAGTACGCCTGCACTATGACTGACTCTGCCAGTAATCTGGAAGTGGCAGGGTTGGAGCCACTCATAAAGGTGTTTTGCACGTATGATAAACCTTGCCACCCAATCTCACCTTGGTGTAGCATGCGTCATTCAATTGCTCGGGCCGGTGAGACACCCAGCTGCTTGTTTTCATCATAGTTCAACTGCTGCTGCTGCTACAGCTCCTGTCACGCAAATTTATCAAAGACGTTGCCATGCAACGAACATGGATGTGCTGGTTTGTTCCCTGGTGCAACAGCTTGAGGAAATATTTGCACGTTGAGTATTCAGAAAGTACTGTTTTGATTATTGTTTGCACCCAAAAAAAAGAGACTTATGTTATCTATTTTTGTTACTTGTACTGGTTTTACTTTTTATTTCCAATTTGTGGAAAGGAGTTCAGTTAGAAGGTCTCACAGCTTCAATTATAGATAAGAAGCCCACGCATGGTTCATGCAGTTATAAGGTCTGAAATGACTCATGAGAAAACATGCAGGAGAAAAGCCAGTCACTAAGTTTGTGGCAAAACCTTTCAAAGTGTTACATATTGTTTGTGTCTACTGAAATTGGTAATTCATACTCAGAAAGTAGAAGATGACAGTAACAAGATTGCAACTAGTTAATACATTTTAAAATAGACTGCACTGTTTTGCATTTAATGACTTTCATTAGAATTAAGACTCTTTTTCCACTCATTTATTTCATCACTGAAGTTTCCTTCATAATTGCATTAAATTATAGTCTCATCACGTTCTTCTGAAGCCAATATTGCATATTATCCTGAGTGCATTGTTACACCCCTAACATACAGTGATTCTCCTGGCACTGGTTTAAAAGCTGATACAATAGTGACGCAGATAAGTTGTTGTTGTTGTTTGTTTGAGTGTGTTTACGTATTACAGACTGGACAACATGTCACCTGAATGAACATGCTATCTGTGGATGGGGATCACGTTCGCATCTCTTGGACTGTATTCGCAGCGACGGCAAGATTGTGGAGCTGCAAAAGTGCAAACAGGTAATCACTATGTGGTCAGACATTACTTTTATATTGGCTTGAAGCTATACTTTAAGAACCTATGTTTATACATCTATTACAGTTTTTGTGAACGTATTTTTAAATGTTAGTCAGGCATCAATCAATCAATCTTTATTTGTATAGCACCAAATCACAGCAAACGTTGTACATAGCAAGAAAAAACTTCCTTTAACAGGCAGAACCTCGAGCAGAACCAGACTCAGCCATCTGCTTAGTAGTGACCAGGAAGTACCTTAAAAGTCCACTCATTTTACGGCAAGTGGTGCATCCAAAATTACCCTTCTTAAGCTCTACTTGATAACCTTTGAAAAGAGAACATCAAAAATTCTTCTTCAAGAATGGAATAGCCTGGACTTGAACTTTATTCTTCCTTGAAACATAGACTTTGAAGCCCTAACCAATGGAAATTGGAACAAAAAAAAGATATTTTCCAGAAACCAACAAACCCCTTAATGTGGATGACTGGAATATCTAACATCAATGTTTTTTTCTGTGTTGAGTAAAATGAATGATTAATGCTGCAATACCCTAGTTTCTGAAGCGTATTGCACCGCTGAGTGAAGGGCTATGGGGTGCCTTTTGTATAGTTGTGCACACTGAAGTAACATTTTCTCCACATTTAGCTCCAAAACGTCACAAAAACTAGCAGGGCTGCCAGCCGTCCATAATGTGAACTGAATTAATAGAAAATGTTGGAAAGGCAGTTTTGGAGGCCATTAAGAGATTTCACAACGCTCAGAGACAGAACTGACCCAGTCTGTGGTACGGACAAGCTAAGTTGGTATTGCTAAGGCTGTATCGTTTTATGAAGCTTTTACAAACAGAAGAAGCTAGAGGTCATTCTAAATTACACAGATCCTCCACTTCACAACTTCTTTGTGGGCCAGAGAAACAGCAGCAGTGGACGGCTCATCTCTCTGTGCTGCAGGACTGAGAGATACAGGAAATCATTCATCCCTGCAGCCATTAGGCTTCAGAACTCTCTAGCCAATGGGAGATGAGCTGACAGACACCTGAATGACTTGTTTTATGTGATTTTTATAATTTTATCTGCGAGACACCTGAATTTCCCTTCAGGGATTGATAAAGTTCATTCTATTCTATTCTATTATTTTGATACTTTTGCTGGGCTGCAGTGGGAATTTGAATATCAGCTAAATATTTAGCATCGCAGAGCAACATTAACATTTAGATTGAACATTTAACATTTAGATTGAACATTTAACATTAAGATTGAACATTTAACATTTAGATATAACATTTAACATTTACATTTAACATTTAGAGTTATATTTAGCATTTGGATTTAACAGTGATTTTAACTTAAACATATTTGTCACAACAAAATGCAATGTGAAAAAATCACATGTATTGCTTTAAATGTGATAATAAACTGACTTTTTAAATTCACGCAACATTTTTAAGACATTTAAGAGCTAATGTGGAGAATTTTGCTGTTATTTTCACAGTATGCACAACTTTACAAACAACGCCCCACAAAGAACAATGTGATGGAAATTGCAATGTTGTCACTTCTGTTTTTTTATTTAGAAATGAAATTACAGATTTTCTACCTTCTCACAAATTTTAAAACCATGCACAATTTACCCTGAAAACATTTGATCGTGGTAAAATTGCTTAATTTCTACACTTTTTTTTTTTACTTGATATTAACTGCAGTCCATGTAAAGTAGGGGAATGTGGACAACCTTTTTTTCTTGTAATTAGAGCTAAATAATTTGTCCTGTTCTCAGTTCTGTTCTTGTTCTCCACAGTTTGGTCTGATCAACAAGTGGAGGCTTTCTGAAAGCTGCATGGTTGACTGTCCCGTCAGCTGTATACTCTCAGATTGGTCACCGTGGGCTGAATGCTCGAACACCTGTGGTAGCCAAGGTAAACATATGCACAGGCAAATTTAACATTAACCATAGGGACACTGTCACCAACCAAATAAACCAAGAGTTTAAGCCACATGTGTGGTATCTCTTATATTTGTCGATTCATACCATTTAGGGATATATAGAATTGTGCATGAATACATTTATATGCATTCAAATAATTTTCATGTATTTGGTATCTAGGCACATCACTTTTGCAGATTTATACCGTAACAGATTTATATAGAAATTTCAGGAGTGAAAGGACAATATCCTTTCTCCTCTGCACTGGTGCAGTGCCAGCCCTGCCAACACTCCCCATTTAGGTGGTAGTATACTGCTTTTTAACTTATTCTCCCGCTGTACTCTTGAGTTGTTATTTCTCCTGATAATCTCCCTATTTCACCTTGATGTCAATTAAATGAGTGTCCCTCAACTTCTATGGGGGGCTTGCGTATTAAAATATTTGATGTGGCACATGCCCAATCAGCACAATATCACAAAAATATGTACTGCAATAAATAAGCAAGTATTGCAGGGTGCACATTAGAATTACTGGATTTTTATGTCTATCTGGTGTCCCTCATGTTTTACACAATACCTGTGTTTGTATTGTGCCCCCCTAAATCCAGAATCCACAAAGCAGGGTTTGTTTTTTGCCACTAGAACCAGAATCATGTTAGACAGCCATCTAACTCAAACTAGTTGGGGTTGGAAAGAGGGATCGATGAGAATGAGAGAGAGAGATGATAGTAACAAGATTATGTAGCCTTATTTTTTTTATATTCGTTTGCTTATTTTATAATGAAGGCTGTTTTCTGTTAATGCTAGGAGCTTCCATGTATATATGTATATGGTAATAATTTTAGCCAAGCAGACTTGTTTTAACAAATTCGAATACAACTCACCTTTATCGACATTAGAAATTATTTAGTGTTGCTGAATAAAGTATGTAATCCTGCTCTGCATGAAGAAAAAATGTAGTTATTTCTTTAAAAAGCCTTATTACTGGCCTTAGTTCACAGAAGTAAATAATTAAATCTCCGTGCATTCATAATTTCTTGGCCCTCTTATAGTTGATCTCCCCATGAGACAGACTGTTATTCTGTTGATAAGGGAGACGGAACTGTAACTTCTCAAGTTAATTAATTTTGATTTTTCATTGACTGACTCTCCCCTCGCAGTGAACCCCTCAATGAGCTTTAACTAAGGCATGCTGTCAACTGGGAATTTAAACTCAAGGCCATGTCTGTCTGCTCAGACACTGTCACTATGACTCCCTGTCACTCTGTCTCTTCTCCACCATTGTGCAAAAGGTCTGTCAGCCTTGAAGAGGGATTTGTGTCAGTCTTCACATTGAATCTGTGGCAGAGGATGCAAGGAGCTTGTTTGTCAGTATGCCATGGGAACGTTAATATTTTGCACTTGATTTTTGAGATGGCAGAGCTGAGGCCTTTTGCTGTGTTTACCCAGAGCCCACTGAGCTCTTCATCTCCCTTAGAGAAAGACAAACACATAGAGGTACTTTTGGATCTGATAGCAGATGGATGCCCTGTCTTCAGTGGGCCACAGGACCCAGACACTGAGCTGCTACTGCATAACAATCCTGCTCTGTGGCTATTGCCTTTTTCCTTTTGCTTTTCACACATTATCAGTAGGTCACTTGAACGGTGCATTTGTGTTGCAAACGGTTATATGTGAGCATAGCATCATGGAAACACAGATGTATGGTGTTGTGGCACTTATTCCTCTTTGTCATAAAGACTTTAGAATTACAATAATGGTTATGAGATATTAATTTAAGGCATGCAGATAATCTAAGTTATTAATGTACAACTTTCATATTAAGTCAATAAGTTCATATGTATTATTAGGATTATTATATGCACTGTGTTGCACATTTTTAAACATTTTAATTAATGATTGACATAGCTAGAAGACATCTTGCCTATCTTTCTTATTACAATCAATCAATCAATCAATCAATCAATCAATCAATCAATCAATCAATCTTTATTTGTATAGCACCAAATCACAACAAACGTTATCTCAAGACGCTTTTACAAACATAGCAGGTCTAGACCGTACTCTATGTTAAATTATTAACAAAGACCCAACATCAAGACAGGGTAAGATCCAGTCCCCTCTTACTGACAGGACTCAGTCTGATCTCATCTTAATCCACCATGAGCAGAGCACCTCGCAGTATTTAGCCATTACAGCGGTGAGGAAAAACTTTCTTTTAACAGGCAGAAACCTCGAGCAGAACCAGACTCATGTTAGACAGACATCTGCTGAGACCGAGTTAGGGTTGACACAACTGTGTTGGCCTTTTTGTTCTGCAGGTCAGTCTGTGCGTACTCGGAGAATCCTGCAGGAAGCCCACGAGGGAGGTCGTCCGTGTCCTAACCAGCTGAGCCAGACCAGGCCGTGTCCCATAAGGCCTTGCTACACATGGTTGCTGGGTGACTGGTCTCCATGCACTGTAGAGGTATGATCTGCTCTGTGAACACTCAATAGGAGATTGCTTGGGCAATTTCTACCTTAATGTGACATTGTTAAGAACAAGTGAATCAATGTAAATTGAATGGCTTAAACGTTTAACAAACACAACACTGTAGCATGGTAAATGTTAATAAGATACTGCACACATACCTTAATGTGAATACTCTCTCTATAGGCCATATTTAGTCAATGTAACGCTACATAGTCCATAAACTCCAAAGTGAACCCGTTAGCAGTTGAGCAGCAGCAGCAACCATCATCGTTACCATCCAATCACGTTGTAGAGCGACTACTAGCCATGGTCAGTTACTTAAATCTCATTCATCTCATTTAATCTTGTTCTTTTTGGTAACCAGATACTTCCTTTGCCATTCTTTAAATAATAACCTGTGTATAATACATACGTGTGTTTGTGTGTGTGTTCGTGTGTGTGTGTATGCAGGGTGCAAAGTGTGGTGAGGGGCTTCGAAGAAGGAACCTTTCGTGCGTTGTTCATTGGGGTGACTGGCCGGAGTCTTTCCCTCAGCCTGTGGATGGAGAGCTTTGTGGAGATCAATTGAGGCAGCAGCTCTTACAGGATATGGAGCAGACCTGTTTTATTCCCTGCCCAGGTAGAACTGCACTCAAATTTACTAATGCTTTTACAATGTGTTGACTGCCAATGTCAGTAATGTTAATGTAATTGAAAAAATGGTGGGTGTTCTTAAGTTGTAAAAGAGTAAAATTGGATTTTGAATTGAATTCAGCATTGACTAGTGTTATAATTTTTAGCCTTGTTGAACAGAAATCCTTAAATCTTGGTACACAGTGACCTTGATCAAAACTGAAAATCACGCTTGATTATACTGTACAGTATTAGCAGACTTTGATACAATTTGATTTGAATTTGATTTGAAAGTGTTTATTTCGAACATGTAAAAAAATTAAAATAAATAACAACCAACAATAAACAAAAAGACATACCCCATGAGAAGCAAACGTTACAAGCAATGGAAAAAAAATCCAAACAAAACTGTTCCATCACTAATATGAATTCTATTACATGTCTGAAAAGGAGTGGGAAGAAGTAACATTATTATTAATTCCCATCCCTTCTCCATAATTAATTAGTAATTAATGATTACACCCACATACCTGTAAACATTTATTTACACATCAGATACTGATACAAGTAATCCAGCACCCAGTGATTATCTAACCCCTTCTTCAGTCCTGTACTTTGTGAAAATCATGTCTTTATACCTTACTTTAAAAAGGCTTAAGGTAAGGCCCTGCTTTAGCTCCGCCATCAGACTGTTTCATAGTTTTACTCCACAGATTGAAATGGAAAAGCTCCTGATGGTTGTTCTTACTGACGTTTTTTTTAAATTAAAAATTTCCCCTCAAATTATATCCCCTGCCTGGCTCCCTGAGCCAGACAGCTTTTGAATATTTCCAGGAAGTAAATTGTGTTTTGCCTTAAACATGATTATAGCTGTTTGATATTCCACAAGATCAGAGAATTTAAGAAGTTTTGACTGTAAGAATAGTGGGTTAGTGTGATCCAGGTATCTGACGTTATGAATTATTCTTATTGCTCGTTTTTGAAGTATAAATATTGATTGCTGTGAACTTTTGTAAGTGTTGCCCCAAACCTCAGCGCAGTAACTTAAATATGGTAAAACCAGAGAACAGTACAGAATGCAGATTGACTTGTGATACAGAACCTGTTTAGTTTTGTTCAGTATTGAAATACTTCTTGATATTTTGGCCTGTACATGCTTAATGTGAGATTTCCAGCTTAATTTGTCACCTATTGTAATCCCCATTCATTTGTTTTCATGGACTTTCTCAATTCAATAGTCATGTAGAGCACCTCATTGAACTACATCACATTTAGGTATGTTGTAAAATAAACTGAATGGTTTAGAAATTCATATTTTATGGCTTTTCCAAGTATACAAATTTGACAAACAGAAAATCTGACACACATCATACCTGCAACTTTCCTTACACACAGCTGCCTTTTCTCTACTGTTTCCCCTCTCCATGTCATGTCTTTTGTCAATATTAATCAGCAGCACATTTCATAAAGATGCCTAAATAACGCAACTCGTTAATGACGTAGCATTTTGCAACTATCCACATCAAAGATAGCACACATCCATAGCAACCTGCTGCACGAATTCAAGCTCCAAGAAATGAAAGAAAAAATGCCGAACTGGTTGAAGATTATAATTGGGCAGCCTGTCAAGGTATTTTCTATGTGTTTGAAACACTGCATTACATCACAGTTATATCACAAAATATTGCAAGCAATCTGACTTGCACTTAATTCAATTTGCCACTTGTCAAGCATTTCCTCTATAGTAGACTGATTGAGTGACTGTGGAATATTTTGTTTTGTAGCCCTGCACTTTGTGGTATTTTTATCCAACCATTGTATTGTCAGATTAAAGCTGGGGTTGGTAATCACGGAAAACTAGCATGAATTTGAATGTAGCATTTCCTCAGGACTCCGTCTAACCCCTCCCCCCGTCCCCTCGGAGCTCCTCCGAAATGACGCCCCCCGCTCACATGCACGAGCGCTGCTGACTTGCAACCATATGATGGTGACTGATTCAAAACCGGTCCTCACCAAAACATTCTCATAGTGAAAGTTAAAAACACAAACAAACATGGCTGCTGTTAGTACTTACAACTGTCATGCTAGCATTATCCAGTTGTACTGGTGACACGATATCAGGAGAAAAGTTATAACACATATATAAAACTGTAACAGCTCTACTGTTTGTTAAACGTGTTCAGTGTAGATGTTCTTAATTCCTACAGTGTTGACAGTCAGTGAAGGCATCAGGAGAGGTGTAGAGTGTGTGAGCCGGAGAGAGGAGAGACAAGAGGAGAAGTTCTTCATTCATTCAAACATTGATTGTTGTTTTGTTGGTTGTCGTGATCACGGCCGACAGTGACCGGTTATTAAAACTCAACGTGTTCACCAATCGGCTCGTCATCCCTACAGTGTCCGGACGGACGCTACAGTACATATATATTTTCTGTAGGACTTACTAAATGTCATTAATTCTTCTACTTGTCAGAGCCCCCGTGGTGAGAGCTTTTTAGACTCTGATCCGGACTACAATCCTGAGCAAAGCACCTCATCAGGTCAGCGGGGACAGGCCCGAGGTCGAGCGAGAGGGGCAGTAAATAGAGTCAGGGGAAGCAGAGGCAGGAGACGGGGACTTGGAGGAGTGCACGCCGGGGAAATGTACGCGCAGGAGGCGGGCAGAACGGCAGGACGGGATATGATTGGTTTAAAATTTGGGGAGCCAAAAAACGCTGATTGGTTGGTGTTTTCCCAGGTTTACTCCGGCTGTAGATAGCAGTTTTTTTTCATTCTTTTTTAAGAACACATTATGTATTGATTGCCATCAGGACATAAAGATCATTTTAACCAGTATAACAAAAAGTGTATCTAAATCTGATTACCAACCCCAGCTTTAAGAGTGACAATTGACAGACATCAGTGCTCCCGATATCTGTTGTGAAGCTAATCACTATAACATCGTTAAACTCTCTTGATAAATGTTTTAACATGTTCTTAAAGAGTTCAGGCAGAGGAGAAAAACATATATGTGATGGTAAGCTGTACCTTGGTTCCAAGGGTTCAACCAGGCAGCGGAATCCGTTGTTATTAATGAGCAACAGGCATTTTGTGTACGCAACAATAAATCCAATAACCTTTTCAGTTATTTTTACACTTTCAAATCATCACTGTGAATGTTTTTGTTGCATCTTTGCAGTACAGCTGGCAATGTTCACTGCTTCATTTTGCTATGCAACTGCCATCCCTTGAAAAATGAGCTTTGCACATATTGCAAGTTGGAAAATTTGTCAATGTCCCACAACACAGTCTTCATAACAAGATGAAACCCACTGTTATGAAAACTAAAAGACACTGTCATTTAAAGATTGTTGGGATATATGGGGATTCATCCATTAGGGGAACCACAGGCCTGCCCTGTGGGTGAGTATAGTCATATGGGGTTAATAAAGTTTAACTTCTCATCTGACGCTGATGGAAGGGTTAAAGTGGTAGTTCAGTTTCAGATATCCAAAGTGTAACTCTCAGAAAAGTCTAAATAATGTCAAGAGTTGTATTGCAGCATAGAAAGGCAGCTAAAATCTTGGCCCGCTCCAGTTGTTTCGGCCAAACTGACTGTTTTGTTCTCCTTGACATACACAAGACCCATGGTGTCAGTAATCACCTAATAAAGGCTAACTCTCACTCTCCTCTGCTGGGCCACACCCACTCCTTGATCAAAAACCAGCATTCCTCTGCTGCAGAGCAAAGGAGCATTCTGCCTCTCTTTTGGCTGATTGCCACACTCTGTAGTTATCTTCCTCCAAGCAACTTTCACTCTCCGCCTAGAAATCTGCACTGACCTACCGGTGCTGGTGACGTAGTGCACACACATGGTTGTAAACATAGAATAGCATAGAACTGAGTTGAGAAGATCAAAACATAAATGTGATCTCTTTGGCAAAACCTTTTCCAAGCTTAGCTTTTGCATGCTTTGACTGTGGAGCTACACCATTTTGCAGTGCTTCCCTCATCTGTCTCTCATTCTGCTCTGATCCTTGCCTTCATCACTCATTCCGCCCTTGCTGTGTGCCTTGGCTCGGGATCAGATGTGTTTTACGGCTGTGTGTGTAATTTTTATCCATGTGGGTGCATGGGTATGAAAGTGACAGGAACAGTGTAGGGTCTATCAACATGTAAGTAATGTACACCATGTGTTTCTGTTTTGCTGTGTGCTGTACAACAGAGCATTTGCAACAGCATGTTTTCATAGTTACAGCAGCATGCAAGAAGAAAGGATAGTGGGTTCAAATAAAGATGTGTCAATCACCACTAATGGGTGTTCAGGGTAGAGAAACCGAGGGTTATTCTGGCTGAGAAGATGCAGCAGAAAGCCATATAATTAATACAAGAAGACCCTATCCTGGAAAACATTGAATATTAATGCTTAACCTACGTGAATGTAGGTGTCTGCATGTTACATGCAAATGATTTTTGTTTCTCTTGAGAGGTGTTTCAGTAATTGGAGTTGCCTCAAAAGTTTGGCTCAGGGTTATAGCTTGTATTGTATCATTTAAAACCCTGGTCAGGCGGTTATGTAAGAATACACACTGGGCTGTCTAAGGAATTTACTTCTTTGCATTTGGAACATTGTCATGTGTATAGGTGAAATGAAGTTATAGCAGATGTCTTCAATGTTTCACAGCTAGTGGGTAAGTCAGTATAATGTCCAATTAAAAGTGTTGTCTAGCTGAATATAGACCTACAGTGGCTGGGAAGTGCAATGCAAATTTATAAAAGATGATACACTTTTACAAAGGTGGAGACAAATTTACATTTGGAAAACATTTTTACATTTTATAAAATAAAATTATTTTAGCAAAACACTTTTACCAGGGCCAAAACAAATTTACATTAAAAATTACAAAATCAGAAACACATTTACAAGCAACAGAACATTTTTACTAGTCCCGAAACAAATTAACAAACAGCAGATCCTGGTGGAAAATAAATACACCAAATGCAAGAAATCGTTCTGATGTGTCATTTCAAAATAAAGCCAAACAAAATTTGAAAAAAATGCGATAATTCTGGATACTTTCAATCAGAGATTATGAACAAATCTCAGTTTCCACTGACTCTTTGTAGTTCAGACATCCTGTAACTGGGACTTCCACCAGATCCATGTCCGGTCCGTCTCCGATCCGCTGTGGTCCGGCTCCGTGTTCTCTCGTCCATCAACACCCACTGGTTGGGTTTTCAGAACGCACTATGGAGCAGGATCACCGGACAGCTGGAGTCATGTGACCGAGGTTTCCCCGCTGTAATTACTGAATCAAGGATTCTCCTCCTCCTTTCCTCATCCATGTTGTCTTTCTGGTCCTCTGAAAACCTCTGACCTGTTGACTCCAGGCCTGGCTCCCCTCATCATGACGGTTTGTTGTTGTAGTTAAGTGAAATACGATCTGGTGATAACACAGTGTTTTATTCTGAAAATTCACCAGATGTTTTCATTTTGTTTTGGTGCCTGACTTCCTGTCCCGCTCCATCTGCTCTGTTAAAATAGAAGTCTTGTGCATCTGATCCTGAGGGCTCAGACCTGCCAGATCAGAGACGCAGCCGGAACGCAACGGAGCGGATCCAGTGGGAGTTAACACATTGACTAGAATAAAAACCTATCAACTCCAGTGCCGTTACAGATTGGAGACGGACCTGTCACAGATCTGGTGGAATTTGGACGCAATAGTGGACAACCTCGATATGTAATTTAACCAATCATGGCTTGATCTGATGTGTAAATTGAAAATATCAGCCATTTGAAATCAGAAAAAATAGCAAAAATTCTGAATTATGAACCAAATCACATATTCCACTGAATAGTGTGCCACTATTTGTCTGAATCAAAATTACTCAATGAACTCTGGTATTCTTTGTTTATAATCTCTGATTGAAAATATTCAGAATAATCGCTGTTATTTTAATATCGTTTTGCTTTATTTTGAAAGGAATGCATCGAAAATCCTCTTGAGGCTGGCTGCAGAAACACCGGAAACCACATAGACATGAATGGGGAAAAGACGATCTTTGCAGCATTAATAAACATGTTTACAGCCTGGTTCAAAAAACGGTTTGGCCCTATGAAGCTAATCGATCTAATGGCACACACTGTACCGGGGATGAATGTTTTTCTAACATGACGGTTGAGAAGATATTAAGATTACCAGTTTTGCCCAAATAAGGACATGACTGACGTGACTCCCGGTCGGGAGCACATAGCTATGGCTAGGAGGCTCACACTACATCACGCTCTGCCTGGTTGAGTCCCGCATTTCCAATATGGCTGCTGTCGTCGATTTGCTTCAAAACAGCTCTCAAGAACAGATGGGTGACGTCACGGATACTACGTCCATTATTTATACAGTCTATGGCCAAAACATAGCGCTCAATCGATCACTTCCGGATCACTTCCTGTATTTGGTAAATTCCTTTTCAGTCAGAATCTTCTGTTTGTAATTTTGTTTGGGGACTGGTAAAAATGTTCTGTTGCTGCAGCATTCTAAAGTCAATATCAGTTGATATCAACCTCTTTTTTTCTCTCTTCTCTGCCTTCAGGAGACTGCCATTTGACTGTGTGGTCATCTTGGAGCTCTTGCCAACTGACCTGCATGGAGGGGCGGAGCTTTGAGACCACCGGTCACCAAGCTCGCTCCAGAGCTGTGATCATTCAGGCCATAGTGAACCAGCACAGCTGTCCAAATCAAATCTTTGAGACCCGCCCATGTAAAGGTACGAGAGAAAATTGTATTGTTTTGAAAGTGCAGAGCCTACCCAAAATTTAAGGGGCGCAGTTTGTAAAGTTGTGCACACTGAAAATAACAGCCACAATTCTCCACATTAAGCTCTTCAATGTCTTAAAAATGTAGTGTGAATTCTTAAAAGTCACTTTTTTCTAAATCACATTTAGAGGATTATTTGTGATCTTTTTCACATTTAATGTTGTGACAAATATAGTGAAGTTAAAATCACTGTACAAATCCAAATACTAAATATAAATATACATGTTAAATCTTAATATAAATGTTCAATCTAAGTGTTAAATATAAATCGAAATGTAAAAGTTTTAATCTAAATGTTAAATGTTCAATCTAAATGTTAAATATAAATCTAAGTGTTAAATGTCCAATGTAAATGTTAAATGTTCAATTTAAATATTAAATGTAACTCTAAATGTTTAATCTAAATGTTAAATATAAATCTTGAAAAATCTCTTAATGGTCATGGTAAAATTATGAGGCAAAAGAGAAAATACAACAAAATATTTGCATTGGTGGAGCCAAATGTTTTTTTATATAAAGATACAAAAGACAAACAAGAGATGAAGGACTGAAGAAAACACAAGATGACCAACTAAGAATGAACTCACCGATAAGATGCCAATGAAGAAGGTGTCTCTCAGGAGGGGAGAGGTCACATGTCACAGAAGCAGATCCCTCCCTCCTTTTTCTCTGATCGATTAAATTCTTTTCACCAAGAAAGTTTAGATGCAAAACGCTGATATCATCTCACTATTGTTAAAGTGCTCGACTGTTGGAAGCTCCGAAGAAGGACAGAAGAGAGATCAGTCTCAAGTTAACAGAGTTTATTCTGGTCACAGGAAAAGCATGTGCTCAGCTGAGGTCTCAGATGGAATGAGCCCAGATATACAGAAAAGATGGACATTTATCTTCTTGGGCTGCACCCCGTACAATGGGTTGGACTTTAAGATTTGCAATCTCTGACTCCAGTTCAAACAGGTTCAGGGTCATCATTATCGTGAGCTGCGCCAACCATCAGCCCACGCATTAATTGTGTATGGATCAAAGAGATGTGTATGTGTGTTGTTTAAGGCATGCAGCTAACGAGCAGTGCAGGAGTCACAGTTTCGGTCAGAACATTATGTGAACCTGATGATTATACAGCAGAGTGGTTTTCTAACATAAAATCAGCAACATCTCTATTCTATCATTATAGTAAGGAAGGGGATACCCAATAACAAAAATACAAATATCCTTCACTATGATACTGTGAGTTGATATGTATATATCTTCGAAAGTAAACCAGGTGGGGGAAACTTACAGAATGAACTATCACTCTGACATGAATTTCTTTTTCAAGACATTCCTCTGATTAAACAGATTGCTTAGCTGTTGATTGAATCCAGAATAACCTTAAATGTGATGTAACGTAATATAATAGTGAGGTAATATGTGAAAGGACTGAAGAGGGAATGATCATGTACCATAAAATTAAAGTGAAACATAGGATTTTTTCTCTCATGGCCTACGGCCTTCATGCATCTTTGGTTTGATCTAAAACAGACTGGAGGGTGCAGAGTTAATGTAAACACTCACAGCAGTGTCTGGTCTTGCTAGACGCAGAATAAAGGGAGAGGGCAGTGAATTTCAGTCTGAATCATTTTGTGTTCTTCACATCCAAGGCTGGTCCCAACAGCTAGAAGCTCTGAGCCTCTAGAAATTTTCATACAACCAGTATTGAATTATAATTGCAAAGAACGTCATTCTAAAACTCTGGAACAAAAAGACACCCCCCAGCTTTGTAGCTTGTCTTATGATGCTCTCTAGTCCTTTATATGGAGAAGATCCTATATGAGATGCAAGGGAAGATAACCAGTAGCCATATTCGCAAAGCTCCCTAGTACAAAGAGTTGCTTCTAGTGGGGAAAAAATATGACAAAATTCTAAGAATCATGACATTTTCTTAGAATCTTCCCTAAAAGTTAACAAAGTCTTCCCTTTGCAAAGAAAAAAATTATTCACAAAGCATTTTAGCCCTAAAGAGGGCTCCTACTGTTAAACTGTTCGGAGTAATGAGAGGCTGAAGACTTTCACAAGCTGAGGAGGAAATAAGAGAATGATTATGAAATATGAGAAATGCACTTCTAGCAATGAATGACAGCGAGTTAATTAAATGCTATAGATAAAATTCAGCTGTGATCATGAATGCGTTCGCATCAAGCCAACACAATATCCCCAGAAAGGAAAGTGATGGCAAGATATTTAGCACCATGAAAAATGTAACAGTTTCACCTGTGCCTATGTTCTTGTGACAGGTGAGCCTCGCATAGGGAGGCTTGTTATGTAAGGGATAATGTATGGTTAGCAGGTTGTTATGGGAAAAAGAATCCTGACAGGGTGAGAAAAGTGAAGACCACCCTGAATACTTTCGCATTGGACTCATATTTTTAGACCGGAGGTTGCCGCTTGGGTAAAACCAAGTAGCAACCTCTGGTCTTGAAATATGAAGCCCATGTGAAGTGCTAAAACCTGCAGTTCATCGAGCATCCACTTGAGGCTGGCTGCAGAAACACCAGAAACCACTTACACACCCATTCAAAGAAGACGTTCTTTACAGCAGAAATAAACATGTTTACAGCCTGGTTCAAAAAACAGTTTAGGTCTGAATAGTTAATTTCTCTATCAGCACACACTGTACCAGGGGTGAATTATTTTATAACTCTGTATTGTCAAAGATATTAAACTTACGAGTTTGCTCAAATAAGGACATGACTGACTTGATTGACAGGCGGGCACCCTGTAGCTGTGAGTGAAAAGGCTCAAACCCCGCTTCTTTACCTCACACTAGCTTGGACGAAGTTTGGTTGTGTTCAGCATTTACAATATGGCACCCAGTGACGGCTTCAAAACGGCGCTGAGGAACAGATGGGTGACGTCATGTATACTACGTCCATTTCTTATACAGTCTATGGGTAAAACCATTAGTTTCCATTATCATCATACAGGTAAACAATGGAGCTAAAATTATGAAAATATTGGTTTAAAATGAGTAAACATTGATTTACAGTACAGTAATCACAAAGCAGCAAAGTATGAAAAGCAAAATGATGAAATTATTGTATAATGATGGACTTTGTTATAATGAAGGGTCTAGATTATGACAAAGGTCAGGGGGAGGGTGGAGGGGTGTCATGGATCGGTGAGTAAATCGCACACAGCAATCAGTGCTCTGATTTTGGCAGTTTGGGGGGTTGTGGTATATGGGGTAAACAGCTGCCTTCATGCCCTGTTCTTCCACAGCTGCAAAACTGGTCAGTATTGATGAAAGAATGCAGCATGAGTTCATCAGCTCTCATGTTGTGAAGACATTGTGAATATAGACATTGCAGTTCTCATTTTATGTAGCCTAATCCCAAAAATTTGGCATTTTGTTCAAGAACAAAGCAAGGCTGTACTAGTTCATGACAGTGTGCATTTATCAAAGCTTATCGCTGTCCAGTAGCTGAGACCTCCTCAATGTTTGACTCCCAACTCCAAACTCCTCAAAGGTTTAAAAACAGGGGAATTGGGGGATTGTATAGCGCCAAATCACAACAAACGTTATCTCAAGACGCTTTTACAAACAGAGCAAGTCTAGACTGTACTCTATGTTAAAGAGGGATAGAGGAGAATAAGAGAGAGTTAATTATCATTTATTTCCTGAAATCTACCATACAGTGAAACCCAATCTATTTTTCTATTCCATTAATTAATTCAAAATCCATCCAAAACATGTTACTGGCAAAGATAACCTTATATATTTTAGATTGCTATGTGCACAGCAAATGTGTATTGTAATTATATTGAGTTTTTTCAATCAAATTCAAAAGAATAACAGCAATATGATATTGCCATTATATCGGTCATACTTGATAAATAAGACAGCTATGTTACTGAAAAGCTATTTGATTCTGAAAATAACAACACTACCGCCAAGCTACAGAGAAATTTAGTTACACAGCAGTCCATTTAAGATGAGTTGAGGCAAAGTGGAAAACTGTCCTGTAGTCTGAGGAATACAAATTTGACCATCTTTTTTTTGGAAATCATGGACTGTTTTTTTTTTATGCTCTAAAGAGAAACAAAAGCCAGTATCTGGTATAGGCACCATTAATGCTGAACAATGTACACAGATTTTGGAGCAACATGTGCTGCCATCAACACAAGGGAGACCTTGCATATACTTCAGCAAAGACAACCAATCAATCTTTATTTGTATAGTACCAAATCACAACATACATTATCTCAAGAGGCTTTTACAAACACCTTACCCTGCCAGTTAGCCTTCCTAATCCACCATGAGTATTGCACCTCGCAGTATTTAGCTAGTTACAGCGGCAAGGACAAACTTCCTTTTAACAAGCAGAAACCTTGAACAGAACCAGTCTGTTAGACAGACATCTGCCTCCACCCAGTTTTGGTTTGAAAGAGAGAGAGAGAGATCAATCTAAAAACAAAAATAAATTAGAATGTTACCCAGCTCTACAGAGGGATTACACTGTGGCAGAATATCTGAGCACTGTGACAGATCCAAAGCTGAGGAAATCTTTCACCATGTACAGACTCAATGAACACGACCTCGCCATTGAGAGAGGATGCCACAGACAGAACTGGCTCCCCAAAGAGGACAGAGTCTGCACCCACTGCACGCAGCATGAGGTGGAGACAGAGCTCCACTTTTTAACAAACTGTCCTCTATACCAGGACATCAGAGACACATTCTTCCCACTGATCACAAACACACACAAAGAATTTCACTCACTTGACAACAAACACAAACTGATGTACCTGCTGGGTGAGGTACCACAATGCGCAAACACTGCAGCACGCTATATCAGCTGCTGCGAGCAGAAGAGAGCGTCCAACAGCTCAGAACCCCTGTGAATATCCCTGCACCATCATTTAATTAGACCTGTACATACACACACCACAGAGCTGTACATACACACACCACAGAACTGTACATCTTTCCTCTTTAAATCTTTATATTCTAATTTTACATTTCTGTAAATAATCTATAGTCATCTGTAAAAGATAAATGACATTGTTATTATTATTATTATTATTATTGTTAGTATTATTGTTATAACTATTATTATTATTATTATTATTATTATTATTATTATTATTATTATATATTTTTTGTTGTTGTTAGTATTATTATTGTTATTTTTATTTTTATTATCATTATTATGAGAGAGAGAGAGAGAGAGAGAGAGATGATAGTGATGAGATGATAGTGATGAGATGGATAGCAGTAGAAGAAGTAGTAGCTGTTTTCACTGGAGTCCAGCACGTCTGTATAGCAGCTAGAGTCTGGAACGTCCACAGCAGCATGCCTAGCCACATTCTGCACATAGTCTATTGCAACAGCATGGCTCTGTTGCAGTAGAGGGCTGAACTGGCCTGCAAGCGATCCTTACTTGTCACCTATCAAATGCATTTGGCGTATCATGAATAAAAAATACGACAAAATACAGAGGCCCACAACTGTTGAGCTGCTGAAATCCTGCATTTCACATTTTACTCTTTCAATTCCAGAAACTGGTCTCCTCTGTTCCCAGAGTATTGTTAAAAGAAGAGGTGATGCAACACAATAAACATGCCCCTGTTACCATTCTGCGGAAATGTGTTGCTGGCATGAAATTTAAAATGAGCATATATTTTTCGGTTGCAACACTTAATAATTGTATTTGCACTATTTCTAATATATTATGGGGTTTAAATCATTTGAAAAACATGAACTCTGTTTTTATTTAAATTTTACAGTGCCCCAGAATTGGGTTTAAATAAATAAAAGGTGTCAGTCATTCATTTACAATCAGTTTCTACCATCTAACTTCCTTTGAAGATGCCTTTGTGACAGACCAGACTATTTTTCTCCCCCTTCCCCTAAGGCATCATCTTCCCCAGCAAAGCATCAGTAGAGATGATGGTTGGTGTCCAAGAGAGCCTAACAACAGGGCTGGATGCCTGCAAAAAAAGCACTAATGAGCATTGTCTATGCCTGTCTTCTGTTGCAACAGGAGGAAAATGTCACAGCTACCAGTGGAGGACAGGAGGATGGAGCAACAATGAGAGAACAGTTTGGTGTCAGCGCTCGGATGGTGTCAATGTAACAGGTGAGTACTGACGGCATCATTTTATCCTAAGCCCTAGAAATAATTCAAACACCAATCCTTGTTTAAAATGAATCAATGCATATCTGGCTTTATGCAGACTGCACTTAATTGGTATGCAAACAGCTGCGGGGGAGCTTCATGTAAGAATTCAGCCTGGATCTCACGGATATTTGCGACAGTATTGGATTACTGGATGGCTCAAAAACATTTGTGAACGATACCCTGCCAGTTAGTCATTCTGTCTTTTATACATCTGTAAAAGATGTTACTAGTAATTTTTGTAGATGGTTGGGAATAAATTCAGAACATCAACATCATAACACAACACATAAAATAACATGCATCTTAATATAACTAATCAATAGTTCAGATGCCATGAGCTGGGAGGCTTATATCATAATCAATAATAATAATCTTGTATTTATGTTCAGTGGAAGTAAAGAAGCCATGGAGAATTAGAACAAATGCAATACTGTTGAAGGAATAAAAGCTTAAGGGCAGCTTCACATTTGCTGTGAACCATGGGTAAATGTGATGTTATCACTGTTAGGAAGTGTTACCGGCTAATACGATGCAGAGGAGAAAAGAGGGTGGAGGCATTACTCTGGGGTATTTTGAAATGCAATTTTCTATGTTTGAATAAAATGTGTTCACAAATTGATCAAAGACCCGATATACAACTGAGCCCATTAATCAGGTGTGACAGAATATTAATTTCATTTCAGTTGGTAAAGGAACAGAAATAAGGACCTTTTTTGTGTTTTTTTTTTCATCAGGGGGTTGTTCTCAACAGAAAAAGCCAACCACAGTCAGACACTGCCATCCTCCATGCACAAAACCCTTCTCATACTGCACACCGGTAAGATCTATGTTCTTTGCTTACGGCTGTCTTTAATTCTCACAAAATATTTGCTGCGTCCTGTTTCTGACACATTCTGGGTGAGAATTTGCCTACACTTTGACGCATTATGTTTTAAATAACCTGGAACAGTATGGTAACATACTGTCAGTTACTAGGTACACCTAGATGGGTGTACATTTTCACTGCAGGCTATAAAAATGCAGTTGAAATTTTACTGCCCCCTAGAGTATCTTCCATGAAACACTGAAATGCAAAACAATAGCTATGGACATGCGAAAGACTTAATGAAATGTTCAATTGAGTCAGACTTGCTTGACAAGTGACCCTGTAGCATTAATTGTTTTGCACACCTGTTAACACTAGGTTTTTAAAAAAATATCCAAGGATATTTCACTTGCAAATAAAAATACACATTGTACTGATACTCACTGTACATTGATAGGTGTGGGAGAAAGTTACATCCTTGTACTGACCTCATCTCTGTCAAAGAGATCACTGTCAAATTCAATAAATCAATCAATCTTTATTTATAAAGCACCAAATCATAACAAACGTTATCTCAAGACGCTTTTACAGAGCAGTTCTAGACCACTCTATGTTAAATTATTAACAAAGACCCGACATCCAGTCCCTTCTTACAGACAGGACTCAGTCTTATCTCACCATGAACATTGCACCTTGTAGTATTTAGCAAGTTACAGCGGCGAGGAAAAACTTCATTTTAACAGGCAGAAACTCGAGCAGAACCAGACTCATGTTAGACAGACATCTGCCTTGACCAAGTTGTCAGTCTAGGCCAGTAACAGCATAACTAAGAGCTGGTCCAAGCCTGAGCCAGCTCTAACTTTACGTTTTATAGGAAAGTTTTAAGCCTAATCTTAAAAGTCGAGCGGATGTCTGCCTCCCGGACCCTAACATGCAGAAACCTTGAGCAGAACCAGACTCATGTTAGACAGCCACCTGCATCGACCGAGTTAGGGTTGGAAAGAGGGATAGAGGAGAATAAGAGAGATAGAGAGAGATGATAGTGAAGTAATGGATAGTAGTAGTAGTAGCTGTTGACACTGGAGTACGGCATGTCCACAGCAGCGACTCAGAGGAACCTACAAGACAATGGAGCTCAGGGACTCCAGAAAGGTTCAGTTATAGCATATCACAATTTTCTACTGGAGTAACTTACAAATGAGATACAAATGCCTAAAATGTCCTTTGCAAGATTGCAAACATATTCATATTGAGGCTAAAGTGGTCAGTCATTTGTCTACATGGAGGGAAAAATGATCTCAAAGTCATTAATGTGACCCAATCAAAAGCAGAAAGAAATACAAAATGTTAGGTGGGGTTTCAGCATCAAAGCTGTCCAGCTCAATCTAAAAACCTGAAACATGTCTTGTCTAATGGTCGTGTTTGCTTCACAGAGAGAGCACAGGAGAGACTTAAGGCTAATTTATACTTCTGCGTCGCCCCTACGCAGCAGGGGCTGACGCGGACATGAGCCCCACATACTTCTGCGTCGATGTGTCCGTGTCGCGCAGTAATTCTCCGCCGAAACGCCTGAGGGCAGTGTGCTCTCTCTGATAGCCGGTCTCCTACTTCCGGACCGCTACGATCTCTGTTTACTTTTCCACAGAGATTCAGAGCGTGTTATGCTAATCTACAGCTGATACATGTTGCTGTTTATCGTACAGACATGATTACATGAAGAATAGAGAGGAGGACATGAAATACACGGCCGATGTGTGGCCGATGTCCGGGATCCCGGAAGTGCTGTGAATGCGGGAAAGACAAAGACGCCGAGCGGACCAATCACAGGGCTTGCGGTCCGCGTCGGCTCTACGCGGAGTTACATTTTGGAGGAGGTGCACGTCAGCTACGTGCGTAGGCCTCTGTGTAGGTACGGGAGCTACGCAGACCTACGGCGTAGGCTACGCCGTCAGTTCGACGCAGAAGTATAAATCAGCCTTTACAATGATCCAACTCCAGACAGGGGAGACAGAGTAACTAAAAACACAGAGTAATCAACACAGGTGAAACTAATCAGGTTTATCAAAAAAGGAGGGAAACACACAAAGGCAGGAAGTAAAACTAAACTGGAAACACGTGGATCAAGAACTACAAAATAAAACAGGAAACACAAAACTAGACTAAGAAACAAGAAAATACAACAAGAGACATGGATCACTGAACACACAAGAGAGACAAAGGATAACTAATACAGAATAAAAACAGGGAGGAACCAAGACAAGAAACACAACAAGACAAGGAAAAAACTAAACTAACCATCAACTCATGATACTTAATCCACTGTAAGCTGAACACTTTGCAACATTTAGCTAGTTACAGTGGCAAAGAAAAACTTCCTTTTAATAGGCAGAAACCTCGAGCAGAACCAGACTCAAGTGAGAGAGAGAGAGAGAGAGAGAGAGAGAGAGAGAGAGAGAGAGAGAGAGAGAGAGAGAGAGTGACATTGGTAGCTACACTTCTTCCCATGAATTCAAGGAAAGGTTGCTATTGTATTGCCTTGTACTGTTCAGTTTCAAAATATATTAAGTTTGAATGATAAATGAAGTTTGAAACATGGGAATGTGTTTTAGAAATTAGAATAAGCACAGTAGTCAAAATAAAAAGCAAACAGATCTATTAGCAGAGGTTTTATTAATAGGAAAGTGATCTTCACAGTCTTGTGTTGGCTGTAAATGATGTCTCCCTGGCCTTGCTCCCCTTCTGCTATGCAGAGTGGAGTGTGTGGGTGTGAGAAGGGTTACACTGAAGTGATGACCATGCACGGCTTCCTGGATTACTGCACCAGAACCCCAGGGGTGGACAACAACAAGAAAGCTGATGTGAAAACCAACTCTGGGAGATTAAAACCCGGACCATCTCAGGCCCAGGACCACTTCAGGGAGTGGACCCTACGACCTGTTGGCCCAGGTACTGAAATGGAAGTCATTTTAATGGCTTGCCTGAAGTGATTTTTGCTTTGGAAACTGCCTTTGTAGCTTTGTTCAAGGGGCATAATCTCGTGTGGTCCATGTTTTCCTTTGGTTTATCAATGCTGTTAAAAAAGAAGAGTTCAAGCTGTGCCTTAAAAATACTTTTTACCTCCACAGATGGAAGAGTAAAGCTTTGGGTTTATGCCGTGACTGCCGTTGGATTCATCTTAATACTCTTCATTATTGCATTAACATTCCTGGTCTGGTATGTATATTGGTTTCTTCCTCACTTTTAAAGAAGAAAAATATTGAAGTCAAAGGCATTATAGATGAAAACAGACACAGAACACTGAAAGGCAAAGTGAATTTCAAACCATTAGTTTTCTTTGAAAAGAACCTTGTCACCTATGATTTATATGTCTGACAATGTTTTGTCTGCAGTCTGCAGCTGCTATCAGATAATGGAATCCTTTGTAAAGCAGAAAATCGAGTTTTGCTGCAGTATGCTTCGAAGTCACAGTCCCTGTCAGCCATTCTATCTTGTCTTTTTTCCAGTTACCCATCCAAAACTGCAAAGACGTCTCCACCACTTCAGAAACCCTTGACCATGGCCTACGATGGGGACGTGGACATGTAACTCACATGCACCTCAAAAAGAACATGCTCAGCCACGGATCAACACCTGACTGCATTCAGTTAGCAAGTCCATCAGCTACCACTGATTTTTTGGCAAGTGTGAGCGGCAGGCCAATGTGGTAGGGTAAGAAAACAGTGGATGAATAGTGATTCTTGATTAGTGAGTTCACATTTTGCTGCTAAATGGCAATAAGCCCATGCTTGGCTGTGGCCAACTATTTTCCCTGGAGAAGAGGATTCAAAGCTGAACATAATAGATGGAATGAAGGTGTCTCGGCATGGACCTGTGATTTGTTTGGTAACAGTGTTTGCAACCCAAAAATCAAGAAAACTTTGGAGAAGGGAGAAAAAGGGATCTAAAGATGGATTTTTGATTGAGTGTGTGTGTGTGCGCGCGTGCGTGTGTGTGTGGGTGTGTCTGTTGATGTTTTAAGTATCAGAGGACACCACTGGTCATTTGTGTTACAGGAGCGACAGAACAACATGACTCAGCAGTCACTCATGACATTCAAAGACAAAACAACAGAACGTTTGACTCTGTTTCATCCGTGCTGAATCTTTGTAAAAGGAAATGTCACAAGCCTTTTGAGTAGACAACAGCGGTTTTTGAATTACTGAGATAAAACAAGATGCTATGCACTACATTAGTGCTATTCACTGTTGTCTTTTCTTTTCAAAATACTTTTTTATTGTTTAATTGTAATGCAAGTTGTTGCTGTCAGATTGTGTTGATGATACCATATGTTGTGTTATGTGGGAACAAAAAGCAGGCTTGCCTTGAACAATAAAATGATAACTCAAGACTCCCTGCCATAAGAACTCAACAACTGGAAAGTCCTTCAATTTATACAGAAACATGGTAGGCAAGGAATAATAGAAAATAATGCTTTTACATAAACAATGAAATCACCAGCATGACAGATGTCATACCCCATACACCTGTTCATAAAAGCCCCACCCACCCCCATAAAGAGTATTGATCAGTAAAACAATCAAGGGAAAATAATGCAGAATTATCCCCCTCTCTTTTTTCTGCAAATATAATGTTTACTCAACTTACAGTATTTAAAGACATGGCTCAAATAATGGGGCGCCATTTGTAAAGTTGTACTCGCTGAAAATAACAGCAACAATTCTCCACATTTAGCTCTTACATGTCTTAAAAATGTAGAGTGAATTTTTAAAAGTCACTTTTTTTTAGCACATTTAGAGCAATATTTGTGATATTTTTCACTTTTAATTTTCTTGTCACAAATGTATTTAAGTTAAAATCCCTGTTAAATCTGAATGCTAAATCTAAATGTTAAATATAAATATAAATGGTAAGTATAAATGTTAAATGTTGTTCTGCGATCCAAAATATTGAGCATATATGCAAATTCACACTGCAGCTTAGCAGAAATACCAAAATAAAAGCTTCACAAAGCAACACAGACTTAGCATTACCAACTTTGCTTGTCCGTACCACAGACTGGGTCAGTATTGTCTCTGATCGCTGTGAAATCTCTTAATGGCCTCCAAAACTGCCTTTCCAACATTTTCTGCTAAATCAGTGTACATTATGGACGGTGGGCAGTTGGGCTAGTTACCTGTAGGAGTCAGTGCTGACCATAGACTGTATAAATAATGGATGTAGTACCCGTGACATCACCCATCTGTTCCTGGACGCTGTTTTGAAGCCAATCATCGGCGGCAGCAATATTAGTAATGCTGAACTCAACCAGGCAGAGTGTGACGTAAAGAGGCAGGTTTGAGCCACCTCGCCAACAGCTATGTGTTCCCATCCGGGAGTCGTGTCAGTCATGTCCTTATTTGGGCAAAAACTTGTAATCTTAATATCTTCTGAACCGCTGGGTTAGAAAAAAATTCAACCCCCATACAGTGTGTGATGTATAGAGAAATTAGCTACATAGAGCCAAAATGTTTTTTGAACCAGGCTGTAAACATGTTTATTAATGCTGCTAAGATTGTCTTTTTTGAATTGGTGTCTATGTGGTTACTGGTGTTTCTGCAGCCAGCCTCAAGTAGATTCTCGATGAATTGCAGTTTATAATACTTCAGCATGGGCTTCATATTTTGAGACCAGAGGTTGCCGCTTAGTACTGACAGACTATAGTGGGATATCTGTATCGCTTTATGAAGCTCTTATTTTGGTATGTCCGCTGGGCGGCAGTCAGCATTTTCATATTAGCTAAATAATATGGATTGAAGAGCAACATTTATCATTTAGATTCACATTTAACATTTAAAATTTAGCAATCAACATTTAGATTAAACAATTAACATTAAAGATTTATATTTAATATTCAGTTTTATCAGTGATTTTAACTTAATTGTATTTGTCAAGACAAAAACTAAGTGAAAAAGATCACAAATGTTGCTCTACATGTGCTAAAAAAAGTAACTTAAAACTTCCCGCCATGTTTTTATGACATTTTGAAGCTAAATGTCGAGAAGTGTTGCTGTTATTTTCAGTGTGCACAGCTTTACCAACGGCTCCCAGAAAGCAAATACCACGTGAAAGCACATATTTATTCAGTGAGCTGTCCCTCATTTCTGTTGTATTTCTGTAAGAAAAATCTAATATTCTACTTTTAATCTCTTTATTTATTTCATTGATCCACATTTCACTTGCATTTCATGACATCTACCATTTATAGTGCAAAGGGTAATACCAAAGCATCTCAGTGAATGATAACTGCCCACACGTATTTTCCATTTAAAAATGTAATTCAAGCTTTTATTTTTCATGAGTTCTGTCTCACATAAGTTCTGCAATACATTGTGGTTGAACTCTGACCAGAGATTAAGGATGTAACTTGTGTTATCTGACCCTTCTGAATGTATTTTACTCCTAAATGTATATCTTAATGGTTGTGCAAATATGGTTGTTACTTGTTGTAACAATTGTATTTCAAGAGCTGATTGTATTTAGGCATGCTTAAACTATTTTGCAGGAAGTGCTTTTCGTGGCCTTTCAGAAATGATGTGTTAAAAGTTGACAAACAGATCAGAGTTGGTCTTTTTAAGACGATTTTCAAATATTCAGCCAATAAAGGGATATATGGTTAATGTTAAATCAATGTAAAATCCAATTGTGAAGTATGTTACTATTTCTAGATGGATGCTATCAACAGATTTCCAACTAACTGAGCATATTTCCAGAACCTAACAAAGACCGGTCCACTTCTGAAAATTAAAGGATGTTTAACCAATTTTACAGTACCATGCTATTTGTAATACCAGTGTGTGTAAATGGAGAGCAGGACAAAACTGTAAATAAATCGTGAAACTGTGTGAAAAAAGAACACTGCAGCCCCCACTCTTTATTCAAATAGGGTTTTTATTTTTTCACCAGAGAGAGGGGGAGACGTTCCACTCCTGCTGTGATTGTAATCAGCTCCTTGACTTTCAGATCATGATAAAATGTAATTACTGGTACCAGCTCCACAGCAGAGCCCAGAATATCAAAACAGCCAATAAGATTATGCCGCCCTCCAGCCAGATTTCAGGTCTGACAGTCCCAGGATGTTAACAGGTTGTGAGGGAAATTATGTTTAAATCTTTTGTCTCATCTAATTCAATTATTTAAGACTGTCACTTTTGTTTAAGAGAGAAATGAATTCAAATGTTTGTGTCATAGCCATCTGATCACTGGCGAAGGCATGGGCTGTGCTATCAAATCCAATTCATGTCATTTTATGTAGCTATAAGACACTGAAGGTTGCAACAAAGGTATGTGAACAATTTGATAATGAAAATGTCTAGTTTTAATGAGGACTCAATTATTGCTGGAAGCTGGTTCTTTGTCACGAATTACAGAATGCTATCTCTTGGCCGAGCAGAATGAAAGCTAGATAATAATTTTTCAGGAAAAATGCACAAAATTTAAAATGATGAATGTTTACCATTTAGAAATCCTTCATTATGTCAAATCAATAAGTCACCAGAGTAATATAATCCTCGTCTATACCACCATGCTGGTGATGTTTTGTCTTCCCAGAATGAATCTGTTTAATATATTTTCCAGAGAAAATATCTTAACACCATATTTTTGGGAATTTAGTCCTCATCAAACATAAATTGGATTTAAGGTCTGAAGATGAATGATGACAATTTGTAAAATACCAAAATGCGTGTTCTCAGTCAATCTTTATTTGTATAGCACCAAATCGCAACAAATGTTATCTCAAGACGCTTTTAAAAACAAAGCCGGTCTAGACCATACTCTATGTTAAATTATTAACAAAGACCCAACATCAAGACAGGATAAGATCCAGTCCCCTTTTACAGACAGGACTCAGTCAACTCTCATCTTGATCCACCATGAGCAGCCATCTGCCCCGACCACCAGATACAAGATACACGACAAATTGTATCTTAACAACAAGTTGATGGGTTGCTGTGAATATTTACTCAGGCATTCCGTGTTCCCACAGAATAAACCCAACATACATAGGTGGTTCATAGACGTTCTACTACTGTAAGGAGTTTTTAGCTAGATATGACAAAAACTGAAATTTACACTGATGTCTTTATCTGACCTACAAATGCATATGAAACTAGTGTAAAGATTGAATGTACAGTATGTAATTATTTCTAATGTCTGCTGTAGGGTAGGAGTAAGATGAGGGGATTCGCTTTACACCACTAAAACAGCCTTTAATGGAAGGATCTCTACTCAAACCCAAAGTTTCTCCCAGAAGCTTTAAATGTGAGGTTGATGAGGGTTTCCAGCCCTCCTCAGGATGTCTGTAATGACTAATCCCACAACCTTTCTGGTGCCACCCACAGGGCAAAACTTCAATTAACCATTAATTTGGTTTATGAACAAATACCAGCTAACGGGATGACATTTGCAGCATATCAAGTGAAAAAGGAAGTCCAAATTTATGAATATCAGCATGGCACCATTGTGATTACAAGAGTTTACCCATGTTTCACACTCTCAAGGAGCAGCCTGAAATGTCTGCCAAATTACTATATTTTCATTTCGGTATGCATTTGAACCAATTACAACTTTTAGATTGCTGGCATGAGCAGTGTCTCATGTCGTGAGTAAAAGTAAAAACCCAATCTGTTTCTTTCTGTTAAGAGACTCCCGTCACTTTAACACAACGCTTTTACTGTTCCGCCTGGGACAGTTATTTTGTGAATGAAGTCGCCTGCAAAGCTCTTTTTTCACCGTCTGCTAAACTTTCTTTAAAAAACAAAAACAAACACCATTTCCATAAATCATTTAAGCCATGACTAAGTTATGTTAATAATGAAAGGTTCTGGGAATATTTGTTTTGTGTGATCTCTCTCATGTACTCTGCCTCCCTCTCTGCATGCAGTTCTTTAGGGTCTGTGTGTAAATGAAGAACTTGTTCTTAATGGAAATAAGGTTGTTTTTGATAAACCATACCCAGGAAAACTGTATTACACCCGAAAGCATCCCTGAATATGTTTGAATCAAAAAGGATAGACATTGTAGTCATAAGGTGCATTTCAACCAAGAGTTCCTGGGTCTTTTAGCCCCCAGAACTACTTTCCCCAGAACTAAAAGGTTCCTGTGCCCCCATTGTTGTCTGCGTTTCGACCGCGGGCTGAAGTCCCTGGTAGATTGAGCAAATCAGGCCAGAAATGTATGAAGAAAAAAAAATATTTTAAATAATATTTTTAAATCTTAATAAAAAAAAAAAAAACTAGTATGCATTCTCAGGAACTCCCTCTGTGTTTCAACAACTGTGTTAACTCCACAAACACCATTACGTTACGCTCAACCGAAAGTCCCAGGACCTTTGAAAAGTACTAGCTCCCAAGCAGGGGCTTTTCAGGGGGGAGATTAACTACCCCTGAACTAAATTTAGACCCTGGTTCCTCCAGTCGAAATGCACGTAGTTCAGGAGTAAAGTCCCTCGTTCCGGGGTAAAATTCCTGCGGTGGAAAAATGCCTATAGATGAGGTGAGCTTTGAACACAGTGGGTCATGGGAAATATTTCTTTAAGTGTGGTCTTTCTTTATTTCCCTCTTTGTGTCCTCCTTTCTTTATTTCTCTCCGCACAGCCTGTTAAGTAAAAAGTGACTAATATATACATTTTATTTAAAGTATTAATTATAATTTACTGTTGAATACGCTCCTTCTAGATATTTGCTGTATAGAATCTATCCTCTGGAGCACTCTGGAGTGGACCAACTCCTCACGGTCTGGATTCTGGACTACCTCAGCATTCGTCCACAGTACGTGAGGGCCCAGAGGTGTCAGTCCAACACTATCGTCTGCAGCACGGGGCCCCCCAAGGGAACAGTTCTGGCTCCATTCCTGTTTACTCTCTACACTGCAGACTTCACCCACAACACAGCAAGCTGCTACCTGCAAAAGTTCTCTGAAGACTCAGCCATTGTTGTCTCATCACCCATGGGGACGACAGGGAGTACAGAGAGCTGACACAGGATTTTGCAGTCTTGTGCCAGAGAAACCACCTCCAGCTCAACGCAGGAAAGACCAAAGAGCTGGTGGTGGATTTCAGAAGACGTAAGCTCCTTCCTCCCACACCAGTGAACATCCAGGAAACGGACATTGAGATTGTGAAATCTTACAAGTACCTGGGTGTTCACCTGAACAACAAACTGGACTGGTCAGACAACTCAAATGCGCTGTACAAGAAAGGACAAAGCAGACTCTTTCTGCTCAGGAGACTCAGGTCTTTTGGTGTGGAGGGGGCTCTTCTGAAGTCCTTCTTTGACTCTGTGGTAGCATCAGCCATCTTCTTTGGAGTGGTCTGCTGGGGAAGCAGCATCTCTGCTGCTGACAGGAAGAAGCTGAACAGACTGGTGAAGAAGGCCAGCTCTGTCCTGGGCTGCCCACTGGACCCTGTGGAGGTGGTGGTTGACAGGAGCATGATAGCAAAGCTATCTTCTCTGATGGTCAACACGTCACACCCCCTCCAGGAGACCGTAACAACAGTGGGAAGCTTGTTCAGTGACAGATTTCTTCACCCACAGTGTCTCACGGAGAGACACCGCAGGTCTTTTCTCCCTGCCGTGGTCAGACTTTATAATCAATAACAATAACCTCACCAAAAGGAACTCAAGTGCAATATCTCCTCCCTGTCTATTTATTAACGTACAATAATTACATTACTTCTTACATGTGCAATACTTTTTTCTACCCATCTTCTCGGTTCTGTATGTTGTTTTTAACCTGTTACTAGTCTGTGCACATTTTTAACTGCATCACTGGTTTTGTAAATATTTGTAAATTTACTTATTTAGCTGTGTATATACATTCTTGAGATATGCTTATATTACTTCTTTAATTTTAATTGCTAATAACTTCTAATAACTGCTATTTTATAGGCCCGTGTTTACTTTATGCTGTTTTGCACTGTCTACTCTACTGCTGCAACACTTTAAATTTCCCCGTTGTGGGACGAATAAAGGATTATCTTATCTTATCTTGTGACATTTATACAGCAAAGACATATTAATGATAAATGGTTTAGGTGCTGTGTCCACTGCCACCATTGTTTAAGCTGGAAGTGCCTGTTTTCAATTCAAACTCAATGTGATTCAGCATTTTCAGCACTCAGCACCCTCAGTGCAAAAACGCCCTCAGCAGCAGCTGTTTTTTGTCACAGCGCTCTCAGTTGAAAACAGTTCAACTTTTGGAACACCACCCACTCATCAATGTCACTTCTTGATCTCTGACCAATCAGAATCAAAAAGGGGCGAGACTTCTGAAATTAACTTTGTGAAAAACACTGGCAGAGGTCTGTACGGAGGAGAAAAGTTATCACACTGGTTTTTCGAGGCACAATTTCCAGGTTTAGAGCTGCTGCTAATGCTCTAACACGATTTCTTTAGATAGTTTTTACAGTTTCTTGTTGAAATGACATTGAATAACAGCAAGCATTAAGCATACAGAGCATTTTAAAACAGACCCAACACACCCTTCTGAAGGAAGTGGAAGTGCTGTGGGACAACTTTCGTAACCCAGCAACATTAAACGCTGGTGAGAAGCGCCCTGAAATTGAGGTTGTGGGCATTCCCAGCGCTAAAAACAATGGCAGTTGCGATGCTGGTGGCCTAGTGGTCTAAGTGTCCAACATACAGAGGCTATAGTCCTCATAGCAGAGGTCGCTGGTTCAACTCCCTGCTGCGATTATTTGCTGCATGTCTTCCCTCGCTCTATGCTTCCCAGGTTTCCTGTCTCTCTCCAGCTGTCCTATCAATAAAGGCAAAAAAAGCCCCAAAATACAACAACAAAAAATGGCGGCAGTGGACGCAGCACCTAATGGACTTAATGTGGGCAGAGTTCCAAATCATGAAACTACTGTATTATAAGTTACCGGGGTTCTCAGCCCAGTCTGCAGGCAGTTTTGTCAGTAACTTGCCAAATAGAATTTTAAATTCTACATCACTTTGAAAAGTATGAAAAGCAGCAAATACAGTAAGGTGTCTGGACCACAGCCGCCGTTTTTTGCGTTGGGAACACCCACAACCTCAATTGAAACTGTAAAAACTATTGATATAAATTGTGTCAGATCATTAGCAGCAGCTCTAAACTTGGAAATTGTACCTCGAAAAAAAAAAGGGGGGGACCTCTGGACCTCCGCCATTGTTGTTGAAAAAGTTGATTTCAGAAGTCCCGCCCTTCTTTAGTTTGATTGGGATCAAGAAGTGACATGGATGAGCACTGCTGTGTTCCAAAAGTTGAATTGTTTTCAACTGAGAGCGCGATGACAAAAATCAGTCGACGCTGAGCACTGAATCACATCGAGTTAGAATAGAAAACAGGAGCTGCAAGCACAAAAAACAGAATACAAATAAATAATTAAGCTTGAAATTAATGCAAATGATGATGATAATTATACAGTATTTTAATGTTAAATTGTGATCCTTTTCTTTGGGGTGGCTGTGGCTCAGTGGGTAGAGTCGGTCATCTATCAATTGAAAGGTTGGCAGTTCGATCCCAGCTCCTGTTTTAACATGCTGAAATGTCCTTGAGCAAGGCACTGAACCCCAAATTGCTCCCGCCGTTGTTCAGCGGTGTGTGAATGTCCACCAATGACATTAGCTAATACTGATGGTCCTTACTATATAGCAGCCTCTTCAATCAGTGAGTGAATGGGTGAATGCGATGAGTAGTGTGTAAAAACGCTTTGAGTAGTCAAACAGACTAGAAAAGCGCTATATAAGTACAAGTCCATTTAGCAATATTTTGTCTTTCACCTACTACTTGATTAGAATCTGACAAGGCCACAGTCTTCTGCTTACTAAGAAAATTTGACAGTTCCGATCATGATCATTTATAAAGCTAGGTCATAGAACAAGACTCATACATCACATTAAATGCATTTGGTCCTTGGAAAATATTTACAAGGGCACGTGTCAAAAATGTGTACTATCACAGACTTTTATCTAAAGAAGTACACCGTGGGCTACTACACATAGAATCTGATTGAAATCTTCTCTCATGATTAACTTCCAGGATAAAAATCTTATCAGATGGTGCCTGTGGCCTAATTACAGCCCCAGAGTAAATTGTTTGTGGCCTTATTTGGGTTCTTGGCTTCCTGTCTGTTTTACATTCTTCCAGCTAAGAAATCTGGGCACCAAAGGCAAGCCAAGGCATATGGCATCACCTTAATCTCTTTCCTTGAAATTAAACAGTGTAGTCTTGTTTATATACTGGAGTAATTTGATGTTCAAATACATAAAAAAAATAAACTAGTCTTTTTCTTCTAGCTCTGCCTTTTTATTATCTTAATGGTTGAGTATTAGTATTCATGTTGTGTATGATACCTCTTAATATAACAATATTATAAAACTAATGTGTCCTAAATTGCTGTGTTTGATTTCTCCACTAACTATCTGCACCGAGTGAAATCTTTTAAAGCTCTGCAAGTCATTAATTTACCAGTGCTAATAAGCAACTGCAGAATAACACCTCTTCCTTACACACTATACAATAATAAACACTAGCAGATGGAGTGAAAGTAGTTCAACATACTGTGTATATGTGATTTAACGCTATTTCATAAAATGATTGATTTCTTTAGCAAAAACCATGTCAGACTTATTTTCTCTGGACCCCTTCGTACTCAGGCCAGTGAGTTGTTCAGCTGCATCTCATCACTTTCTAGACTCCAGCTGATACGGACATGCTGGACTCCAGCTGCAACAGCTACTGCTACTACTACTATCCACTCTCCCTTAATCTCCTCTATCCCTCTTTCCAACCCCAACTCGGTCAAGGCAGATGTGTGTCTAACATGAGTGTGGTTCTGCTTGAGGTTTCTGCCTGTTAAAGGAAGTTTTTCCTTGCCGCTGTAACTAACTAAATACTGTGAGGTGTAATGCTCATGGTGGATTAAGATGAGATAAGACTGAGTCCTGTCAGTAAGAGGGGACTGGATTTTATCCTGTCTTGAGGTTAGGTCTTTTTTAATTATTAAACATAGAGTATGATCTAGACCTGCTCTGTTTGTAAAAGTTTTGAGAAAACGATTGTTGTGATTTGGCGCTTTACAAATAAAGAATGATTGTTTTATTGAGTACAGGCAGAAGGGATCATGGAACAGATAATTAGAGTAATGGATGGATGAAAAAATTAATGGTTTCCTGTACAATAAATAAACCTAAATCAATACATTGTCATGCATGTGTAAACAAAGATAAATAAAGAGGACATAAATGAACTAACATTACTTATGCAGTCATTATGGCATTATATTTTAAACAAGTAATCTATAGGCTCCTTCATGATCAGCCTTACACTGTGTCATTACAGCATGCCAGCGTCAGATATTGAGTTGGAAAGCCCAGAGATAGAGGCTGCCATATTGATAATACTGAATCCAACTAAGTCAAGGTAGAGACCAGCCAAGAGGTGAAATTGAGGCCATAGCCTTGGCGCCTGGCTACAAAACGCCTGCCTTTCAGTTAAATCAGCCACATCCCTAAGTATGGAACAATGAAGCCAGCAGAGTGGAACAGCGCTGTGTGTGTGTTAACCCCTGTTTGTACACTTCAAGCCTCTCATGCTTGTAACCGAATGTAAATTCATGCAAGGGGATGCCAATATTGTGTTGATGCAAATTCATTGGAAAAAGAGCATCATTGTGGGGCTGTGGTGGACTTGTAATGTAAAAAAAGATCTATATCATTTTATATAGAAAAAAAACCTGTAGAAAAAAAAATCTGCACACCTGAATGTGTGGCAAGTGCAATGAAATATTTATTGAATTCTATCTTGGTCTAACAGACCTCATCGAACCCTCCTGAGAAAAATCAGATGCTGTCTTATTAAGAGTACATTTGCCTTCTGTAGTGGTACAGGACTGCTTTGCTGCAGCATATGTCATGTTGTTAGAAGCTGATTACCATATAGTACCACACTGAAATGATTAAAAAGGTGTGCACAACTGCACACCTTTTTATTCTGAAAACAATCAAATCACCCCTTTGCACAACAAGCCTAGTGTATATCAACTTGTGTATGTCAAAAAAATAATGAAGCAGATACAGTTGAGGCCAGCATAGGTTCTTGAGGGAGATATTGTGTTTCAACCCTGGCACAAAGCACCAAGCTCCTTGCAAAAAATCGCTGTGTGCTTTTAGACCCTGATTAAAGTTTGAATCACACATCAGTAATCTCAGTGAATTGTCCTGTTATCACATTACAATCAATGATGGAGTGCAACCAATTTACTCCGGGGTAGATTCTGAGAGACTTCAGCATGCTTTTATCACCAGCAGGCCTGATTAATGCAATAGTCTTCCTTCTAAGACAGCAATAAATAATTAACAGTTCAAAGAAGGTAAGAGAACAGGAGATAACACACACACACCCTGTCATATAATCTCTTCATTGGTTGCCTGTTAAATTTAAGATGTACTTTATAATCATTTATTGGTATTATAATTACTCAATGGGCTGACGAGTGGTTGAGAAACCTGCTTTAATGTACATTATTACTGTTTTGATCGCTCAGGTCTTATCGCACTGGACTTACAACTAGGGAGGCATCATTACCTGTATATGGTCCATATCCTATATTCCCTTATCTCACAAAATTTTATTTAATGACATACTGTGTTATGGCTTTGTGTGCTGACTGTTTAGCAGCAGACAGGAGAGCTCTCCAGAGAGTCGTAAAGAGCACAACATTAATTGGACGCCCCCCTGCCCTCACTGGAAGACATCTAATGATCACACTGCCTGTGCAGAGCCAGCAGCAGTTTGGAGAATGTAACTCACTCTTATCTTTATCTATTCTCTGGGCTGCCAGAAGGCACTTTATTGCCTCAAAGACCTTCCAGGCTAAAAAAAATTGCTGTCACCCCAGAGTCATCCAGGTCCACAGGTTTGTATTGGTGGACATGTGTTGGGTACTTGCAAATAATACAAAAAAGATTACCTACTTTTTGGTGAAACTTCTTGAGATAACTAATATGTTTTGGCACAGAAGACATAACCACCACTGAGTGAATTCCATTAAACTGTGTACTATCTAAATAAGGTGTTAGAACGTTAGACATGCAAAGGATCAACTTGGGCATAAATGCACACGCCTCTGAAGTGAAGTGTGTTATGGCCTGTGGGAAACGTTATTTTGGGACATGCACTGCAAAATTTGCTGAATAATGTTTATGTTTATGAATACAGTCCCTTAAGATTCTAGGATGGGGTGACATTTGTAAAGTTATGCACACTGAAAACAGCCATAATCCTCCAAATTTAGCTCCAAAGTGTCATGAAAACAACTTTTTAAGTTTATTTTTGTTGTGACACACATTTTTAAGTTAAAATCACTGTTAAATCTAAATTGTTATTAGCAATCTAAATGTTAAATGTGACATCTAAATTTAAAATGTTCAATGTTAAATCTAAATGTTTTGAGGGGAAGTACCAAAATAAAAGCTTCATAACGCGATACAGATATCCCAACTATAGTCTGTCAATACCATAGACTGTATAAATAATGGACCTAGTATCCGTGATGTCACCCGTCTATTTCTGAATGCTGTTTTGAAGCCAATCGTCAGTGGCAGCCATATTGGTAATGCGGAACTCAACCAGTCAAAGTGTGAGGCAAAGAGGCGGGGTTTGAGCCTCCTCGCCAACAGCTATGTGTTCCCCTCCAGGAGTCAAATCAGTCATGTCCTTATTTGGCCAAAAAATATCTTCTGAACCGTTGTGTTAGAAAAAAATTCAGCCCCCGTACAGTGTGTGCCAATAGAGAAATTAGCAACGTAGAGCCATGCCATTTTTTGAACCAGGCTGTAAACATGTTTCCGGTGTTTCTGCAGCCAGCCTCAAGAGGATTCTCGATGAATTGCAGTTTGTAACACTTCCACATGGGCTTCAGATTTTGAGACCGGAGGTTGCCGCTTGGTTAGTACTGACTCTTACGGGTTACCAGCCAGACTGCCCGCCATCCAGAATGTGCATTGATTTAGCAGAAAATGTTGAACAGGCAGTTTTGGAGGCCATTAAGAGATTTCACAACACATCGACAGCACTGACCCAGTCTATGGTACGGACAAGCTAAGTTGGTAATGCTAAGTCTGTATCGCTTTATGAAGCTTTTATTTTGGTATTTCCGCCAGGAGGCAGTGCGAATTTGAATATTAGCTAAATATCAAGAATTGCAGAGCAACATTTAACATTTAGATTTCAAATTAAGATTTTCTAAAAAGGTGGATAAGTGACAAACCTCCTACAGTTACACAGTGGCACCATGAAATATACAAAGTTTTCCCATTTGAAAGTTTAACTGCACAAATGAGGGGAGACGTTTACTTGTTTGAAAAAATATTGTCAGTTTCTATAAAATATCTGCCCCCATCCCTCCAGGAAATTGTAAAAAAGGGGAATTGCGTCTTTGACTGGAGTCACCCTCTGACGCATAGGACTTAGATTCAGGTTTTTTTTTTCTTTGTGTTATGGGGGGGTTCTGTATTTGTTTTGCTGTCATACATACATTCTTAGTTACTGTTATTATTCTGTTACTGATATGGTAACTATTGTCAATGTTGCTTTTTATTTCCTTGTCTGTTTTTGAAGAAACCCTAGCTTGGATGGTGGAATATTATATGTTTTGTTCCGAGTGGTTGAGCAGCGGTTGTTTCCGGTGGTCTTTCTACTGTAAAGAGCACGGTTATTGTTTTGCTTTGTGTTGTTTTGTCTCTTTTGTTAAAATGTGAAAGATCAATAATAATCTTGAAGAAAAAATTATAATAATAATAATAATTACGATTTAACATTTAACATTGATTTTAAAATGTATTCTTAGCATTTGGATTTAACAGGGATTTTAACTTTAATATATTTGTCACAAAAAAAAGTGTAATGTGAAGAAGATCACAAAGATTCCTCCAAATGTGATTAAAAAACATTTTTAAAACATTTAAAATGTGGAGAATTTCTATTTTAGTGTTCAACAAGTGACGTCACATTTTATAGTCTATTTTAACTGTACTGTTTAAATAAAGTTTGACAAACTGCTTTTTGGTACATTAAAATAGTCAAATGCCTTATTTATTATTTCATCCCTATTTTAACAGGAAGCTGTTATTTTAAAAGTGACTGCTGGACAACAAAGTAGCATAAATTCATGTCAGAGAACATGCATCAGACTTGAATATATAATAATTACATTAAATAATTAAATAATGACTCATAATATAACTCATAATGACTTTATAATATAACTAGACATATTCTTCTTCATCGTTATTTTGGCAATCTCCAATGCCTGAGTTTAAGGTGACCCTGCAGCTCGGATCCAGATCTAAGTCATTAACCCTCGCCAGAGAGAGAGTGAATTTCAGGAATTACTTACATAATGTGTCCTAATGTTTTGCTTCAGGAGGGCTACGTGGTGTTATATCATTGGATCAATTTTTCCTGCGGGCATTTCTCTGCCACATTTTGTCCTCCTTAAGTGGAAGCTGCGGATACTACTGTGGGAGGGTTTTATTCTAAACCTGCAGATCTCCCCGGACACACACACACAAACCATCAAGACATGTAAGTGAAGACTGTTATGCTTCGTCTCAATCTGTCCCCTGATTAAACACGTCCTGCTGTTTTACGCACAAAGAGGAATGAAACAGAGAGAAACTGATTGTAACATGCGCGTCTCTGTGTGGTCGAGTGTTGTGTTTATGCTGCTTTTTCCGTTTCCGCGGGTTTGTAAACGTTTCTGAAAATACACGGAAAGCTTCGTCACGAATATGGTGACAGGACCATAGACTGCGTAGAACACTGCCTGTCATCTTCTAATGACAGGTGACGCAGCATTTTGACATGTTGGGGTTCAGTGCGCATATAACCAGAAACAATATCAGTGCGCCACTGTTTCTGCACTTGGAGCAACAGTTTCACTACCACTCAGGACTGCATGTGTGTAAACCGAAAAATGAAAGTCACATTGCAGTTTTAGGCTCCAGGTTTGAGGAGTAATTATACTTTAAAAAATGTTTTTGTGTCTTTGTGTGTTTAGTGTATTGCTGGCCATCAACCATGTTTGTTTGTTTTGCCAGATTTGTTGCAATGGCATCCTCACTCAGGAGTTTGGTTCATGATGACAGCAGGTACCAGAAATCCTTCCAGCTTTTTCTGGAGTGCTCCTCTGAGCATCAGTGTATGCGAGACTTCATCAACAATATACTACCAGATATACTGGCCAGGTAATGTCACAACCAGACGTAGAAAGAGTAAATGTTATACTATGGGAAGCAGGCAGTGTGAGTGGAAACAACCAGGCGTTCCTTGAAGTGTTTAGGCTCATATTTTATTCAGCCAGTTATATGTAGGGAAAACACACAGTTTGCTGGGTTCCCTGTGATAACAAAGAAAATTGAGAAAAATTAACATCAGGTTCAAAGGCTCTTCTTCTGGCCTCAGGTCACACAACAGTGTAGAGAGAGCAGCCAGTTTCCTGCAGCTCATTTTAAAGCTGGCCACCTGCTCACTTGGCTAATCAGGCAGCAGCTCCCCAATCAGTGGAGCCTACTTCAGGTGAGGAATGAGGAGGAATCAAGAGGAACGTGCACCTACAAACAACAGCAGTAACAAAAACTCATAATGTGGCATTAGGTCTCATGAGAGTAAAGCTACAAAGCTTGATGGAAAAAAGACACAAGAGTACTACTGGACTGATATACAGATACAAAAGCCATATGTTATGGCTTTAAAATGTGAAAAAAATTAATCAATCAATCTTTATTTGTAAAGCGCCAAATGGCTGTCGAACATGAGTCTGGTTCCTGGAGGTTTCTGCCTGCCACTGTAACTAGCTAAATGCTGTGAGGGGCAACGCTCATGGTGGATTAAGATGAGACCAGACTGAGTCAGTATGAGGGGACTGGATCTTATCCTGTCTTGATGTTGGGTCTTTGTTAATAATATAACATAGAGTACGGTCTAGACCGGCTTTGTTTGTAAAAGCGCCTCAGCCAGCTCTAGCTGCTGTATAAGCTATATCATAAAGGAAGGTCCCAATAGTCTTAGAAGTAGAGGGGGAGGTAGTCTGCCTCCTGGACCCTTACTGATAGATGATTCCAAAGGAGAGGTGAACTTAGTGATCAATAATCTGAATTTTTACAGTATTTGATGATATTTAGTGTGACACTGTGTCAGTTATAATTGAACAGTTACACTACCATTAAAAACGTCTTCTGTCAAGTATAAGGTTCAGCATTAATTGATGTTAATAATAGTGTTATTTAAAACAACATTATACATCACTATCATCTCTCTCTCTCTCTCTCTTTTAATCTCCTCTATCCCTCTTTCCATCCCCAACTCGGTCTCAGCAGATGTGTGTCTAACATGAGTCTGGTTCTGCTCAAGGTTTCCGCCTGTTAAAGGAAGTTTGTCCTTGCCACTGTAACTTGCTAAATACTGCGAGGTGCAATGCTCATGGTGGATTAAGATGAGACCAGACTGAGTCCTGTCTTTAAGAGGGGACTGGATCTTATCCTGTCTTGATGTTGGGTCTTTGTTAATAATTTAACATAGAGCACGGTCTGGACCTGCTCTGTTTGTAAAAGCATATTGAGATACGTATTGCTGTGATTTGGCGCTATACAAATAAAGATTGTTTGATTGATTGATATTATGGTTGCTGAAAGCCAAAAAAGCAAAATACCATAGATAAATTAGAAACAGTACAGTATTGTAGATCATTTTTTTCACATTCTGTTCTGCGGTATGCTGAGCCAGGCGTCACTGGATTTTTAGTTTCGGAAAGCAGAAGTAAAAAATGGCCAAGCTGATAGCGAAACTGCTTCTTTAGCATCACTTATTATTTAAAAAGTTAAGAAGTGGTTTTAATGGAATTTCATAATTTTCCCAGCACCCCAACACTGAATAACCCACTCATCATATACGGAAACAAGAAGAAGCAGTGTGCATTGTGGGAAAAAGTACACGAAAGAGACTGGTCTCATGCATACTGAGAAATTTTCCTGAATCAGTAGACACCCGGGGAGTTCTGGCATACTACAGATGTTGCTCTTGTTCACATACTACTTACTACATACTGAATTTTGGCCAAATCAGTACGTACTGTTGGTATAGTAGGTGGTTTTGAAAACAGCCGTAGACATTATATTATTACTAGATAACTGAATGAGGGGGTCAGAAGAGGGACTCTGTGGTAACACTTTTATCAATAGATTAAATGAGTGTCTGTGCCTTCATCTAGCTAGAATGTATACTAGGACTAAACTAAATATCTAAATCAAATATTGTCATTATTAATGGTTCATATGAGGAGTACAGAAATTCCTCTTCTGGCATTGTTTTATTTTGATAAAGCTTAAGCTGTATACCTATACAATACTGTGCTACTGAAAACTAAACCCAACTTTCTCCAGTTTTCCACAAGCTTCCACTGACTGTCTGAGAAGTAGATCACAGAGGAATCCTGAGAGACATAACTCGCAGTCACAAGTCAAATAAAAAAGTGCAATAGGGTTGTTAAAATTCTGAAGATGAGCGACAGAAAATACCACAGCAACATTCAAAGCCTCGATATAAGGAACGCAAGATCAGAAGGCCTCACCTACCCAAGTGGCAGAATTGACAGAGACCCAAAAGTGTGACCCAAATTTAGCAGGTTGGATGATTTGAATTTCTAAACTTGACTGTTCTGAAGACTCAAAGTGTTTTTTTGCTCTCTGCTCAGCATTGGAGATGGAAAGTCCCATCTAAATGTGATCGGAGTTGGAAGTGGCGCTGGTAAGAACACTACACACGCACTACAGATCATGTTTTAAACTTAACTCATGCACTATCAGACCACTATAAATGATTGTATATCTGTGCAGTTATTTATTGCTGCAGCAGTAAAAGCCTTTACCCTTTTGATTGTAGCCAAGAGCTTTTATACATCTATCTGTCAGATTAATCTTTAACTTTAGTCCCAGACAAAGTAACCTTACCTTACTGCACTTTGTCTCTCAAGAACATGAGATAATATTCCTTTGTTTCTGAGCTAACCAGCTACTTGCCCATGAGCGTTATGATCCTTTACTGTCAAAACCATCCTTTAAATTTACCTGAGCTGTCATAATGAGGTGAAGTTGCAGATTCACTGAGAAAATCTAGTGAAATTAACTGACTGCCTACTCTCTCACAAGTTATTATTTGATCTAATCCAAGCTCTTGCCGTGTTCATCTTCCTTCCTTACTTTTTTTTTTCCTGCATACATTGTCAGCTTCAATAAGAGCAAGACAAAATAACTTGCCTCTGGCTGAATGATATCAATAGGAATATCAAAGTTCAAACTCTCTGGTTGTAAGGCAAGGGTGCTTTTGAGATCATTGCTTCATTAAATTCATCATTCACCGAAAAACTAAGCACTAAAGAAGGTTGAGCTCCTTTATAAATCTGCAAGAAAGTTGATCATTGTTTTAATTTCTAGAAGTAGATGGTTTTCAAAATATGAATTGTGTCTGTGCATGTAGGTGAGATTGACCTGGAGATGCTCTCCAAGCTCCATCTGCAGCACCCGGGGGTGACAGTGGATAATGAGGTAGTGGAGCCGAGCAGCCAGCAGCTACTCAACTACAAAGGTACAGCTTTTAAAGGCTACACACCTCATACCTCCAGAGAGTGGGAGTGTTGTACATTGCAATTTTACAGTTGTCTCAAAAACGACTCAGTTAAAGTATAAAAATATTGGTTTGTTTCTTTGACACAATGGTAACTGTGGGTGTTATGCAGCTTTTGCCTGCTATTTCTACAGGCTACAATCAAGCAGCAACCTCCGGTCTTAAAATATAAACCCCATGGGGATGCTTATACCGCTAGTTCCCAGTACAGATTCACTCTATACGACACCATTACTCTCTCTATTTGCATTGTCAGAGTATAGGGGGCATGTTTAACACCCTATTACATAATCCTTAATTGAGATGGAGGTCATCAAAAGTTACAGCTTTCTTAACTCGCTGCCCTGACTACATGTCTGACTGCACAGACATGAAAAACACATGACTGTGTTCATCAGAGTCTTGGGGTGCTCACTGTCTGACCCTGGTAGCTATTATGGTTATCGCAACACGTCTGCCGTTACAGACAGTATTCTACCCATGAATCCCATTGTAAATCAACTGTCATACAGCAGGTCCCATCAACATGGCAACAATGACAGTTGGAGACACAGGTGATTCAGATGACCTCATCAGTGCTGACACACACACACACAGACACACACAGACACACACAGACACACACAGACACACAGACACACACACACACACACACACACACACACACACATACACATTTATACATAAGCCATCATCACCTCCTCCTGAAGTCTTACTTCACCTCTGACATCACCTTTATATATACTACTACTACTACTACTTCTCCAACTTCACATGTCTAAGACCCTTCTACTTATTCTTCTCTTTATAACTTGTGTAGTTTGATTTTTTATTTCCCATTTCCTCATTTCCAGTTGTGTTTCACAGATTTCAGCCTTCAGCTTCAGCATTTCAAAGCATTTGCTGTAAGGAAATGCAACCTTTCTAGTTTGAAAACTAAAGCTTTACTATAGTGTCTGATGTATTGTCTTTGACTATAGTTAGTTGTATTTCTTTAGAGTTTAAGCACAGTTCATTGACTGATTTTCCTTATCTGAGTGTTTGAATCATTGACTGTATATAAAACAGGCACCTTATGTGTTCACTAACTGTAAAGTGAAAGGATTTGAAGCTCCCCCTGGTGGCTGGATGCAGTAAAAGAAATAAACCCTGTCTCCTCCCTTCTAACATATTAAAATCAGTCAAACTGTTCAATTAAAAAACATGTCAAATACATTCTTTTAACATGGTTCCTGTCATTATAGCCAATTATTTTTATGCTGATTTATGTTCCATGTCTATTTTTTTTTGGAAGGTTAGATTTAATTAGTTGTGTGATTTTAAAATATTATTGAATCAATATATTTTTTTAAATCACACAACTACTTATCACACAACAGCTTTGTTGACAAATGCAGTGTTCTCCTTGTTTTTGCATTTTGTCATTGCTATATGTTGACCTTATGTCTTCCTTGTGGTTTTAGTGTCCCATGTCTTGTGTTGTAGTCCCTGTTTTGAAGAGTTTCCTGTTTTGTTTTGTAGTAATTGCTCCCTGTTTGCCTGGTTTAGTTTTACTTCCTGTGTTTTTCCTTTTTGATTGTCTTCACCTGTGCCACATTGTCCTCACCTGTGCCTTATTACTCGTTAACCAGTGTCCACACTGGGTAACGAGAAATGAGACATATCCGATATAGGCTGTTTTGGAAACGGCCTGCTACATACCACCTATGAATGTAGTAGACAGTAGGTACAGCCTACTACATACTGCGTTTGAATTTAGTCTGTAGCATGACTGCTCTGTTGGGTTTGTTCTGCAGTATGCTGAGCCAGACTTCACTGGATTTCCGGTTTCGGAAAGCGGAAGTAAACAACGGCCAAGCTGATAGAGAAACTGCTTCTTTAGCATCACTTCTGATTTAAAAAGTTAAGAAGTGGCAACGGTACTGATAAGCAGTGACTGATGAAAATGCTCTTTAAAGATCTAAAGGTGTTTTCAGAATTCTCGTTTAAGGAAAGCAGTTTGTTCTTGTCTGCTGTCAGAGGTAAAACTTGTGTCTCAGTATTTGGTAACTAATTGAGTCACAGTGTCGATTTCCTTACAACAATTCAGCATTTGTCTGTTATAAATGTTAGAATTAAAACTAATTTGTAAAATGTCATGTTAATTTAATTTCTGTATCAACAATACTGATGAGAAAATGAAAAAGGAGTAAAAATATTTTTAAAACACTGTTTCTGCAGCAATCATATATCTCATTGTGTTGAAATCTACCCAACGGCAGTGTTGACAGGCATGTAAGATAACTATAAAGTAATCAGGGTTTTTGCCCTTGTAGTATACATTATGGAATATTTTTTATTACAGAGGCATAACTAATTTAAATCTATTTTGTAACCAGCTAAAAACTCCTCTTAGGATCTTTGACTGATTATGTAGATTTAAGTTTTTTGTGCTAAATTTGAGCTGTCATTCTTTCCTTTGTACATTCATTTCAACAAGGAGTTAGAATTCAGTGAGCAAATTTGTCTTTGTTAATATTGTTTTGTAAATACAATTACAGTTACATTACTTTTTTGTGTGTCTTGTTGCAGTTTTGGTGTCTAGGACACCAGATTTGGAGTACATTAACTTCACCTTCAACAAGATGACTGCCTCTGAGTTCGAGGAAGACTTGAAAAGGAAGAAGATGATCAAGAAGGCTGACTTCATTCACATGATACAGGTTTGGGACTGCTGATTGTATTGTATTTGTTAGAGCTACAGATGGTTCACATCAAGCCCTGCTTTAGAATTAATCCCTTTGAGAATATATGTCTAGCATTGAGTAATAATTTTGTGCTATATATGTATATATATTCAGTTACTAAGTGCCTATCTTTGGTGACATTGACAGATGCTGTACTATGTAAAAGATCCTGAAGCTACCGTCAGCTTCTTCCAGAGTCTCCTTGACAAGAATGGAAAGCTTCTGATAATTCTTGTGTCTGGTAAGTGGATAGATATACTGATGAATGATGAATGCATTTTATCTTTTCCTGCTCTCCTATCAATCAATCATTCAATCTTTATTTATATAGCGCCAAATCACAACAAACATTATCTCAAGACACTTTTACAAACAGAGCAGGTCTAGGAAAAAATTTCTTTTAACAGGCAAAAACCTCGAGCAGAACCAGACTCATGTTAGACAGCCATCTGCCTCGACCGAGTTTGGGTTGGAAAGAGGGATAGAGGAAAATAAGAGAGTGATGATGGTGATGAGACGGATAGCAGTATTAGTAGAAGTAGTAAAATGTAGTAAATAAACAAATAAACAGATATTTTGAATTTGATTAAGATGAGACCAGACTGAGTCCTGTCTTTAAGAGGGGACTGGATCTTATCCTGTCTTGATGTTGGGTCTTTGTTAATAATTTAACATAGAGTACGGTTTGGACCTTCTCTGTTTGTAAAAGCATATTGAGATAATGTTGTTGTGATTTGGGGTTATAAAAATAAAGATTGATTGATTGATATTTGTATCAAGGTTATGTTATTGGATTAAAATATTAAAGTACTCTAAAAAAGCACATATATCACTATTGAACAGGAATATTTAAGGAAAACATCGTACTAGCTGTAAGAAACATGAATGGGACCCTAAGATTATTTCCAGCCTTCACAGCTGCAATCGGTATACTGTATATTTTCAAGACTTGAGCGTCCTTTTTGGAGACAAGTTGACACAAACCTGATAGATATTCATTTGTGATACACAAGTACAGGCTTGGCTGAATGCATAAGCAATATAGGCAGTCTCCTAGGGTGCCAAGATCTGGAGGTGTGCTGCCTTGAACCCCAAACGTTTGAATCTGGTCCTGTATATGATGTCAAATATAGGCATACTCCCAGACTGACAGTCTTTGCTCTGCTTCGCTCACATTCAAAGCTTCATCTTTCTTGATTTCTCGACTGCTCACCAACTACGCACCCCTCGACACAGCTTACAGCAGGAGAACAAATGCAGAGCATTCAGATACAGGAGGAAGAGAGGGGGTGAGAAGTCAGCCTTAGAAGCAACCATGCATTAGGATGATGTTTTTTACATGATGTACAAACTGGTCTCCTTGGTTCCCAAATGTTCACAGTGTTATAAAAAGAGGAGGGGATGCAACACAATGGTAAACATGCCCTTGTATATAAGAAAGACAGTCTGGGCTGGTGTCTGTGTCTCAACCCTCTACACATACAGGCTGCGCTATTACGAAATGAAATTATGTTAGATCAGTTATGAATTGAGTCTACAATAAAGGACTTTCCCTTTCTATCCAGCTCATCATATTTGGGGATAGAATTAAAGTTGGGGTTTTTTCATAACCAGACAACTGGAGCATTTCAGCATGTTTACATCATATACACTGCTGCCATTTATCAAAAAAAATCAATCAATCTTTATTTGTACAGCGCCAAATCACAATACGTATCTCAATACGCCTTTACAAACAGAGCAGGTCTAGACCGTATCTCTATGTTAAATTATGAACAGAGACCCAACACCAAGACAGGATACGATCCATTCCCCTCTTACTGACAGGACTCAGTCTTATCTTATCTTAATCCAAGATTAGCATTGCACCTCACAGCATTTAGCTAGTTACAGCGGTAAGAAAAAACTTCCATTTACAGGCAGAAACCTCGAGCAGGACCAGATTCATGTTAGACAGCCATCTGCCTCGACCGAGTTGGGGTTGGTAGGAGGGATAGAGGAGATTAAGAGAAAGCAATGATAGTGATGAGACAGATGGTAGTAGTTGTAGAAGTAGTAGCTGTTGTCGCTGGAGTCCAGCATGTCCGTAGTAGAGAGGTGTATGGTTAGTAACTTTCAATGGTACAGTGAAAGTTAAAGTAAGTGATGGGGGTGAGATAGGATCCCATTGTGTCAGTGTGCCAGTTCCGTTGGCAGTCTAAGCCTATAGAAGCATAACTAAGAGCTGGTCCAAGCCTAACTGTTGACTTTTCGTCTTGTTTTTCATGTTATCTATTCCAGGTGAGAGTGGTTGGGGAAAGCTTTGGCGGACTTACAGGAGCGAGCTCTGTAACACTGAAATAAGCCAGTGTGTGACCACTGGAGACATCAAAAGCTTCCTGGACTCTAGCGGCATAAGATACCAAAACTACACGCTGCCATCTCAGATGGATATTACAGAGTGTTTCTCTGAGGGGGATGAGAAGGGAGAGCTGCTTCTTGATTTTCTGACTGAGGTGCTGGACTTCAGCAAGACAGCCTCACCTGAGCTCAAGGCTGGTGTCTTGGAGCTCCTTCGGCATCCAGACTGTAGTGTTGAGTCCAATGGCAAAGTTATCTTCAACAACAACCTTGAGGTGATAGTCTTAAACCAGCTCACTTAAAAACATGGTGTTAACATGCTGAATGTGTAGTTTGCTAAAAGGAAGAAAATATTACTGGATCAGTTTTAAACACTATTATTGCATCAAATTCTGTACTGTGTGATTAACTGTACGTCTGTGCAAGCTATGGATGTGTGTATTGATACTGTAGTATTGACACTTAGATACATACAAAGTAATCATTTGGTATCAATACCAAAAAGTACAGGTACCACTTTGAATTTAAGAAGTTTTGTATTGCATGTCCCTAGTGCCAGCTGCCTCATCACAAACTCTTCTTTAGGAGTCTATTTTTGTTATAAGCTAAAAATCTAAAATATTTCTATTTTGTTGATATCAGTATTATCTAAAATGTATAGGTAATTAGTATTATTGTTCATAATAAAAATGGTTTGACTGTTCTCTTTTTCCTATCAAATTTTTTACAGTTGTCATGAGACACAAAGTGTGAACCAGACTCATGTTAGACAGCCATCTGCCTCAACCAAGTTGTCAGTCTAAGCCTATAACAGCATAACTAAGAGCTGGTCCAAGCCGGAGCCAGTTCTAGCTATAAGCTTTATCATATAGGGAAGTTAAAAGTAGAGAGGATGTCTGCCTTCCGCACCTTAACAGGCAGAAACCTTGAGCAGAACCAGTCTCATGTTAGACAGCCATCTGCCTCGACCGAGTTTGGGTTGGAAAGAGGGATAGAGGAAAATAAGAAAGAGTGATGATAGTGATGAGACGGATAGTAGTATTAGTAGAAGTAGTAAAATGTAGTAAATAAACAAATAAACAGATATTTTGAAATGCTCTTTATTCAAGACATATTTTATTGTTAATACTGGATTATAATACAGCTTTCTTACTGATGTTCAGGTTGTGTAAAATGCTTGACTCTGATTGGTCAAAACTTCTTGACAACTCCTGCATCTTGTGTGGTAATATCTGTTTAATGGGAACACAAGAAACATTGTGTATTTTTTTATCAGATAGACCATTTAATGATAAATTATTGTCATTATTCATCCATACTGTTCCCTCTCTCGATCAATCTCTTCCTCTCTGTCAAGATAACCAACAAGATTTTTCCGCAAGCTCTGTCATCCTGCTGCTGCAAATTTCTGTATTCCTTCCTGCTCTGTCAGCTTGTTGTTACAGTGTGGATTGTGGGAACCTCGTCAGCTCCAGTCTGTCTCATCAGTATCCAGGTCAAGCTCTGCAGCTGTCAACCCCTCAACCTGTCCTGATTCCATCATCACCTCCATCTGGGGAGTATTCTATCTTTCTCTTGGCCTAACTACCCCCTTGGAATATATGAAAGTGTCAAAATGGGGTTAAATCCACAAAGACATTACACATTAAATAATTTTCATAATATGTAATATAAATTATTGTTATCTTGTAATTCAGTCTACTGATTTAGATGTTTACATTTACATTTTTGTAGAAGGAAAGTTTCTCTCAATATTAGTCTCCAGCTCACTCTTTCTGCATCTTCTTGCATCCCTCTTTTCAACCACAGCACAGTTGAGGCAGATGTGTGTCTAACATGTGTCTGGTTCTGCTCGAGGTTTCTGCCTGTTGAAAGGACATTTTTCTTTGCCGCTGTAACTAGCTAAATACTGTGAAATGCTCAGCTAATGTTCGATTAAGCGTCATGAGTTGATGTTTAGTATGTTTTTTCCTTTTGTTTCTTGTCTTGGTTCTTCCCCGTGTTTATTCTGTATTAGTTATCCTTTATCTCCCTTGTGTGTTCAGTGATCCATGTCTCTTGTTGTATTTTCTCGTGTTTTAGTCTAGTGTGTTGTGTTTCCTGTTTTATTTTGTAATTCTGAATCCCTGTGTTTCCAGTTTAGTTTCACTTCCTGCCCTTGTGTGTTTCCCGCCTTTTTTGATTACCCTCATTAGTTTTGTCTGTGTCCTGTGTTCCACACCTGTGTTGATTACTCTGTGTACTTAGTTCCTCTGTGTCCCCTGTCCTGTGCTGGATCATTGTACGTCTCTCCTGTGTTCCTGTTTCTAGTGTTTTCTTTTGAATTAAGTTTCTTAGATATTTTAACAAGTCTTTTTTGTATGTTTTTGTTCTTTTATTATTAAAACCTTAAATTTTAATCCACACTTGGGTCCTCCTTCCGTTTTCCTCCAACATGACAGAATAAACATGGGGAGAAACCAAGTCATGATACACACGGAGAAAAACAACTAATCAACTCATGACATTACGATGAGATAAGGCTGAATCTTGCCTGTAATATGGGACTGGATGTTATCCTGTCTTGTTGTTGGGTCTATGTTAATTATATAACTGACAGTATGATCTAGCCCTGCTCTGTTTGTACAGAGTCCTGAGAAAATATTAGTTGTGAATAGTACTACATAAATAAAGTTTGTTTGATTGATTGAGGTGCTAGCTACCTTTTATCAGGCCTGCCAAAACATGCTCTCCATGATTTTGTATATGCTCAGCTCGTAAGTTTTGTCCTGCTACAAACAGTCATCTTCAGAGTATGACAAATATCAGCAAAAATCATTGCTGTATGTTCTTAATAAGCCACCAATGAGCTCATAGACTTAATGAATGAATGCACATGTATTTACAGCAGAGCAATTTCTTAGATGCACTGTGGGCACCAAATACACATTGCTATCAAAATCAAATTTTTCTTTAAATCAAAAGTTTTTAATTAACCAGGAGTCTGGATTTACTGGCTGTTTTCGAAACCGCCTACTATACTATCAGTACGTACTGATTTGGTTAAATTCAGTATGTAATAAGCAGAATGTGAACAAGAGCAAAACCTGCAGTATGCCTAAACTACCCAGATGTCGTACTCATTCAGGGAAATTTCTTAGTATGTAGCAGACCAGTCTCACTCACGTACTGTTTCCCACAATGCACATGTTCCGCTTCTTCTATTTTTCCATATATGAAAGGGGGCACTTTGTTTTTAGGTGCTGTGAAAATGATTAAATTCCATTTAAACCACTTCTTAACATTTTAAATCAGAAGTGGATGCTAAAGAAGCAGTTTCTCTATCAGCTTTGTTGTTGTTTTATTTCCGCAACGTCTTGCCCAACATACTGCATGACACATCCAACAGAACGGTCATACTACATACTACCTTCAAACGCAGTATGTAGTATGCAGTATGTACTGCATACTAAATAGTATGTAACAGCCATCAACTATATTATGATAAAGACCTCTGTGTATGAACAGATAGTAGTATTTGAATGTTCCTTAACTCCAATTTAGAGCTTTCATTTTGGGAGGGTATATCCATGGGTAATGGGTTGCTAATCTTTGCTACCAGCTGTCCACTTTATACTCAAGTGGACAGCCCTTTTGGGTCCACCTGCTTATTAAACTTTTATCTGACCTCTGTTTTTTTTTTCTCATGTAGTGATGTTTGATTTATAGTAGCCTTGACTACAGATTCAACTCTTACTGTATATGTTTGAGTTAGGGGGCATGGTTTCAGTGAGGTGCTCGTATTGGTCTATCCCCAATGTTAAAAATGAACCTATCACAAACTGAATACATGTCAAGAGGCTGGAATTTTACAGCACAGCTGCAGTCAGTTCTGGTACTAGCAAAGTTCATCAGAGTTACATAACAAAAGTTCATTTAAGGGGACTGGCCTGCCTGTGGGAGGAGAGATCTACCCTGCAGCTTAAGAGAGGAAGTACAAACGTCTCTCTGTCCTCACTCTCCGCATAATTAAGGTAAAAAGAATGTTCTCAGTGTTTGATTGATTTTCACTAGTGTCTTTTCGACCATTTTTGAAGAATTGCAGTATATTTTGTAGGTTTAAATCCTGGCTATTTGTTTGATTTGAAACTGTTATCTGATACTGCAGGAATTCATCATGGCTGAAGAAGGAAAACAAACTTGCTATGAGGGAAGTTCTGTTCAGAGCTTCCAATTCTACCTCGAACACTCGGGCGAGCACAAGGCTATTCTGAAGTGTGCCCATGACGTCTTGCCTGGGGAGTGGCAAAGGTATGAGAAGAAAAGCTGGATGTGTTTGTTTTTCATCATATGATTGTTTGTGCAACTTACCAAAAGCCAGAGGTAGTCCCTACAGCATTTCAATATTTGCAGTGTAGTTTTGGCACAGTTGTTTAAATAAGGAGTATAATTTCCCAAAGTAATAACCTTTTATCTTGTTTGAAAGACCTGCAAATGTAGTCTCTCATAAGTGAAAGGATTTCTGTCTGTATTCAAATGAGTTTATTAGACAGTAATGTCTTCTAAATAACAGCATTTAGAGTTTAGTGCTAAAAATGCTTTGAGCTATTTTGATTAACAAGTTGGGAAGTGAATATTTTTGTGTCAGATACTTTGGTAATCAGGCTACACACTAGCCAAGTAATTTACATATTCAAAATCCATACAAATAGACGTGTATCATATTGTGCTATTGAGTATATAAACCTTCTCTCTGATTTATCAATGTAGAATTGCAGCGGGAAAAAGCAGCCTGGATGTTCTTGGTGTCGGAAGTGGTGGAGGTATGTGATGAGATTAAGCTGTTGATATCTACTGATTGAACTCCTGGATTGCACAATAGTGTTGGCTTGGTGCCATATGTGCAAAATGAGTTATATTGTGATATAGATTACGTTCCTAAAGTACAAGCTTCTTTGCATTTTTATCCACAAGTAAAACTGAACGTGATTGAAGTATTTTGCGTTTAAGATTTTGGTATGTTGAATATTTCCCTGTCAGACTGCATCGGCAAATGGGATCACTGCCAGCGTATGACTCTGACCAGTGGCATACTCAGGTTGTTTGAGGGACAAGGGCAACAATTAAAAAAAGGGCACCTCCTTTTAAACCCCTGGTGCTCACAGTTTAGGGTGAATTTAAATGTATTGATTCACCCCCAGAGCATTTTAGCATCTAAAACTTAATTTCCTGCATCGTGGGGGATATTTTTATGACCAATTGTGGTGGAAATCAAACTATGAAAAAGGAAAACACATTACTACTGATAGAAATCTATATTATTGATTATATTACATAATAAACATAATAAACATAAATAGCTACAAGGGCATCCAGACGGCACTTTTTTAACATTTCAGAGGTATCCAGAGGGTGCTTTTTCTTACATTTTGTACATTTGTACAGAGGGCATTATCTTATGTGTTTTCCAATGAAAGGGCACCCGAGAAGGCAATTTGTCATTTTTTGTCCAAGAGGGCACTTCAGCGCGATTTATTTCGGACATGAGCCCCCCCCCCCCCCCCCCCATGTGTACTACACTGACCACTGCTGGGTTAAAGTTGTAAGCAGTGGCTACCCTTGTTTTACGTCATGGAAAATAGTGCTTAGACCACCGCTTACAACATTAGCAAGTGTTGTTATGGTGGGTGGAGATTTGTAGGTTTTTGCAAAAAGCTGATTTACTAAGAAAGGGGAAAGAAAGGAGAAAGACAGACTTTCAAGTGATGAAAATGATGAGCTTAGAGATTTGATAGCTGGCAGTGCTGAACTTCAACAGCTATGTTGCTGGCTGTGCATTTTTTGACAAGGAATAGTGCCAACTGAGTAATCTCTGGGTCACTACGGGATTCATTGATCGCGCCAACCTGTCATGGACAATTGAGAGGCAAGGTAAATCAAAAAGTACACTCAGAGTTATGCTCAATATGAAAGTGTGGAGGGTGTGTGTGCATGTCAAGCAGCCTCCAAACATATGCAGGGAGGGATACTCAAAATACCCTTAGGTGTGGGATACGAAAACACACTATAGGGTCATGATTTCTTTTCTGTGGTGTACTTTAAAATAATGCAAATATTGTACTTCATCATTCCAGTGACACTGGATTATAAAAACCAAAAGTGTTCCATGTAAGCGGCCCATTCTACCTGTCATAATTGGTCTTTAATAAGGAATTACATTTAGAAGACAGGAGTTGAGGATGCATTGATAGGTTACAAGAAACACATTAGCCAAAGCTTTGGCAGTTCAATTATAGATAGCCCACAAAGGCATACAAACACAAAATTATTTTCAGCACAAGGGCAACATTGGAGACATTATTCATGTCTTAAATGACAAGACTATGGTCACACCTACAAACCCTCTCTCATTCCCTCACACACTCAACAAAAACTTTAAATGAATGTAATTCACATGTCTGTTAATCATATATTATATTTATTTGGTACAAGGTATTCTTTTTCTGCATTTCACTGAGGAAGTATGATTTTCAAGTCCAAAAGCTACCTGGTTTGTTTTTTTACAGGGGAGGTGGATACCCAGATGCTCACTCTTCTTCAGTCTACCTTCCCTGCTTTCCCGATCACTGCTGACATTGTGGAGGGCAGTGTTGCACTCACAGACAACTTCAAAGGTAATGTCAGTCTGTCCTGTCTGTCAGACTCCTGAGATTTTTGGAAGACAAAGTCATACCTTCTGCTGCATCTTAGAATATAAAGCACCATCATTTCAATAATTCATATATCTTTAGGATGTAGCTCATATTTCCACATTTAGAGACTTTGTTATGCTTACCACAAACTCTGTTGTTCAAGTTTCATGACTGCTCTAACCCACCCCTAAAAGTTTGTATTTATTTCTCATTTTTTCATGACACAAAGCCTTGTAGGGTAACTGTGGAACTGTATCATTTAATCAATCAATCTTTATTTGTATTGCGCCAAATCACAACAAACGTTATCTCAAGACACTTTTACAAACAGAGCAGGTCTAGATCATACTCTATGTTAAATTATTAACAAAGACCCAACACCAAGACAGGGTAAGACTGAGTCTTATGTCATCTTAATCCACCACTAGCATTGTGCCTTGCAGTATTTGGCTAGTTACAGTGGCAAGGACAAACTTCCTTTAACAGGCAGAAACCTCCAGCAGAACTAGACTCATGTTAGATGGGCCAGTTCCCCGGCAGTCAAGGCCTGTAGCAGCATAACTAAGAGCTGGTCCAAGCATGAGTAAGCTCTAACTATAAGCTTTATCAAAAAGGAAAGTTTGAAGCCTACTCTTAAAAGTAGAGAGGGTGTCTGCCACCTGGACTCTGACTGGTAGATGATTCCAAAGGAGAGGTGCCTGATAACTGAAGGCTCTACCTCCCATACTACTTTTAGAGACTTTAGGTACGACCAGCAGGCCTGCATGTTGGGAGCGTAGTGTTCTACAGGGATAATAGGGCACTATGAGCTCTTTAAGATACGAAGGTGTCTGATCATTAAGAGCTTTTTAGGTCAGAAGACGGATTTTAAATTCTATTCTAGATTTTATGGGGAGCCAGTGTAGAGAAGCTAACATGGGAGAGATGTGCTCTCTTCCTAGTTCTAGTCAAGCTGCAGCGTTCAGTCCCAGGTCCCTTGGTCCACATGCCTTGGGCAAAACACTTAACCCTGAACTGGCCCCATGGCTGTGCCATTAGTGTGTGAATGGAATTAGTTAATACTGATGGCGCTTTACATAGCAGCCTCTGCCATCAGTGTATGAATGTGATGTGAAGAGGTGAATGTGACTTGTGTTGGAAAGCACTTTGAGTGGTCAGAAGACAAGAAAAAGCACTATATAAACACAGTCCAATTACCATGTACCATTTATCCAAAACTAATACAAAGTCAAATAGCTACTAGCTAATTAGTTTTGGATCTGATACTAAGTTCGTGATTTGTTCAACAACATGTTCTTGTTTATTGTTTGCAAATATTTTAAATTGTTGTCTGCTGTCTCGTTTTTTTCCCTCTTACTTATAGCTTTGGTAGCAAAGACCCCTGACCTTCAGAAGATTAAGTATGGTTGGCACATCATGGGCAGTGAGGACTATGAAAAGCAAGTCAAAGCAAAAGGAGACATGAAGAAATTTGATTTCATACACATGATTCAGGTATTTTCATTTTTTTTTTTTTTTGACAGTCAAATTAAAGTACACAAAGCTTTAAGGGTTTAAGTTTTGCTTCACTACCATGTCTTAGTATTGCTCTGTAGTAGCTTCTGAAAACAAGGCAGACTAAAGTGTATTGTAAGCAATTGGTAGAATGTCAGTGTCTCCCTCTGTTTAGAGGAGTTCAATTATTACTTTGCCACAAAATACATCTGCTACTGCTGAGATCCACTCAGGAGCATCTTGACTGCAGAATAAGTGTTAAAGAGAATAATAGCCATAAACTATATCCTTTGACAGCAGAGTCGCCTGACAGAACAGCTTTGAATTAATACCATATTTGTGCCTCTTGCATGAAAACAGGCTTCAATTGAAAGGTCAATTTAAAGGTTCCCCACAACTCTGTCTTTGATAGATGATCTACTATGTGGATAACCTTTCCAATACAATCAAGTTCTACCACAGCCTTCTAAAGAGCAATGGCAGGCTTATGATCATTGTTGAAGCAGGTAAGTCGAATTTATTTTTCATACCACTTTCCAAACTGCCTCCTGCCTTTCTTTCTCCTGAATTATGTTTAGAATTACTTCAAAACATTTGTCCTGTTAGCATTATTTGCAATCTGATTGTGGCTTTAAAGTGACGCATAATCTATTATTTTCAAATATGCTACTTTTGTCTCCTTCCGCACACCGTAGTTAAGCCGCTGCAGCGTCTTACTGCTCCCTGCTGCCACTACTGCTAAGTAAGGGATAATGTCCGCTTCGCGTTAGGGTCTTGTCTCACCAAGTCGGGATTCCATTTCCCATAAACTACCTACTAATCATACATTGTCCCGATTATTACCCAGCTACTTTCAAAAGATACAGAGATGTTGGCAAAACACATTGATTAAAAGATTATTTTAATGATCTACAATTATTAAAACAATCAGTTTATAAAACAAACAAAAATACATGAATGTTTGACCAATCACAGTCAAGCATCTTACACTGCCGGAAGATCAGTAAGAGAGACAGTAATATGGGAAAATAATGACACCACTGCTCTTTGGACTGATTCCCATATTGCTCAGTGGACGAGTCAGAAAGAATTAAAATATAACAACAGTATTTGGAGCGTGAGCTATCACCTACCAGCTAAGCATACAGGCGCAGCTAATAAGACTGATGTTAACGGGCATCTGAATCACAAAAGCCAGCAGAGCATTATTTTGGAGCATCGAATGGCCTAGATGGAACACTTTGAAGCTGTATCCAACTCTCAGTCTTGGTTACAGATCACACTGGTGTAGCAGTGCAAGCATTTATTTGGATGATACATCTAAAAGTCAAGATCATTAAGAGCATTCCGTTGCACTCATTTGACTCCCAAATCAAGACAGTGAAGCAGTTTTCAACTCCAACTTCAAAGACCTTTCTACTCCTTCTGAACTTCCTTTGTGTAAAAGCATGCATGCAAACACAACACAGAGAGAGGCAGAGTTGCAATGCAAGTAGACAATGTACATGTGCAGCTTTGGAAGGAGGGCAGTTTAAAATGTCACCAGTAAGAATGAGTTAAACTAAAAATAATCATGAATAAATAAGTAGTTCAGTCAATACAGAAAAGCTGTACAAGCATTGGAAGTGGATCAAGCACCCAGACAAGCTCAGCTAGCTCTCAAACACATACACAACATTTCTATTGAATTTTAGGAGCTTTGCCCCAAAACCTCGGGTGGCCTCAGGACCATGACCAACATGCTGTTGAATAGATGCTGCTGTGTAATGATTTACAATCTTATCCAGTTTGTTTGGCATATCATGGGCAGCAAAAAGGCAACGTGAAGAAATCAATCAATCTTTATTCGTATAGCGCCAAATCACAACAAACGTTATCTCGATACACTATTACAAACAGAGCCGGTCTAGACCATCCTCTATGTTAAATTATTAATAAAGACCCAACATCAAGACAGGGTGAGATCCAGTCCCCTCTTACTGGCAGGACTCAGTCTGATCTCATCTTAACCCACCATGCGCAGAACCCCTCTCAGTATTTAGCAAGTAACAGCAGCAAGAAAACACTTCCTTTAAACAGGGAGAAAGCCAACAGGAACCCAATATTTATTTTTAAAATTAAAAAAATAATTTCACAATTTTAAAGAAAGTTATTTGTACCACTTATTAGATTATTCAATTCCTTGTTTGGTTATCATGTTTGCCTTTTGGACAACAGCACAAAGAGGTGAAGGATAGTGAGTGAGACGGATCAGGATCAAATATTGATTCTCCCTAACCTCCTCCTACTTTTGAGTCACAAACTAAGTTTGCTTTTCCATCATACTGTATGTAATTTTCTAGTTGGACACATTATTTTATTTGAATGTCAGTGCAAAAAGGAGAGAGGGAGGAGGAAAGAAAGATAGAGGGCAGAAGGAGAGAGCAAAAGGAGCAAGAAACAGATAAGAAAGTGCCAAGCTGACCTCTGTTTTGCCCACAGCTCTGCAGTGGGAGCCTTGTTATAAAAGATGCTCTCTCCCCAAACACATCTTAAATTTATTTACATCATGGCACCATTTTTCACAAGATTATATATCTATGATCAGGGGAAATATGTTTGTGTGTGATTGTCAGCTATAGTTCAGAGTCCTTGGCTGTGTTTCAGTCCCAGTCTATCCCTTTTGTGTTTGTTTGAAGGCCCATATTTACTGCTGTCTGTAGCCTCTGGTCCCACTGCTGTGCAAGCACTGAAGGTACTAACAGCGGTGTTACAGAGACCAGATGGGGTCATTGTGACTCAGTGGAGCAGACAGGGCATGTCTGTGTGCTTTGCATGTCTGAGAGTGTGGAATGACACACTGGGACACTAATATTATACCGCTGCGTAATAAACATGGACTGTAAAAAAAAATGGGTGTAGTGACGTCACACGTCTGTTCCTGAGCGCTGTTTTGAAGCCAATCGGCGGCGGCAGCCATATTGGAAATTCTGAACTCAACCATTCAAAGTGTGAGGTAAAGAGGTGGGGTTTGAGCCTCCTAGCCGACAGCTATGTGTTCCCGTCTGGGAGTCAAGTCAGTCATGTCCTTATTTGGGCAAAAACTCGTAATCTTAATATCTTCTGAACCGTTGTGTTAGAGAAAATCCACCACAGTGTGTGCCAATAGAAAAATTAGCTAGTTAGAGCCAAGCTGTTTTTTGAACCATGCTGTAAACATGTTTATTAATGCTGTAAAGATCGTCCTCTTTGAATGGGTGGGTATGTGGTTTCCGCTGTTTCTGCAGCCAGCCTCCAGCGGATTCTCGATGAATTGCAGTTTATAACTGTTCTGCATGGGCTTCATATTTTGAGACTGGAGGTTGCCGCTTGGTTAAGCCACAGGCTGCTTTTTTATAACCATTAAGACGAACAAGTCTTCTTACAAGCGTGTAAAATCATGAAAATGAAGATATTAGTCCCTGCTTTGCTCCTGTGGTGTCAAACCGAGTTAAGCCATTCTAGCCTTTAGCTAATGTTGAAGCCGTAGACAGATGTTAAAGGGAATCAATTCAAGACAGCACGCCCACTTAATGTTGGTGCGGAGGAGGAGGAGGAGGTGGTGCTCTTTGATTAGCAAGCTTGTAGGTCCGCCTGGCTCTGCTCTGGGGCGCCATACTTCATCTTGCCATTACATCAGTGGTGTACTCAGGTTGTTTGAGAGGCAGGGGCGAAAAAAACCCTAAAAGGCACCACCTTTCAAACCCTGGTACTCATAGTTTAGGGTTAATTTAAATGTATTGATGCAGCAGTAACAAGTGGGGGGTTCTGGGGTACTCCCCCAGAAAAAATGTGAGCATCTAATACTTAATTTCCTGCATCATGGTGAATATTTTTGTGACCAGTTGTGGTGGAAAGTTAAACATGAAAATGGAAAACACAATACTGATACATATCTATATTATTGATTATATTGCATGATTAACATAACATTGCATACAAGAGGGCACTTTTTACATATAATTCCCTGGAGGGGCATCCCAAGGGTCATTTTTGTGAAATCAATCCAACAAAGTGGAACCCAGAGGGCACTTTTTAACAATTCATCCTGAAGATATTTTTTCACATTAAGTTCAATAGAAGTGCATCCAGAGGGTACTTTTTTTTATGTTGTATACATTTGAGGGGCATCCGGAGGGCACTTTTTGAGGGGCATCAAGAGGGCACATTTTTATGCTTTATAAATTTGAGGGGCATCAAGAGGGCACTTCCTCATGTGTTTTCTAATAAAAGGGCATTCGAGAAGACAATTTGAACAGTTATTTTGCAAAAACAGATAACTCACTTTTAAAATGTTTTAAAAATGCTTCAAAAAACATATTTTTTCTATTAGTAGCTTTAGGTATTATCAATCAGTTGAATTTGGGTGGCTTTGACTAAGTCAAAATGACTACTAATCAGAGGTGTCTTAAAAATGTAACTTTATTAAAAATCTATATTAAAAATAATTTTGTTTTTTGAAATGTATAAAAACAGAGATATCTGTTTTTCCAAATGGACTCTTCATTTGTAATGTTTTATCTAATCCAAGGGGGCACTTTAGCACGATTTATTTCACTGCACTACTTCATTGATATCTTGATATGACATGCTTTTTTATCTCGTAAAAAAAATTGTAGGGCCTAGACCTCCAACTGTTTAAGGACTTGGACGTTGTGATATGGCACAGTCCTAGTGAGAGCGTTATTTGACAGAGATACTGATGTATCAAGACATACTTCTCCTGAAATCTTAAAAAAGGTTTCAGGAGAAGTATGCAAAACAATACAAATAATACTACAAATCTTAAGGCATTTCACTTTGTTTACATGACAATATTGTATTTTGGTCTGTTGTAATGTCCTTTTCAGGTTTTTGTGTTTTACCAATCAACAATGTCAGTATATACAAGAGAATGTGATGTATTGCAGACAAAATGGGGCCCTCCTGATAACAACCCACCTTGACTGTTCTATATGATATATGATGGCTGAGTGTATATTTTTTCTGGAATTGATATAGTTTTAACCTCTTTCCCTCCAGCTGATGGTGGCTGGGACAAACTGTGGAAGACTTACAAGAAAGACCTCTGCGTGCATGCCATCACAGAATACCGCTCATCTGGAGAGGTTATTGCCTGCCTGAAGAACCAGGGCCTCAAATATGAAGAGCATGTCATTCCCAACACCTTTGACATCACTGAGTGCTTTGATCCAAGCAGCCAAACCGGAACACGCCTGCTGAATTTCATGACAGCACGAGATCAGTTCTACACGTCCTTCACCCCAGAGATCAGAGCCGGCATATTAGACCTGCTCAGAAACAAGTGCAGCATTGAAAAAGATGGCAGGGTATTCTTCAACAGCAACTTGAGCTGCATACTCATTCATGCTTGAGTTTGAAAGATGCTCAATGATTTGGATTTTACTTCTTGCATTTTTTTTACCGAACCATTTTATCACAAGAAGTGTACAATGTCATGTTTGTTTGTTTTTTGAGAACAGTACTTTTCACACATAACTTTTACTGATTTTTTCCTAAAAGTCCTATCTTTTGTAACATCAAAATGATTAATAAAATCAATTTTAACAACTTTTTGGTGTCTTAAATCATTGCTAGAGACTGTTTTTGAAAAGGTATGAAGTGAGTCTAAAAGCAAATCCATTAACATCCTTCTCAACTTTCATATTAAAGTTAATTTTAAATGGCCTGTAAACACTGGGGTTCATAACCACCTGTATTTGTATGTTATGTGAAGCATACAGTATCACAAATTGAGTAGGCTTCTCTACATGTACATATCTATAGTATGATATTTTATAGCCAAAGCTGTTCTATACTGTGACACTTACCTGGTTTCCAGTACACCGTATAAAAACCTACAAAACTCAATCTGATGATTGAGCTTCATTGTTGTATTGCATTGGGCAATTAATTAATTTTAAGTTGACAGTTAAGTCCGACTAAACTTTTTTGAGTTGGTGGTTTGACTCCGTAATGATATCAAAATAAATAATAGCGGGCACAATAAGCACCTTACTATATATACATGTATAACAAAAAGCAATGTATTTCCACCCCAGCAATTATTTGTATAGCGCCAAATCACAACAAATGTTATTTCAAGACACTTATACAAACAGATCAGGTCTAGACCGTACTCTATGTTCTATTATTAGCAAAGACCCAACATCAAGACAGGATAAGATCCAGTCCCTTCTTACAGACAGGACTCAGTCTGACCTCATCTTAATCCACCATGAGCATTGCACCACACAGTACTCAGCTAGTTACAGTGGCAAGGAAAAACTTCCTTAAACAGGCAGAAACCTTGAGCAGGACCAGACTCATGTTGGACAGCCATCTGCCCCGGGGTTGGAAAGAGGGATAGAGGAGAATAAGAGAGAGAGAGAGAGAGAGATGATAGTGATGAGACAGATAATAGTAGTAGTAGCTGTTGCCGTTGGAGTTCAGCACATCCATATCAACTGGAGTCTGGAACGTCCCCAGCAGTGACTCATAGGAGCCTACGAGACAAGGGAGCTCAGGGACTCCATAAAGGTCTATGGTTAGTCACTTTAATGGGACAGGGAGAGTTAAAGTAAGTGATGAGGGGGTTGAAATAGAATCCCAGTGTGTCAGTCTCAGCCTATAGCAGCATAACTAAGAGCTGGTCCAAGCCTGAGTCAGCTCTAACTATAAGCTTTATCAAAAAGGAAAGTTTGAAGCCTACTCTTAAAAGTAGAGAGGGTGTCTGCCTACCGGACCCTGACTGGTAGATTATTCCAAAGGAGAGGGGCCTGATAACTGAAGGCTCTACCTCCCATACTACTTTTAGAGACTTTAGTTGTAAACTAATAAAATATGTATAATTCAACAAATAGTTCAAACCAAGTGATCTGTTTGGACAAAGGCACTCCCTGGGGTACATTTACCATTTTGTAATGTAACTTAACTAGCTATCAACTACTCTCAAATTATTTCAAATGTGATGGGAAAAAACAAACCCTGCTTTGTGGATTGTGGATTTAGGGGGGCATAATGAAAACACAGGTATTGTTTAAAACACGAGGGACACCAGATAGACATAAATATCCAGTAATTCTAATGTGCACCCTGCAATACTTGCTTATTTATTTCACTTCATATTGCTGTTGAAATTCCCATTGCAGTATTGTACAATTAATTTAAGTTTTCTTTTCATTTACACTCAAGAAGTTGAACTCCATCCATGATTTCACATCTTTGAGACAGCTCAATAAGGCTTGCATTGAGTCGTTTGATTTTATAGACACATACACTTTCAAATCATCTGCAAAACAGATAAAAGAGATATTATGCACAAGCATGTATGTTATTCTCCTCCACTGCATTTCAGTTAGCTTGTTGGTTGTCAGAGGGTTGATGCCAGCCAATCAGACGGACAGTTTCACACGGTTGTTATATAGTTTTCTATTTATTAACATAATTACTCCAATAAATGACTCCAATTCATAATGGTAATTGTACTTCTCCAATACTCCAATCACTGGCAACGCTGAAATTAAGATCTTAAAAATTTCAATTCAGCTTCTGAACTTTATACATTAGATAGAAGTATTATAAAGTGGTTGCCTGATGAATACTCGTACATCATGACATGTATACATAAGAATATAAGTCCCTACTTTGTGTCAGAAGAGGTGAATAAATCATATGTAATTAAATACATCAACTCATAACTGTTGTATGGACTATTATCTCTAATGTGGGGGGAAAAAAACACTTTTACAGTGAGACAAAACAACACGTATATACTTAAATCAATGATATCAATGTTCATTTGCTTCAATGTAATAATTTTGAACATACCAGGGAGATCAAATCTATAATTGATCAGTATTCTTAAGGTGAACATGAGCCTCCTTATGGTGCTGTTCGCCATAATACCAGCAGATGGCAATATTTGTCTGAAAATACAGTTGCCCCTATGTCTTTCTTTTCCATGCAGTGACCCCAGCAGATGGCACTCTGATCATACATTTAGACAGACAATTACAGATAAGACTGAGAACACTGCTTTTATTAAATAAAACTCAAAGCTGTATCAGGCTTTTTTCATGAAAGAAAAAATATATAGTTGGCTCCATTTGTTATTTTATTCCTCTACTTTCAATTTGAACTCAGCAGGCTGCTACAAAGACATTGTTCAAACACAAACACCTTGTGTCTGGTGCTGCTGCACACTCCCAGAATCACGTCAAAACACTGAGGTCTTGTCTCAAGCTATCTAGCAAATGTGTTCTGGCTGCTCATTTACCTCATTAGCTTTAATAGATCAGTAATTGAAATTCATTAGAAATTCTTGTCAGAGCGCTCCCGCCTGATGTCAGCGGGCTTTCAGCACCTGCTAGAGCTCCATTACCGGTGGTTCTCGCTGGGCCCTTCCATACCACGGAGTGACAGAGCATTAGTCACTGAGATAATCAACATCCAGACCCTGTCAGTAATGCTCTTCAAAAACTATTTGGTTCACGAAGATACTAGAAGTTTTCTACAACACAAATATTCTAAAAAGTCAGTTAAATAATGTTAAAAAAGTGAATTTTCACTAAGAAGTGCTGAACAGCTCTACTTGTTTGAATCTTTTGCTGTATTGTTTTTACTTAAGGCCCCTAGTCTAAGCTGATGGGACAATGACAAGCCATGTCTCTTCACTGAGTCCGACATATATTGATTTACATGTCCATATGAATCTCATCAGCTTTGTATTCTTAGGCAATGCTGTTTAAACATGGGAATGAGAATGAATTACTGACTGCAATAATGCATTTTGACTAGTGTTATCATAACACTACAAGCCCACATTGTTGTGAGGCAAGTAGAAACCTTTTTCAGAAAGCAACTTCCTATAGTCCATCTGATCATTAATCATCACCTCTATCAGAGCCCAAACTACAGCGTTTTACAGTGTACAAAGGAAACAGGCTATGTGTGCAAAAAGTGATTTACTAGTATTAGTAGTTAGTAGAAGTAGTAGTAATAGTAGTAGTAAAAGTAGTAGTAATTGTAGTAGTTGTAGTTTTGTTGTTATTATTAGTATTTTTAATAGTATTGTTATTATTATCATTAATATTATTATGGTTATTAATATTATTATTATTGTTATTATAATTATTATTGTTATTATTGTTATCATTATTATTATTATTATTATTATGAAATATGCTTTGTTAATACATTGAAAAATGCTTATGTATTGGAATGTTATTTGAAAGCTAATGTTAAAAAAGGTAATGATGAAATGTGAGAATATACAGGGATTAAACAGAAAAAACTGGGACCATGTGATTCTTCTGCAAATCTTGATAAACACTGTTCCTTGAATCACTATTGTTCTTGAAATTCACTGTAGCTAAATTGACTTTCATGATGTCTTTTTCCTTTCATAATGATCCAGTCCTCAGACTTCTTTTTGTCTTTTCTTTATTGAGAACCAATATTAGGCCAAGGGCATCTTTTATCAGCCGTCATGTTAGTGTGCAGACCTCTCTAAGACCAGAGCATGACATACACTGGCCCTAAAATACATCTAACACTTTAATGGACAGAGGCTGCAGCCAGGCCCTGAAATATAGCTCTGACACCAGTCCTGTAAATGGCCGGCCTTTGCAGCATTTTTCATTCTGGGGAATTAGTTCTTTTAAGCAGCTACTGTTATATAGCAGCTGTCTTCCACAGGTGTTAGTCCAGCAGAAAAGGGCTTTTTGATTGACAACTCCTAAGATTTGTTGCCCCTATTACATTTTGTCACCTAAAATAAATCAATGTTAAATATAGAGGAAATTCCATTTGCAGAATGCAGTCTTTTTCTTCAACTGAGGTTGAATTGTGCTGTGTTGAAGTGATGTACAGTATATTGTTGCAGGCATACACCAATCCACCTGGTGGGAAAGAAGAAAATCAGAGGAGAGGTGACGGCTTAGTATTTTTATTAGGATGGCACATATTGAGGCTGTAGTGGGAGAGATAAATCAGGCTAAACGCTCCACCAAATGACCACGGTTGCTCTGATCTTTAACAATTCTGACAACAAACCAAAAATTGTGAATCCAAAAGTCAGAGTTCTAGTTTGGTGATTGTTTTTATGCTTGCATTGTGAAATGTCATGTCTTGTGTCGAGAGTAAAAGTGCAAGTGAAATGCTACTTCAGAAGAAATATCAAATGTGCCTGACAAATGGTGATAACACTTTTGCGCAATAACTGGATACTGACTCTGAGGCATGCTCTTTTGAACACACATTTGCTCATTTTGCTCAAAGCGACAAGAGCTCTCACTGTGACTTTGTCAACTTAGGGAGTTCCTACAGGCGAGATACTTCTTAATTACACTCAGTGACGTATCCTCACTAAATGCTCTAATTCCCCTCTCATGATGCAGGGTTTGGGAATATACTTGTGGTTAAATGTTGTCATATGGGGGGAAATATAGAGTGAGAATGAGAAAGTCCTTTGCAGTAGCTTTTGCCCAAGTGGTAAAAGTTAGTTCATTATACTTAACAGAAATGAAACAGTACTTTTACTATTCAATACACACCTATGCATATCTGCTACACTGGAGATTACTCCATTACCTCTTATATTATATTTTCTAAATGCAAAATAAGAAATTGGTTAAAAAAAAAGGTGCTAATTTCAAGGCTTAAATAACTGTACAATTGCTTTGTAAATACATGTTCTATCAAGCTTTAATGTATTCACTTCCTTACCTAAGTTAGTAACTTTGCTGTTATAAGTTCTTAATGAAAATTTGTTCAATGGGAGGAAAAATAGATAGATAGATAGATAGATAGATAGATAGATAGATAGATAGATAGATAGATAGATAGATAGATAGATAGATAGATAGATAGATAGATAGATAGATAGATAGATAGATAGATAGACTATGAATTGTTTCAGCACAGTGGTAGAGCCCTTTAAAAATCTTTAACAGTTGAATGCTATGCTGATGAAGTCTACATTTTATTCCTCTTCCTACTGAGGATGACGTCTCCCCTTCCCTTCAGCTACAATAGTAAACACATTGAGGACTAGCGCTGAAAACAGAAAAATCCTGCTAAAAGTTAATACCAGTGGTGGGGATATTTGTACTTAATCCCTGTCATGTGAAGAAGAAAATAAGACCTTACATTTCCCTGCAGATCTGCTGTGGCTTTATTATTCCTCAGTGCATTAATCAACTAGTAGCTCTTCTTTTGCTTTTATTAAAAGCCATTTCTGGTTCATATCCTCTGATGGGATCTTAAATATCCCTCCTCTCACGGGGTAGGGCTTGACAGTGCATAGAAAATGAAGTTGGAAACTTTGGGAGCTCTATTTAAAACGCAACTCCCTCAAGCAAACTCTCCATCTTAATAACTTTCAATCAGAATACCCCGGCCCTTCCATTTTACTCCCATCGCCAGTGTTCTTGACTATAACCATTTTAAGGGAATGTACTGCTGAACTGTCAAACGCTTTAGTATGCCTTCCATAAAGAGGTGTTTACAGCCCTGCTGAGATGGTTGTTTCACTCGATAATTTGATGTGCAGGTTAATAAGAATATTTGCTATCTCAAGTCACTTGAAGGATCTATTTTCTAATAAAGATAGGGGCAATTTTAGGAGATTCTCTTCTCAAACTACACAAAGAAACTGATGGAATGTATCCAGAAATTGGAACCACAGTGGTTTATATACTATATTTCCATTGGAGTGCATGTTACATATCTTTTTTAGGCAGTTTGAATCAACAATTATATTTTTGCACCATAGGTGAGGTTTAATTGTTTGGATAAATTAGAACAAATATCACACACAGGATCATGACTTATATGATAACTTATACAAGTTGTGTGTTATTTGTATAATATGATATATATAAAACAAAGGTAATGTTTCCTGCGTCTGGAAATGTGTACAACACGTCTAGATATATTAGAAAATCTTGTGCATAAACATGTCAATTTGAATCCTGCTACCATTGTCGCAGTGATGCTCAGATATTTGTGGTAAGCACTTTTTCTCTTTCAGTTCTCACAGGATTCGATTCTACTGGCAAATCAATACAGGTATTGATGGGTGTCACATTAAAACCATTATGGCAACCAGCTCTAATTTTTCAGTTGAATTGATTTCATGTAATATGATCCATGTACATCACGTGCATCCCGTGGAGCATGCTGGAGTGTGTTTTACCTTGACTTCATGTGAAAAGAGATGTCGTTCATCACCTAGAGAGCACCTCTTTTCTCACACCCCAATAAAAAGCAGAGAAATGAAGCTTTGGTGAGCTGTCACCCCAACACTGCTTTATAAAGGATGACACAATTATATTTTACCAGCTCGCCAAAAATGCTGACAAGACCTGGTTCAATAAAATGCAATCTGTACTGAGAAAGCATGCTTGTTACCTTGTCACTGATTATGAGCACTCTCTCTTTCTCTGCACTTTATATATTTATATGTATATATATATATATATACCTCATGATATATATGTGAGCACACAGAGAATAATATGAACATATGAACTCCACAGTCTCTCTTCTCAGAAATGCATAATGCATAAACAGGCATGACATATGCCTCTGAGCAAACAGAGGCTAATGCTGCATTACTGTCAATCAGTCAACTTGGTAAATGTTTGTCTAAGTATGCTGGATGATGTGTTGACAACACGAAAATGCCTCTGCTTCCTAAACCTAAAATCTTGCATATTCAGGGACAGAACGCCTGATGCTCCAGACAGCCAACTGCCGACGCCCTGCTGCTTGACGCTAACCAGTGGGAGGATGTGGCTGCTTCTTAGCGGACAGCATGTTTTTTCCTTAGAGAGAGAGACACACATCTGGCCATGGATAATCTCCCCTTAGAGTTCTACTGTGTAATACATGCAAAGCTGTGCTCCATGTACTTTTCCAACTGCTCTTTTTTTCCCAATCACAAGTGAGAGAGAGTGGAAAATGGTCATTAGAAATGAATGCATAGCTCTCACCCTCAATGCAGAAATTATGTGAGGATTAACATACATGTCAGCACACATGAGAGCTTTCCATCTTTTTTTTTCAAGAGTTCTAATGTTTAAGAAATTCATACTAAATTAAGAAAACAAATGACTCCTTTTGGGGAAAGTAATCCATAACATGTTATAATTATGCTATATAAAAGGATACCAGAACAAAACTACAATTGAACGTCATGAAATGTTAATGGTTATGAAACGAGCAGTGCGTCTCTGCCAGATGCCTTGAGCCTTAGGAATACAATATGTACTAGCGGCGTCTCACCTGTTTATTTATTAACAAAGGCATTGTCTGCCTCACTTGCTATCACTGAAGCTTGACAGCTGCAGAGTACAGGTGATGCATGAGCCAATATGTGGACCGGAGAGGGCTCAACACGCACATCAATATGAAAATCAGTTTCTGACAGAAATAGCCAGAGGCAGTACATCCAGCTCCAAAAAATGACTAATCTTAAGGTCATAAAGCCTGCACAAGACACTTAAGGTTCTTTTAGAAAGACAGGATCCAGAAACACATACCACTTGCTCTCTGTATTAGCAGATTTGTTTTAGTAGTGTGGGAAATAGAGGGATTAAACTAAGTGTTGAACTAACCAACAGCAAATAAAAGAGAAAGGGGGGATGGTAAAAGGTGACCTTAGTCTCTGGAGGCCCTGATTAAAAACTTCAAATGCTCAGCCAGTGGCTCTCCTAAAGAAACAAAAAGACCACAGGCACAATGTAATACTTGGATAGAGGTGGCTGCCAAATATCATCTTCTTACAGAGAGGGATTATGAATTTCACAAGGCAATGGTGGTCCCATTGGTGAGAATATGAGTTCACATATTGTTTCCAGATCTAAATATATTTCTGTTATTTCTTTCTTTTCCTGACTTTCAGAACTTTTCAGCTGTGGTTGGTTTTCCCTACACAGTGCATTGTGAAGGCTGTTTTGTTCATTTATGCCATTTCATTGAGCTATCATGCTTAAAGATATATTTAATGGGGGAATCTGCAAAAATAAATATTAAGGTCATGTTACATGTAATCTTGCAAAAGATACAAAAACAAAATAACGTGAAAGGCTTAATGTCCTTTATTTCAGACATATAGAAATTTAAATTTTTTCGTCATCTGTTTTATATTAGAATTGGATGTTAGTGTCAAAAGAACCTTATTCTGACAATATCCTATTTTATTGAGCTACAAATTTGTCTCCAGCCCAGTGCAACTCCTTTAAATGAATACATGTGTACAACAGGGCAGTACTGCTTCAGTACATCCAGAGGTTTGATAACAACTCAGCTCTCTTAATTACAGACTCCACTTCCCAGTAAAAAAAAAGCAAGAAAATGATTTCACTCATGAGAAAAGTGAAACAATGGCTCTCCAAATCCTTGAAAGGATTTCTATCTCAAAGCTCACAGAGGAGAGAGTTTGAACTGTCGCATTGGCCGTTGTTTTAATTGGGCTAGTGTTCAATGACTTTACACTAAGTCCTTGACCTAGTTTAGATCCCTTATCAAAAAACAGCTCTGCTGTGCGAAAAGATTTTATACTAAGGGAAGAGGGAGGGCAGACAGAAAACAAGATAATATTATACAACTACAAGGAAAGGGACACAGCCCAGAGCCATTTGGAAAGCAATAGCCCATTCCAAGATGTGGCATTGGGCTGGCATCTCCACAGCTCTTAAATTCCTTTTCTCAAGCCAGATGGCCACGGAGTTACACATTTTTTAATCTAAAGCATGAACCTCTCTAGGCTTGGGGGAATCTTCTTTGGAAAGCCATTTTGGATTTATTTGTAAAGGAGACAATCTCCTGCCCTGGGGGCAACAGTTGATGGTAAATATAAAGTTTGACACTGAATGTCCTCAGTTAAAGTGGTTGTACCCGGAGAAATATCATGACACTGACACAAATACACAAACTTCATGTAGCAGCCTGGTGATATGAACTGGTGGTCACTATTTTTGATAGTTTGAAATACACTAAATAACCAGTGTTCTTAGCTGAGGTCAATTTTAATTCATTAGGAACCAAGTCACAACAAAATATATATAAAAACTATTTTCATGTTGGCATACTTGTGGGGTTGTTTCTTGGGCTGAAGCCCCAGATGTTCATCTCTCTCTCTCTCTCTCTCTCTCTCTCTCTCTCTCTCTCTCTCTCTCTCTCTCTCGTCGAGGCAGATGTCTGTCTAACATGAGTCTGGTTCTGCTCGAGGTGTCTGCCTGTTAAAGGAAGTTTTGTCCAGCCATTGTAACTAAATACTGCAGGGTGTAATGCTCATGGTGGATTAAGATGAGATCAGACAGAGTCCTGTCAGTCAGAGGGGACTGGATCTTATCCTGTCTTGATGTTGGGTCTTTGTTAATAATTTAACATAGAGTACGGTCTAGACCTGCTCTATTTGTTAAATTGTCTTGAGATAACGTTTGTTGTGATTTGGCGCTATACAAATAAAGCTTGATGGATTTTTGAAAAAGCCATAGATCTCTCAGTTTTTGTTGTTTTTTACATAACCATGACTCAGTTTCATTTTCCTTTCAAATCCGTCTTCACCAGCAATTCAACAAAACTTGTGTTTTACTAAGAAATATCATCTTCATTGGTCTGCCTTATGCTGCAAACAATACCTGTGGGGAGTTGATTTGTATGTGTGACATTTCATTTAATTGTGTCACCTCAGTGAGCAAGTATGCTATTAAGCTATTAAGCTAATGACACATGTTTTGGACAAATAGTTTTAGAAACAACCACAATCAATTTAAACTGGTTCAGCAGCCAGGGACCTTTGCACATTTGTATTAGGTTAATGAATACCCTAATAGAAGCGATTTGTTGATGACTGTGGATTGCTGTTTGTCATCTGTAGCATAAACAAGAGTTAGCTTGCATGTTACATCCATTACATTTTCAGAGCACCACCAACTATTCTCGGTCCTCCCCAATGATATGAGAGCATCATGAGTAGCATTGGCTACCTGAATAGGTACTTATGCAACCCATGTCTTTTATAGTGCTTGAAGTCTTGTAGTCTGCCAACAAGTGTGCATTTCAAATTTCAGCCTGCATATTATTAGCAGGTGTGGGTGCAGCCACTAAAACTACAGGCAACCAATTATAACCTGTTTGAAGTAAGAGAGATCTCAGGTTATTGCTCTTTGGTCATCTCAGATCAGCAAACTGTTTAGTGGAAATTTTTCAAGATTTCTGCTAGACAGCAGTGTGAATTTGCATATTAGCTAAATATTTAGGATCACCAAGCAACATTTATTATTTCGATTTAACATTTATTATTTAGATTTAACATTTAACATTTAGATTGAACAATGAACATTTATATACATCAATTTAAAAGAATGACACACTCTAAAATTGGGAAGTTAAAACAAGGTAAAGCTTTTATTTCTATGGACTGGAACGATAAGAAATTGGTGCCCTTTGATTACAGGTGATTGAGGATAATCTGTCTCTACTGACTCAGCAAAACAAATGTATAGTCCTCAATTTAATCATTGTAAATATTATAACAGCTGATGCAAGTTTTGCAAATGTGATCATTCATTTTTCACTTTGATGGGATTTCATTATAGAAGGCATTCATCGTTATGACAGTACAAAAAATGCAATATTATATCGGGCAGCGTTCGTAAAGTTGTGCACATTAAAAATAGTAACAACATTTCTCCACATTTAGCTCAGAAACGTCAAAAAAGTAGTTTGAATTTCCAAAAGTCTGTTTTTTTTTAATCACATTTAGAGCAATTTTCATTATTTTTTTTACTTTATTTTTGTTGTGACAAATGTATTCAAGTTAAAATCACTGTTAATCTAAAAGTTACATGTTAAATCTAAAGTTAAATGTTAAATCTAAAGTTAAATGTTAAATCTAAATGTTGATTGTTAAATCTAAATGTTAAATCAAAATGTTAAATGTTGCTCTGTGATCCTTCATATTTAGCTAACATTTTGAAAATTCACACTGCCGCCAAGCAGAAGTACCAAAATAAGAGCTTCATACAGCGTGACAAATATCCCAACTTGCACAGTGTGAACTTGCATATTAGCTAAATACTTAGGATCGCAAAGTAACATTTAAAATTCAGATTTAACATTTAGATTGAACAATCAACATTTAGATTTATATTTAACAATCAGATTTGAAATTTAACATTTAGATTTATATTTAACAATTAGATTTATATTTAACAATTAGATTTAACATTTATATTTAGCATTTTCTTATATCAGTGATTTTAACTTAAAAATATTTGTTACAACAAAATTAAATGTGAAAAAAGAACAAAAATATTGTTTTTACAGTGATAAAAAAGTGACTTTAAAATTCATACTACATTTTCAAGACATTTAAGAGCTAAATGTGGAGAATTGTTGCTGTTATTTTAAGTGTGCACAAGTTTCCAATGGCGCCCCATAAATAACCCTGGATTTAAAAAGTTGAAATCCTTCAGGAGTTGTTGAACTATAAGGATTTACCAATATTTTTTTAGATTTAATTTTTTAGTGCTTGTGAAAAGAAAAAGAAAACCAACAAAGAAGAAAACTTATTCGGTGATCTGGCTTGATTAATACTTATCAGTAGCTATAATCACATTGGTAGGTATGGAGGGTTGTCCTGTTTAGACTAAGATCAACTTAATATTAAAACATTACAATCATATGCAGTTTGATTAATGTCATTCAATTTAATGCTATGTGATGCAAATGGTGTTCAGCAGCACTGAGATCTTACAAGAGATGATCAGGGTCAAGTCCATAGTCTGATGCAATTAGAAGGTAAATTGTGCCTTTCACCAATGCTTTCTTGGTGCAAAGATGCATTTCAATCTTCACTTAAAATCTTCAAGCCACCTTTTCTTATACAGAATATCACAAAACTGATTGGCAAGGACCATAAAGGGAAGAATAGATGTAGCAATAACCTCACCAAAACGGACTCATGTGCAATATCTACCCCATCTATTTATTAACTTGCAATAATTACTCATCCCTCTCTTCATACATGTGCAATACTTTTTTTTTTACCCATCTTCTTGGTTCTGTACATTGTTTTTAACCTATGTTACAAGTCTGTGCACATTTTTCACTGCATCACTGGTTTTGTAAATATTTGTAAATGTACTTATTTAGTTGTGTATATACGTTCGTAAGACATGCTTATTTTACTTCTTTGATTTGAATTGCTTATAACTTTAATAATTACTATTTATATGTTCTTGTTTACTTTATACTGTTTTGCACTATCTACTCTGCTGCTGTAACACTTTACATTTCCCCGTTGTGGGACGAATAAAGGAATATCTGATCTTATCTTATCTTATCTTATCTTAGGTTATAGCTTAAGGTAAGGTGCTATTTATCTATGATTGGCCTTTTGAAGCCTGGTTCTGTATTCCAATATTTATTGCAACACTAAAGATTTATTTTTTTAAGTATTACAAGTTTACAAGGTTGAGCGCAGCACTCCAACTCTTAGCATAAACCAACTGTTCAAATTGACCAAGGCTATTGAATGACCTTTATGGGTGTGGGTAGAAACAGTGGCATTGTGATGATTGTTACACCTTTAGTTATTAAAGAATGCAGACACTTGATTTGTGATATGTAGGTCAGTTAGGACTGATACCGGATCAATGCTACATTGTTTACTTTTGTGGCAAACCAACATGACCTTTTGCTGTCGGCTCATATGGCAGTATGAGCATGAACAAAAGCCTGACATACCCTGGCTGAGATATACTGATCGAGGACAACTTTCTATACTGAAAAAGAGCAAACATTTCATCCACTACAAAAAAATCAAGTAGGTACTCAGTGGTCTTTCCACACTGTGAATGCAACATCAGGCAATAAATTCAAAAGTTAATTAGAAAAATTATCTTTTGAGCCGGAAACAAATGGTTCCACTGAGTCCCCCTGCTGGCAGACGAGTTAATCTATGGCAGGTCTCCTTGCTGCTCCACCTGCGATCCATCTCCGTCACTCTGCTGACAGTCCCTGCGGGTTGCTCAGAGGATATGCTCCATTGCACTGCTGTGACTAGTCTGCTAATGAATACAGAGGAGCGCAGGACATCCAGACGCCCACAAAAGACTCCGCAGACTCTTCTGGTTGCTCAGAAGTTTGGATGTTGGCTTAAATGAAGCGGAACATGGCTGCTACACTGATGCTCAGCAAGAGCACTACTCAACAATGGCAATGTTTTCTGTAATGTTTGAGAGTCACCTAAAAAGACCACTATTGATGAGAGATATAGATTGCAGTTAATAGTAGATGATGGAGATATTTGATACATAAAATATTAAAAGAGAGTTAATACAGGATACTTCTCAAGAGACAAATTGCAATAATCCTGTTAGATGATGCTTGACGTGGAAGCATGGCTGTCTAGGTCAAAATGCTTTAGAGCTTAATACATTATACCTTCTGACATTCACAGCAAGCTATTAGAGAATTTATACTTGTCATCCTTTTAAAACTATGTAACAGCATTTAAGAATTACCAGAAACACCTTATGTCAAAGACACAGTAAGAGGAGGGATTTCAATGCATTTTAAGCTTATATCTGAGGAAAACACTGCTGAGTTGTCAGGTACTGTACAGAAAAAAAAGGAAGTATTTTCTTGAGTTTACCTGAAATTCTCATTGGAGCAAACTGGTAGGTAAAAACTGGCAGGTACAGTAGATCCATCAATCAATCTTTATTTGTATAGCGCCAAATCACAAGAAACATTATCTCAAGACACTTTTACAAACATAGCAGGTCTATGACCATACTCCATGTTAAATTATTAACAAAGACCCAACATCAAGACAGTGTAGGACTCAGTTTGGTCTAATCTCAATCAACCATGAGCATTGCACCTTGCAGTATTTGACTAGTTACTGCGGCATGAAAAAACTTCCTTTTAACAGGCAGAAACCTCGAGCAGAACCAGACTCATATTAGACAGACATCTGCCTCGACATTGTATATTAATTCCCTAGGTTTGAGATCATAACTTGTAGGCAGTGGTTTCCCTGTTTTATGAATTGTATAATTATGATTGGAATAAATTGTAATACATGAAATAAATCATTGAAACCACATTGCTAGAAAGGAATTTTAAGGAAGACAGATGGATTTGAATTGGACAGAGGCGTTTTGGGACTCTGCTGGCAGAGAAAACAGACAATTTTATGGGAGCATATAATCAAGCAGATCCACAAAGAACACTTCTGTAGGAAACACTGAACTTCCCACTAGAACTGATCATTTCTTCTTGTTAATGGCTTTCCCGTCTTGATGTAAGGGCTCACTGAAATGTTTCAAAAGTGACAGAATTCAGACCTTGACAATTCCGGTTGATGCAGCTTTGCAAATCCTGGATTTTGACATGACCCTGGGATGAACAGGTGATAAAGAGGGGAAGAGAGTGACAGAGAAAGAGAGTAAGAGACAAACAAACAGGTCCAACCATAACTGGCTGATGTACGGCTGATGTGCAGCGATTCCAGATGTGCTGTAAATGCAGCAAATGAAATGCCCTCAAGAGGACCAATCACAGGGCTTGCGGCCCGTGTCGATCCGTCGTGTAATTGCATTTTGGAGGAGGTGCACATTGACTATGTGCGTAGGCCTCTGTGTTGGTGGGCCCTGTGAAACATCAAGTGCAGTGACTATAGGGCTAATCAGGCCACTCGTGCTAGCTCGTCAGGGGCATAGCTAACTGACTAGAGTAGGTAGAACCCCTACACAGCGCTCTACCCTGGAAAGCTTGGAGATCCACAGACAAATTCCCCAATGGTGGAATGTGCCTTTATTCTTCCCACTGGTCAGTCACCATATGTAGACTAAGGGGATGTTTGGCCCTGACATTCAGCTTGAGCACTGTAACAGGACAGAGTTGGGACCATCACTGCCTCTGTTCTCTCTCCTCTTGTGGGTAGAATAAAGTAGAGTAGTGGGGTGGGATAAAGGATGAAGCTTAATTCTTTATTGAGATATGAAGAGAACCTTTGGGTAAAAGGCTGCATTGGGATGTAGCACCACACTCACATCATTGAATACAAACCTACAAAGCTTCCTATGGATTGATAGGGCTTGCATTTTCCTTACCCTCCTTACAAATTTCACTGAAAGGCAGTCTTGAGTGACAACCATTTCAGGTTCAACGACGCCAGAGGTTGTGCTGCAAAGCATCCAGGTCCATCTCCAGGTCTCCAGGAGGAACTTTGGGTTCTAACATGATCCCCTTGCCTCCAGGTAACTTGGCCCATTGGTGGCCTTGAGCCTTATACACCATATATCAATGGTGAGAGACCTGAGAATCAGACAACATGAGGCCAGTTAGGGGCTATCAGATCAGACCCAGCTTCCTCTGTCAGAATCCACTGCGAGAAAAGAAGAAGGAGAAGGGAGGGGCAAAACGCATACAAAAAGGCCTAGAGGCCAGGGGGGATTTTAGAATCAGACCTTCCACTAAAGGGATTGTATATGCTTCTGAAAAGTATTTAATGTGTGAAAAACACATAGCATTCAGGAACAAATTAAAAATGAGAATGGTTTCTTTATTTTCTCGGTTTAACACAAACTGCTACGTTAAAAATACTTGAATGTTTTCCATCCTGCCCACCTGAGAATCACCTTGATCATATCATAACCCGGTGTCTAAAATCTCAAAGAAGGAGGATTGCTAAAATATATGAATATAGTATTTCCATTAATTCCCTGTCTCTAGATATCATTAAACAATGCTGGGAAGGGGAGCTTGGTTTCGGCATTGGGCATGATGTTTGGGACACAGCCCTTAAAAATGTACACTGTTCATCTATATGTGCGCGTCACAGTCTGATCCAGTTGAAAGTCCTGCATCGTCTTCATTACTGCAACTCTGCCCTGGCTAAACTGTACCCTAACATAGACCCTCACTGCTATCGATGCAAAATAGTGCCTGCAACCCTCTACCACATGTTTTGGGGATGCTCAGAATTAGATCAATTTTGGTCCTCCTTCTTTAATTTTTTCTCTAAAGTATTTAAGAAAAATATTCCCCTCTCCCCCCTCACTACTATCTTTGGTGTACCCCCAGTAAACATAACCGCAACTACCAAACGGAAAAAAGCTCTTGCGTTCTCTTCCCTATTAGCACAACGGTTGATATTGCTGAACTGGAGGAACCCCCCCTCTGTGTGTGTGTGAGTGCGTGTGTGTGTGTATGTGTTTTTGTTTTGTTTGCTTTTGTTATTTTTTCTAACATTTTAATACACTCCTCAATTTCCTTCTTATTGAATATTATTATTATTATCTAATGATTGTACTTGCTCTATTTACCTATTTTTGTTTTTTTGGGAGGTTACTGTTGTTGGTTTAGTGGTGTCTGGTACATTCCACCAGCACCCTTGATGTTCCTTTCTAGTCTAATTTTGACTATACTATGGATATTTGTGTCTATATTCAACATCGTATCCCCGATTCTTATGAATGTATGTCAATCTAAAATCAATAAAAATATATTTAAAAAAAAATAAAATACTTGAATGAATACACTTCTTCCATTATTTTACCTGGTTATTTGTAATCCCGTTCCCTCTGTTTCCTCTCTCTCTATCCTCCTCTCTCACTCTATGCACTGACAATCACACATAACCATAATTATGTAAGGGATAATGTATGGTTAACAGGTAGTCATGAGAGATAGAACCCCTTCAGGGTGGACAAGACCCCGACGCAAAGCAGAGGGGTCTTGTCTCATCCTGTCGGGATTGAAGCTTTTATTTTGGTACTTCCACAAGGCAGCAGTGTGAAATTGTTTTAGCTTAACATTTATGATCGCAGAGCAACATTTAACATTTAGATTTAGTATTTAACATTTAGATTTAACAATCAACATTTATGTTTAACATCTATATCTATATTTAACATCTATATCTATATTTAACATTTAGATTTAACCTTTAACATTTAGATTTGGATTTAACAGTGATTTTAACTTAAATATAGTTGTCAAAACAAAATTAAATTTGAATATGATCACAAATATTCCTCTAAATGTGATAAAAAGGTGACTTTGAAAAATGCACACTACATTTTAAAGATATTTTAGAGCTCCTGTATATGTGGAGAATTGTTGCTGTTATTTTCAGTGTGTCCAACTTGACAAACGGCGCCCCAAAGGAAACAGAACCCTTGGCACAAAAACTATAGTCTTTAATACCTGTCCACTTTTTAAACTTATTCTTGCCCTCTCCCCTCCTGACTCCATCCAGAGAAAATAAAATGCTGATAACCGGACTATCAGGAGTCTCCAGCCACAACTAAAATAAAAAAACTAAAATAACAAGACCCAACAATCCCATACATGCTGGGAAAATATAAAAGTACTTGGGGAAAGAAAAGTACGGCAGAAACAAAAATGACACTCCTCCCCATGTGCTGCTCAGTGTGTGTGTGAGAGACCGACTCAGTCTCTGCCACTCTAAATCATCTCCTCCTACCTGAGCGCTAAAAGCACTCAGGTGTGCAGCCAGCAGAGGGAGAGGAGAGAGACCAGAGAGAGAGAGAGAGAGAGAGAGAGAGAGAGAGAGAGAGAGAGAGAGAGAGAGAGAGAGAGAGAGAGAGAGAGAGAGAGAGAGAGAGATTAGCCACATTTAACACAATATTAGTAGGCATTCTTGACAAACCGCATCCACATTCTCTTTACCTGGACAATAACGTCTGAGCATTGTGAAATCTCTTTATGGCGTCCGGTACTGCCTTTCCAACATTTTTACAGCGGGCAGTCCGGCTAGTAACATGTAGGAGTCAATATTGACAAAGTATGGTTAGGATATCTGTAAACCTTTATGAAGCTTTTATTTTGGTACTAATGGCACCAATTACAAATTCACACTGCCGCCTAGTGGAGGTACCAAAATAAAAGCTTCATAAAGCGATACAGATATCCCAACCAAAGTTAAAGGAGCTGGAGCTAAATGTGGAGATTTGTTGCAGTTATTTTCAGTGTGCACAAATTTTCAAAGGGCGCCCCATAAACATGGGTCAATTTTGAGCAGGGGTTTAGAAACATTTGACAACACTGGTAAGAAAAACTACCTTTTAAAGGCAGAAAAAATGAGCAGAATCAGGTTTATGGTGGATAGCCATCTGCTGAGACTAGATGAGCCGAGAAAGAGGGACAGAAGAGGTGAAAAAAAGAGAGAGATGGATGGTGTTTCTGGATGCCAGGCTGATGCCTTCTGGGGCAGTTCTAGTTTTATTAGGTGTTTTAGGCCAAGAACAATAACATCACTTTGTCTGAAAAGATTCCAATCCTGTTCTTTATATCCATAAGGCATAATTTCAGTTTAGATCACTGTTATGGTTCATCTGGCCTTACTGATAAGTACAATTGAGTATCATATTAGGCGTAAAGAATTGGTTCAAGTGCTGAACCTTGTAGATTTCAGTGACTAACTTTATTGATTCTGAACATCTCAAATGTGTGTCCAAGGAGTCTTAACCACCTCCTGATTAGTAGGATGACTTAGTCTTTGAAACAATATTTAAAAGATTTCTATGACCACCATTGAAAAGAAGATGAAAAGTGAAAGTATTTGTAACATCTGTTTGTAGCTGTTGTTTCAGCATACATGTACAGACCATACTTCATCTGTGAAAAGATCCATCACACATTCACGTACATATTACTATTGAACTGCATCTCATGATGGTGAAAATGATTTTGAAAGTGAGCAGAGTATCACAAAACTGATATGAGCTGATTATGAACACGCAATGCCTAAATGCAAGTTCATCACCATTCGGTCAGCCACCACAATCTATGAGAAGTGAATCATCTTTAGTACCAGGGCCATCTAAGTACCAGAGCATACGCAGTCTTCTTGTATTCCTCAGCGGTGAAGAATGATTCAAACTGCTTCCATCATGATGTCTCTGGATCATCTTAGATAGTGCAGTTGTGTATGAATCGTGTGTAAGAAAATAAAATGAGTTGAGCCTATGTCTTCACATGGACAGGATTTCAACTATTGCTGGGAAAATTATATTGGAGAAGGCTGTTAAAAAAGTCATTTTCATCTTCAATTCAGAGTTAAAATGTACAAGTTATTAAAATTTTGAGACAATTTTTTTTTTGTGACAAGTTCAAGTTATTGGGCCAAGTGAAAAATTGTTGAAATTAGGGCAACATTTCCAGACTTGATTTCAAATAAATTTCAATGTTGAAATCTATAGGGTGCCGTTTGTAAAGCTTTAACTTGGTACTAACGGCACCTCATACAAACTCACAATGCCACCTAGTGGAAGTACCAAAACAAAAGCTTCATAAAGCGATACAGATATCCCAACCATACTTTGTCAGTACTGACTCCTACAGGTTACTATAGCCTGACTGCCTGCTGTAAAAGTGTTGGAAAGGCAGTTTTGGAGGCCATATAAAGATTTCACAACACTCAGAGACAGAACTGACACAGTCTATGGTACAGACAAGCTTGAACAACATAACATTTATATTTAACATTTGGTAATGGTAAATGGACTTGTACTTATATAGCACTTTCTAGTCTGCCTGACTACTCAAAGCGCTTTTACAGACTACTCGTCGCATTCATCCATTCACTCACTGATGGTAGAGGCTTCTATATAGCAGGGACCATCAGTATTAGCTAATCTCATTCGTACACATTCACACACAACTGAACAACAGCGGCAGAAATTTGGGGTTCAGTGTCTTGCTCAAGGACACTTCAGCATGTGACCACAGGAGCTGGGATCAAACCGCCAACCTTCCGGTTGATAGACAATCGACTCTACCCACTGAGTCACAGCTGACTCAATATGAATGTTTAGATTTAACATTCATATTTGGCATTCGGATTTAAAAGTGATTGTAATTGAAATATATTTTTCACAACAAAATTAAATGTGAAGAGATTACAAATATTGCTCGAAATGTGATAAAAAAAAAGTGACTTAAAAATTCACACTATGTTTTTATGACATTTCGGAGCTAAATGTGGAGAATTGTTGCTGTCATTTTCAGTGTGCACAACTTTACAAATGTGAAATCCAAAGAATCCTAGTTAGTGCTCACTAGGACTTTGGGGTTTTGAACTAGTAACAACTCACGAAAAATACATTGTCAACTTTTTTTAATATTTACAATACAAGCACTTTATCTGTAGGGTTGGCCATTCACTTCAGCATTGACTAAGAAAAGGCTCATATACTGTGATCCTCAAATGACATTATATCACCAGGTACACAGATATATCTTAGGTGTGACGGCTTGGGGGTGTGAAATCATGTCCCCTTTCATCAAAAGAGTTATGATCAGTCAAGTTGGGCTCATAACAAATAGCGGGCTTTGCGCTTTTATCAGCAAGCAGTGACCCTCAACGCTGTGACCTCATCATTAATATGGGAAGGCTGGATGATAGATCAAAGCATGGTTCAGTTGAGCATCCCTGGGCAAGAGCTGGCCTTGAATCATTCATCACACATTCCCTGTGGGGACTTTACGAGGGTCCAGGGAGAAAGGACCCCCACAAGACTGTCAGATTTGTTTTACAGCTTTCGATAATGGCTGCCATTCAGATGATGATACTCAAATAAAATTTCATTAATACATACTGTAGCTTTGATATATTTCCTCAATCTAATGCAGAGTTATCTCAACAATCTGTTCTATGCTTTTGGTTCACTTTTGAGTGTTATTATCAGACAAATGACAAAAAAATGGAATAAGAACCAATAATGGGACCTATTACTAATATAGAGTGGATTTTTTCCATTTATCAAGACATAAAGACAGGTCAAGCAGTAGTGATGTGATGTGATCCTGAGTTGTGTAACCTTTCAATATATGCTTTTATTGACACAGGAATCTGAGGATTGACAGAGAAAAATTGGGGTAAAGATAGATGTGATGATGTAGTGAGGGGAAAGTGAGGGAATTGAACCTAGAATACTGGGGCCAGCATACACACTATATAATAATATAAGGAGTCTATCTTAAGTTTCTTGTCCATGGAGAAGGTGTGTAGTTGTAATTTTGCTTGTATTCACCAAATGTTGGTTTATTTTTTGTGTTATCTCTATCATTAAAGATGCAGATGGCTGTCTAACATGAGTCTGGTTCTGCTCGAGGTTTCTGCCTGTTAAAAGGAAGTTTTGCCTCTGTAACTAGCGAAATACTGCGAGGTGCAATGCTCATGGTGGATTAAGATGAGATAAGACTAAGTCTTATCCTGTCTTGGTGTTGGGTCTCTGTTAATAATTTAACATAGAGTGGTCAAGACCTGCTATGTTTGTAAAAGCGTCTTAAGATAACCTTTGTTGTGATTTGGTGCTATACAAATGAAGATTGATTGATTGATTGATTGATTGATTGATTGATTGATTGATTGATTGATTGATTGATTGATTGATTGATTGATTGATTCAAGTGAGTTCTGAAGATTCAGGTCCTAGCAATGCATCACTGTGTTACAAGCAGGGCATAAAATTAACTTTTTACCTCATCTGCCATTGGCCAGTGACCTCCAAAAATGTACCGGCCAAAAATATTTTTCACCAGCCAAATAAAAAAATCCACTCCTGTGTGTTTTTGCTTGTTTTTTTTTCTTGTGTGTTCATATTCGTAAGTCAGCCAGGACCGAGGTTGGCCAGCCTCAACAATTTTCCAGTTTTCTTTTAAATCTTGTATAGTGACTTTACTCCGTTTTCTGTCTGTTCTTCTTCTTGATCGTCTCCTGCCTCTTTGTTTATCCTTTTTTGTTTGTGGTGGCTTCACGCCGGGAATGTGTCGCCACATCTTCCTCGAAACGCTCTTCCTGCCGTGCTTCTTCAAGCAAAGGGAATGAACAGATCTCCAGTAGCTGACGTCACACCATTCCCGAAGTACCAAATCACAACACAAGTACAGCGCGCCACGAGGGTCAAAATAGCCTGACAGTCGGCAGAAATGGGCGAAAGTATGAAAACAAAACTCACATGCAATACAAAATTTTCCATAGGCGCTTGGCGGGTGTGTGTTTTTGTTTTACATGCCAAACCAATTTTTTACCCGGCATTGGTGCTTGGCGGGTTTTAATTTTACGCCCTGGTTACAAGTATCATAAAAATTGCCAAAGCAAGCAATGAAGCAGTGATACCCACACCTTTATTTTTAACCTATAGGGACTTATATTCATATCCATGTCATGACCATGTTTTATCCTGGTTCAGTTCTTATCATTTTGTCCGACAGTTTTTTGTTTTTTTATCAGACACATGAATTAAACTATGCTGTTCCTCAAGGAAGCATTCTTGGGCCTATTTTATTCTTCCTATACATTCAACCACCTGCACACATTATTTCAAGTCATCATATCGATTAACATTTTTATGCAGACGACACCCAACCCTACATATCTGTCTCACCACATGACCCAAACGCTCCTCTCTCCCTCACTGCCTGCCTTTCTGACATCAATGTACGGATGAGTCAGAACTTTTTAAAACAAAATGAGGATACATTCTTCTTGTAGGTGCCAAAGCAGCCAGAGAATAACTTCAAACCCCTCTGAGAGATTCTAATAGAAATATTAAATCAAAAGTCAAAAATCTGGTAGTGGTTTTAGATTGAGATTTTAATTTGAATGCTCATTTTAACAAGTTCATAAGTACTTCATTTTATTATCTCAGAAACATTGAAAAAGTCAGACCTTTTTTATTTCAGAAAGATACAGAAATGTTAATACATTATTTTATTACCACAGAATCATTTCTATTGAATGATGTGCTTAGTTCAGGGGTTATAACAATTAGTTATAACTACTACATTTAAAGTGAGATTTTGTATTGGCAAGCCACAAAGCAATGCTGAAGTGAAAATAAATTCCCTGTTTTTATTGTAAATTTACCTGTGTGAGGCTTGAGATGCAAGGATAAAAATGTCTGTTAGCTTAAGGCTATTTTGCTAAAACTAACGCTAATACTTAATGATAGGATAATGCCAGGGATAGCACTGTAAAACTCTGTGGCATACTGGAGCTCAACTACAGTCATTTCTTTTTTATTATTATTATTTTTTCTCAAACATCTTGAAAGCCAGATTAAAAAGAATAAAGATTAAAAAAACATGCGTAGGCAAGCAAAGCAAGGAGTTATCACAACACTGTAAAGACTGAACAAAATATTGTTTTTGAAAAGGACATAGGATGAAGTGCAACACTTATTTAGTCCTATCCTTTTTCCACTGAGGCATGTCAGTAATGTCAAAGTATACATATATATTCATAATTGCCATAGTGGTGCAACACAAAATAAAATAACAATCTAAATGTTCATTGTTAAATACAAATGTTAAATATGAATCTAAATGTTAAATATAAATATAAATATTAAATGTAAATATCAAAGTTAAATGTTGCTCCGTGATCCTTGATATTTAGCTGATATGCAAATTCCGCTGCCGCCTAGTGGAAATACCAAAATAAAAGCTTCATAGAGCGATACAGACTTAGCATTTAACATCTAGATTCATATTTAACATTTATATTTATATTTAACATTTATATTTAACTTTGAACATTTATATTTATATTTAACATTTATATTTAACTTTGAACATTTATATTTATATTTAACATTTAGATTTATATTGAGCATTTGGATTTAACAATGATTTTAACTTCATATATTTTTCACAACAAAATTGAATGTGAAGAAGATCACAAATATTCCTCTGTGAGAAAAAAGTGACTTTCCAAATTTCCCTCTACATTTGTATGACGTGTTGGAGCTAAATGTGGAGAATTGCCTCTTTTATTTTTGGTGTGCACAACTTTACAAACGGCGCCCCATACACATAATGCTACAGTTCATCCATCTATTCCTCAATTGTTTACCTGTTAAATATGTTCTCTTTGAAGACTTGTTTTAGCTTCTGTAATGATTTACATGTTTTCATTTCATCAGTACTGTTGTTCCATAGATTTACCCCTTTGGTTGAGACACAATGTAGTTTTAAGCTGTGAAATACCATAGATACATATACCAGAAACAAATTTTAAAAAAGTACTAATCTGAACATTAAGCTACGTTGGACGTGTGAAATTGGGAGAAATTCCCATCACAGTTTGTTTTTATCCTTATATTCCAAGAACCTTTGTTCAAGTGTGACCGCTGAAATGTCAGGCTCTGTCAAAGACCAATTTGTAGAGGTTAGAATAATTCCCTAATAACTTTATTTAACACAAATACAAATGTATTATTTGTTACATGTCCCTTGTGGTATCAAACTTGGTTATGCATTGTTTTAGAAGAAATGTAACCACATTTTTAGTCTGCTGTAGAGGATGGATGGAACAGCTCAAAGTTTTAAGTTCCTGTGTGAAAGGACTGATCATAATGTGACTGTACTGGCTCTATGAATTTCAACTTCATGAATTACTTTTTGAATCAATCAATCAATCTTTATTTGTATAGTGCCAAATCACAACATGCTTTATCGCAAGACACTTTTACAAACAGAGCAGATCTAGACCACATGTTAAATTATAAATTACAACCAGACAGGATCAGATCCAGTCCCCTCTTACCGACGGGACTCAGTCTGATCTCATATTAATCCACCATGAGCATTGCATCTCGCAGTATTTAGCAAGTTACAGCGGCAAGGAATAAAGTCCTTTTCATGGGCAGAAACCTCGAGCAGAACCAGATTCATGTTAGACAGCCATCATCTCCTTCGACCGAGTTGGGGTTGGAAAGAGGGATAGAGGAGATTAAGAGAGAGAAAGAGAGAGAGATAAGGCAAGGAAAAACTTCCTTTTAACAGGCAGGCAGAAACCTCAAGCAGAACAAGACTCATGTTAGGCAGCCATCTGCCTGAGAGAATGTTATACTATGACTAGATAGTGCAGATATCTGCAGATCATGATACATGACACACTACTTTCCCTAAAAATCACCTATGAAATGTATTATAGGAGCCATAACACATTTCTTGCCAGTGCCCCAAAAGAGTTTATGTTTTGCCCAACCATCCACATCATTCAGACTGCTTCTCACCAACAATCAGAGGGACATTTTCTTTCAGCACAGACAGACATAGCTCAACTCCACAGGTAGCAGCTGACATTACTATTAGTCTTTCCTCTGGTACTTGCAGGTGTCAGACTAACTGGTGCTTACTTGTCAGAGCTGCTCTGTGTGCTGTCTGAGGTGATTCATCTTCTTGCCAGCATCATTAAACTTCCTTGTGAAAGGACTGCTCGAAAAAGAGTAAAAAGCAGGACTCCGAATACTTTTTTTCTGTTTGTCAGGAGCTGCTTTGTAATTAGATCAAAATGTCCTCCATCTTTATACTTGTTTTGTTTTTAATTGTTGCTTTCAGTCTTGCCTATCTTACACCAAGGCTCCACTGCTTGCACTGTGAGCAGTGTATATGCGTCACTGATCCTCTTTCTTTCTTTCCATTTCAGGGCCCATGTTACCGCAGCCAATGTTACAGCAGCTACACAACCAGCCTGAGCATCACGGCTAAGTCGCAGCTCATGTTGCAGCTCACATTGCGCAATGCATCATCAAGAGAACATGTGTCTGACCTGTATTTTTTGCAGTTGTCTAAATGGTTCTAAGCAGAAATAAACAGACATAATTGTCAAACTGACAATACACCAGCAACAATACACCTTTCAGTATCTTCAATGTATTTACCTGCAGGATATGTCACTGACTCAAAAAACAGAAATCCAGACCCTACATGGGGTCAGTGCTAGAGTAGATTGTCTCTTAATTAGAATGTTTGTACTTTGATCTTCAGCACCACCTGCAGTCCAAATGTCAAAGTGTCCTTGGGCATGACACTGAGCCTGAGTTGCTCTTGGTGACATAGCCAGCGGTGTGCAACTGTGTGTGAAAGGGATTAGTTAGTACTGATGGGAATTTTTTTTATGTAGCTGCCTCTGCCATTAGTGTGTTAATATGTGTGTGAATGTGAGATAACAACCTGTAGTGTAACAAAGTTTTGGTGGTATGAAGACTTAAACATTTTTATTTAGAGGTCCATTCTCCATTTAACATTTTATGAAATAAAGGGAAGCCTGGTTGGTGATTGCTAAAAAAAATACCATCAAGCACTTGCCCAGGTAAAAGAAAAGAGGTCAGTATTCCAACACACTCAAACATAGTATGAAGCTAATTATTTGAAGTGATTCAAGAATGAATTAACCCAATCAGAACACCAGGAAGCAACTGAACAATGTTGCAATATAGATTACACAGCTAAGAAACCTATTAAAATTACAAACAAATGTGGTTGTATCATTAACGTACCCCCATTCATGACAGAAAATACAACCAATGGACAAAAAATAGAAGAAAAGACAGAAAAACACCCCAGGCAATATACTGTTCGTAATTTCCCCATTAAACTAATGACTTTCTGTCTATCACCATTAATTGCTTCATTTCAGTTCTGCTGCAGAAGTTTATTTTTGCAATAGCATATGTTCACTGGTTATTTGCTTTATTTAGGCTTCTAAATGAGTCTACTCAATTAGTGATTGAAGTGAAAAGACCTGTCATATTAACCTCTTTCCAGAACATTACATTTTTGCATTAAACCAAACTGTATTCTTACATTTGTACAAGAAATCAGTTGAAATGTCACACTTGAAACAAATTAAAATTCTGGGCTTGATGAACGTCTTACAAAGAGTGCAATGGTCAAATATGTCATTGTGTGCTGAAGAGAAAATTCCCCCAGCAATAATTATAAAGCATATATCTCATGCTTCTAAAAATGTGCTGTAAGTCTTTAAAGTGCAAAATCAGAATATCTAATTCTTTATCCACCTTACTCTGGGGAGTGCTAATGCCAGAATGATTATGGGTGTAACTTTAAGTAAGAGAGCTTTGGTAGTGTTCAGTTGGTTGATTTAACCAAAAATTGTTTCCTTATTTGTTACTCTATGAGGTAACAGATCAATTAACCAACCTTTATTTGTATAGCGCCAAATCACAACAAACGTTATCTCAAGACGCTTTAACAAACAGAGCAGGTCGAGACCTTACTTTATGTTAAACTATTAACATAGAACCAACATCAGGACTGACAGGACTCAATCTTGTCTCATCTTAATCCACCATGAGCATTGAACCTCGCAGTATTTAGCTAGTTACAGTTGCAAGGAAAAACTTCCTTTAAACAGGCAGAAACCTCAAGCAGAACCAGACTCATGTTAGACAGACATCTGCCTCTAAGAAGGATAGAGGAGATTAAGAGAGAGAGAAATGATAGTGAAGAGACGGATAGTAGTAGCAGTGGTAGCTGTTGCCGCTGGAGTCCAGAATGTCCACAGCAGCAAGCTGTCTACGGCAACAATTCAGAGGAACCTATGAGACAAGGGAGCTCAGGGAGGGTCAATGTGTTAAAGGTGACATATCACGCTTTTTTCATCAATATATATTGGTCTAAGAGGTCCCCAAAACATGTCTTAAAAGTTTATGCTCAAAAAAACACTTTGAAATCAGATTTTGGTCTGCCTGAAGAACCCTCTTCTTCAGTCCTCCTCAGAACGGTCTGTTTTCTCTCTGACCACGCCCCCTCAGGAAGTGGATGTGCCTCGGCTCTTCAGCATGTTGATCTAATGTTTACATGTTGGCTGAATATACACGGCTGCTCAGAGACCACTTTACTTCAACCCTCTGAATCTGATCCAGAATCTGATCCTGATGGAGAGGAGCCTGTAGCAGGACCTTTCTGAAGGATTGGTCACAGATTTAGTGTTTCTTGTTGTTTTATTTGTCAGTATGTCGACGTGTGTCTTGGTACACAGCTGCAGCTACGACATGTAGCTATGTGGTTATGCTAACTAGCGCTAGCACTTATCCATGATAAGTAAAAATCATCCACTAGATCTTCAAATCTGCAGATGTGGGGAGTAAAACCGACCTCTGCCAGAAAGGCAGCAGGACCTTTCTGAACGATTGGTCACAGATTCGGAGTTTCTTCTTGTTTTATTTGTTAGTATGTAGACGTGTGTCTTGGTACACAGCTACAGCTACAGCTACAGCTAACAGCTACAGCTAACAGCTACAGCTACAGCTACAGCTACAGCTACAGCTACAGCTACAGCTACGACATGTAGCTATGTGGCTATGCTAACTAGCACTAGCACTTTTCCATGGAAAATAAAAATCATCCACCAGATCTTCAAATCTGCAGACGTGGGGAGTAAAACCGACCTTTTGTGTTTATTAAGACAGCCTACAACTAGCATGCCTCCCTCCTAAGCTCCTTGTTAGCACACATGTGTGCAGGTAATGAAAAACGGAGGAGGGGTTGAGTTGTATTTTATACAGTCTATGGGCTGAACAAGCTCCGAGCTCTGACTCCGTGACAGACCGGATATTGTTGTGACGTAACAAAAACACGGAAGTCTGAAACGGCTCGTTTCACACACATTTACAGAAAGGTGGAGAAATCAGAACAGGGGCAGAATGGATTTTTTTCATTCTCGGGGGGTTTGTAGAAATGCCAGGGACACATATTTCAGGTAGAGAACCATTAAAAAGTCGATTTTGCATGATATGTCACCTTTAACTTCACTGGATCTGCTCTGTTGCCGGAGCCCTCCAGATCAGATACACAAGACTTCCATTTTTCTCTTGTAACTTTATTTATTGAGTTTTCCATAGACTTAATCATGATACATTTTGCTTGCAGCATACATTGCTGGTAAACACATACAACCCCCCCCCCCCCCCGCAAAAAAAACATAGAACAGCTGTTGCAGTATTTAAGGTTGCCATTCCCCTTCCATGCCCCACACTATCCCACCCCTTCCCAACCCAGGCCCTCCCTTCAACCCCACATCCCAGATTGTACATAAGATGTAAGTAAGCAAAAGGGGAAATAAGATAACTCTTAGTAAAAATATAAATAACAATAATAAATAAATAAACACACTTCGTTTTTTTATTTTTTTATTTAAAGAATTGGGATTTGGAAGACTTCTATTTTTGCCGGATCCCTGAGCACGACCCATCAGTCTCAACAGAGCAGATGGAGCGGGACAGGAAGTCAGGCACCAAAACAACACGTAAACATCCGGTTAATTTTCAGAATAAAACACTCTCTGTTATCTTCAGATCGTATTTCACTTAACTACAACAACAAACCGTCATGATGAGCGGAGCCAGGCCTGGAGTCAACAGGTCAGAGGTTTTCAGAGGACCAGAAAGACAACATTGATGAGGAGAGGAGGAGGAGAATCCTTGATTCAGTGATTATCGTGTGAAAACCTCAGTCACATGACTCCAGCTGTCCGCGGTCCTGCTCCGTGCTGCGCTCTGAAAATGCAACCGGTGAGTGTTGACAGACAAGAGAGCACAGAGCTGGACCACAGCAGATGGGTGACGGAACAGACACTGATCTGGTGGAAGTCCTGTGTAAGCCTATAGCAGCATAACTAAGAGGTGGTTCAAGCCTGAGCCAGCTCTACCTATAAACTTTATCAAGAAGGAAAGTTCTAAGCCTAATATTGACTGGTAGGTGATTCCAAAGGAGAGGTGCCTGATAACTGAAGGCTGTACCTCCCATACTACTTTTAGAATCTTTAGGTACGACAAGCAGGCCTGCATGTTGGGAGCGTAGCGTTCTAAAGGGGTAATAGAGCACTATGAGCTCTTTAAGATAGGTCGGTGTCTGACCATTAAGAGCTTTGTAGGTTAGAATTAGTAGTTCATAAAATGTTACTACCCTTTCTACAGTGGAAAAACTGCTATGCCTCAGAGCCTTGATATGCAAGCTTACATATCCTGAGGCGACTTGATCAGGTACTCCTGTCGTTACTTGAAAATATAAGGCAGAGGTCTGATCACATTATCCAGTGTGAAGAGTAATAGGGGATGTTCTCACATCGTCAATTTCCTTTTTCCCCAAAAAAGAGAACATTCATCCCATTTATGTGGTAAAATGTGGGTTTGGACCATAATTCAGCAAAATAGCGTTACAGAGTTTGGAATCAATCACCAGACATTTGATTTCACACTTTATTGACAGAGAAACCGTCATAACACGCTGTACACTGACCCAACCATAGGTACCACATGAATCTATTAAAGTGTATCCAGGTTATTAAGAGCACTCATAGGTGAATAGAAAAGGGCCTGGTAAAGTGAGTCGACAGGGTGCAAGGAGTCATATGATATGATCAGTGCTCTCTGGGAAATATCACTCATAAGTAAATGAGTATTGCTGTACCTGAATCTACTTTATATTATGCTTTTACTAAGGTTGTAAATGGCTGCACGTCTTTTGTACACTTCTTTATTTGGTTAGAATATTCTTTGGAGAAATCACTGTCAAATTTTCTTTCAAAATAACAGAAAATGAGAAGCATTGGATCTCTAAGATTGTTTTCTTCAGAGAAAGAAAAATGAATCTCACCTCCCTGACCTTTTTTTCTTCAAAACATACCTTTCTCAGCTGCTGGATAACAAGTTATTATCCAATATGGCAGCCTTTTGAGAGCTGATGAAAGTGGCAGTAGGTCTGTGTCGGGCTGTTATTAAGCTGTAGTATGGACTCTTAAGGACTGCTGTAAGACTGTCCTTCAACCTCAAAGTGTTATATTATGAAACCATTTTGTCTCTTAGTGGTAAGTTATTTTACCAAGGAAATCCTTCACTATGATACTTTTTAAGCTTGCTGTCTGAGAAGAGATTCAGATCAGAATTTCATGAATCTATTACTGTCAGAAATGTTCCTTTCATTTGCTTCTTTTTTTTTCTCTCCTGTGGCTTTGTTATACTTTAGCACTAGAGTACATGCATTCTTTTGATCTCATGCCATTCTGCATGTAACTACTTGTTGTATCAGAGCCTTCTATAATAATAGAGCCATCACCAATAACAGCTTTAAGTACATTTTATGAAACACAATAAAGCAACTTTATGCTACCATAAGCTTAGTATAGAGGGTGATGGTGATATTCATGTTCCCTACCGTTAAGCACTCGTCTGGTGGAACACCCCTTGCAGCTCTTAAAGAATACATGCCCATTTGTTTAGGATCATTGTTTGCTCCATATATGTTGCAGGCAATTGAGCCAGCAAAATTCCTCCTTGAATTTACAGTGTTAGTTAATAGGGTTATAGTGCGGAAGCATGAGAGAGAGGGGGAGGAAAAGAGAGCGCTAATAGGAAAAAACAATGAATGCAGGGGAAGTTTCATCTCTTGTGTCTCCACTTGATTAGTTTAACAGCTCCTTTGATCTTTTGCTGTGATTGAAGTGTTTAAGTGGAACATGGGGGGCAATGCTAGAGCAAGAGAGCAGGCTCCAAGTAATGTGCCACGGCATGCCTATGAGGCACAACACCTTAATGTCAGGGGGAAATTAAAACACTTTTCCATTACTGAGGCCCTCAAATCTTAATTCATTTGTTCACACACAATACAAAGTAGGTGACAAGGTCAGTAAATACCCATCGAATAAGACGTTAATGTTGACCTTTGAGTGCAGGTAGAAATGTGAACAATTCCAAAATACATATATGAAAGGGAGAGTTCACATCTTTTGAATTTAGGAGTAAATAAATCCTTTGCTCTTTGGGGCACATTTTACTGATTCCATCTACGCCACGTAACTTTTCCTGTTTATCTACAAATGGTAGTAAGGAGTCATTTAAATCAGCACAATATATATCTGAAATATCCAAAGAGAGGATTGAAACTATTATACAATATAAGATAGTCAGTGTAGCTCTTGAGTGCATTATTTTCAAGTAAAGACAGAAGGAACCCTAGAATTAGATAACTATAGCCTTATTCCTGCAGTGCTTTCCTCTGTAGTCTATGTGAACCATCACACCAGAGCAGCAGATAGGCAAATGACCATGCCATATGTGCTCATATTTCATGGTGAGCATGTGGTGATATAAGCATCTTGCCTTAATGGTAAGTCTACCTACAAGACCTGACGGATGGATATGGAGCGTTCAGACATTGCGACTGATCTGCATAGGAGAAGCTTGAAATCAGTTATACTTTTTATGCAATAACCATTCTATCTTTTACACACTTTGCCAGTACTGACATATGTTTCAAAGTAATTACTGTCAAACTCTGTTAGACAACCTTTTTTGTTGCTGTTGTCAATGCTGGAAGGGAATCTTTTTCTCAAGCATAAGGGACAATGTATGGTTAGCAGGTAGTTATAGGAAATAGAATCCCAACAGGGTGAGACAAGACCTGGCTACTAACTTAAAATACAAACACAGTGGCAAAAAAAAATTGATTAAAAGGCAATTTTATTGATTTAAATTGATTTATATATACAGTTTTTAAAAATAGTCCCAGTGATTCCACGGCAGTAAACGTTCCATGGTGATGGATTCTTCTCTGCCTGTTTTGGTGGATTTAACATGAAACTGTCCTCATTCAGCTCTCCTTCTTCTCTGAGCTCTGCGGTTCACACACCTTTAAAAATAAACAAATGTCACAACTTCTAACTCTGCTGCTATCATCACCACAGCTCATGGTTTAAGTTTATGTCTATGGGTCAACAAGCAGATGAAAAATGTGCCGAAACTTTTTTCTGCTGATTGATTTGACATGACGTTCGATCAGGTTGCCTCTGGTGTTTTTCATGTTAGTGAAAGTTAATAACTGTTGTCAATGGGTTAAAACTAAATAAGGCCCCCACTCTCACCCAGCTCAATTGACTTGCATATGTTACTGCATCTGCTTTTGTGAGAGACGGTTGTTATCAGTCCATTATTACACAGTTGTGTTAAATTATTGATTCTGATAGGTCTATACCGTAAGAATGGCCTGTTTTTCCTTCACAGCACTCTATTTCTTGGAAGAATACATCATTGCTAAGGATAAAGGTCTAATCAGTGACTTCGGTGGACTAAACAGAAAGAAGCCTACTGCATCTTATATCAGTTTGTGAAGGGATAGAAACAGTGGAAGAAAGGCAGAGGAGGTCAAAGATACAAAGACGGAAGCCAATGATAAAGATATCTAAATGTTTCATTATTTAAATGAATTATTGTTATCTCAATGCTTGAGAAACACTCTGCTTTGTGCTGCAAATTTTAATAGTAGACGGTCTACTGTTGTTGGCTCCATCAGCAGCATGATAACATCAAATCTGGTTAAAATGGCACTTTAAGTCTTATAGCTACACCATTAAAAAATCAATTTATAAATACAAACATTCCCACATAGTTGCACTTTTGCATTTGGACTAAACAACAAACCTACTCACTACTGTCACATATGTTCACTGTCAATTCCAGTTATGCCATTACAGATTTGTCTGCAAGCCATCAGCCTTCATCCCTTGAAACCCCTAATACAGTCTGGGGCTTTAAGAGTCATAAGCTTGAGGTATCTTCTTGACACACTTCACAACACAAACAATTTGGTACCTGTAATGTCATGTCAATACAGCTGGGCACAAGACAGATGTTGTTATTATATTGTCATTTCAACTCTTAGCACCAGTTTGAGAACCTCCGAGATTCTCTACAACAGAATGTCAGCTAATTACAGGACAGTCAGAAAAAAGCTGCAAATCTGTTACAACTGACAGAAAGCAGTGATGGATTCCAAACTGCTGAACATCCTCAATACGACAGGCTGCAGGCAGTCTTGAAGTCTATGCTGAAGTTAATGCACAATGAATAATATAAATACAAGCCTAATTCAAGAAATTATCACAACTGAAGAATCACTTTGAACGAGATCTCAAAAAATTAAAAAATGTAGTTAATCACAGGAAAAGAACTCATCCATTGTTTTATAAAATACAATCAATAAATCAGTCTTTATTTGTATAGCGCCAAATCACAACAAACTTTATCAGACACTTTTACAAACAGAGCAGGTCTAGACCGTTCTCTATGTTCAATTATTAACAAAGACCCAACACCAAGACAGGATAAGATCCAGTCGTCTCCTAGGACTTTTATCTCATCTCAATCCACCATGAGCATTGCACCTCGCAGTATTTAGCTAGTTACAGCGGCAAGGAACACTTCCTTTATACAGGCAGAAACCTCGAGCAGACCCAGACTCATGTTAGACAGTCATCTGCCTTGACTGAGTTGGGCTTGGAAAGAGGGATGGAGTGATGATTAGTTGTAGTAATAGTAGTAGTTGTTGCAGCTGGAGTCTGGCACGTCTACAGCAGCAGGACGCCTACAGCAGCAGGACGTCTACGGCAGCAACTCAGAGGAACCTACGAGACAATGGAGCTCAGGGACTCCAGAAAGGTCTATGGTTAGTAACTTTAATTTGACAGGAAGAGTTAAAGTAAGTCTGAGCCACCTCTAACAACAAGCTTTATCAAAAAGGAAAGTTTTAAGCCTAATCTTAAAAGTAGAGAGGGTGTCCTCCTCCAGGACCCTGACTGATAGATGATTCCAAAGGAGAGGTGCCTGATGACTGAAGGCTCTACCTCCCATACTACTTTTAGGGACTTTAGGTACAAGGAAATTAGGAGGAAATTAGATAGGAAAATACTAGCAAGTTGTTTTCCCTGTTGAAATATATGGACTGTATAACATACTGTTTTTTTTCTTTTCTTTTCCTTATTGGGGAATTTCAAATTAGTTTTTATTTTCCCCGTTTTTATAATGATCTCATTATTTAGACCAACGTAGACAATATTTCTTTCATAATGTTACATTTTTCATTTCACATTTATTATGTTCAGGTTATTCAGTTTTCTACAGTCATCTTTTACTTTCACTTGTAATAGTTTTAAATATTAAATACATTAATATCAAAGTCCTTTGAATTTATACATTTACAATGGAATCTTAAAAGACATTTCGCCTTGAGATGTTGAAATTGTTTGATGCAGGGAATTTTTAAAAATGACAAAACTTGAGCCCCAATGCATTACTAAATAATCCTCAGTTGGTATTCCTTATACAAATGATCAAAGTCCTGGTCTTTAAATGAGCGAACACAAAGAGAATTAAAGGGATCAAACAAATTGAACATCCAAAACAGGTGTCAAACATTATATAAAACATAGCAAGTTTTCTGTTATAACTGTTATGTGGTGGACATTCTTTAGAACAACAGCGATATTAGCAGTTGATAACAAAGTCTGAAAGTGGTCACCTTTATGTGCCTAGATAAAGCATGTCACCTTGAGAAATAATACATTATAATGGGAAATCTTTTAGGTTCACAGAACCCTGTACGGAGACGTTTGTGAATTTCTACAATAGCTCATGCTTTTTGCCTATTGAGTTTGTTGTCTGCACTAGTACAAGCTTAAATCAGAAAGGATTATCCACTGACTCTTGTTAGAACTCCAATCACTCCAATCACATTTCCTCCAAAGTGACTTTTCCCTGTCATCCAACCAGGGATTTCTTAAACCATCAATTAGAAATGTCGCTTCTAATCTGAGCCGGCTTCCCAGACACTGGTCATTTCCCATTAGAGTCATTTTCCCCAGGATCCCGAAGAGCGATAGACATCTCCGCGGCTCAATAGAGGAGACGTGGAGGAGACCATAATTAAAGAGGTGGCATTTACTCTCAGTCAGGCCCTCTCAGAGATCTGAATCTGCAATTACCTTCCAGAAAATAGCATTGTCAGGACAGGACTCACGTTAATAATGGCCCCCAATCTCTGGTGCAGGGTACAGAATGCAATCATTTCCAGTGAAGCTGCACTTTGATTGTTTATCCGTTTACCCAGGGTTATCAGGCACTCTACTGTAGCAAATGTACACAGAAGGAAATAATCCTGTAGGGCACTAGCTTGGCTATTCAAGTATTTTGCTGAGTGGTGACTACCTCATAAAAGCTGACTTGAACACCATACTCATAAAAGTTGTAATAATATGAATAGGACTCACCCACCAGCCTCTCTAGGTCCCTCAATATATGTGTACTGCTATCACTTTCTTTTTCTGCCCATCACACACACTTTCTATCTCGTTCACAAACACCTCAAGTGCACAGACCTGCCTGAGCCTCTACCAACCCATGCCTGACTTTCCAGATACTTTATCAAGTGCATAAGGACCATTTGCACAGAAGGCAATTAAAAGCTTTAGTGGTTCCTGCAGGCAAAGGGGTAGTTTGGGGGCCCCAGCCGACACATGAGCCAGCACCTTATTGGAGAGGGCTGGCTTTGTGCAGCAAAATGGCTTCAGTAATTTATACCAAATAGACTGCAGGTAGGGTATGAGAGCCAAGAGGAACGCATCTGCATTAATCAATATGAAATTATCCTGGACGTAATTTGTGGAGGGCAGCCATGCGCCAGCCTTGAAATGTGATTGGCTAAAGTCTGCAGATAAATAAGTAACTTAACACTGCTGAAAAACTGGTGGCTAGAACAAGATTTAAAATTAGATCCGATTGTCTGTTAATGTATTAAATGAAAGAAGAACTGAATGCAGAATCCCTAAAAAAGAAAGAAAAAAAGGGGGAAGCTTTGTATGCTGTAAACACAGAACACCTTAGCCTTATTTATTTGGCTCTGTGCAAATATATAGGGAACTGACTGTCAAGTACTGTAGGAAATAAATCTATTAGCATTGAAAAGTTGGGTACCAGAGATAAGCATGTCCTTAAAATGACCATATGCAAAGGTAGTGATAGTGAAGAGGTCTAGCGGATTACCACATTTGCATATCTTCTTATCAATCCACTTTGGTTGTTTGTGTGTAAAGGCCAAGATCACTGTGACATTATTTTGAAACAGTTTTTCGTTGTCCTAAATGCTCTTCTTTTCCTCCTTCTATGTATACTACCAAGTGTCAGTAAACAGAGGAGAAGCCGAGGACATTGCAGAGAGGGTCTGGCTCTTCTTTGGCAGCTGGTGACCTTCCTGGTCTATATGCTCCGTGACTCTCTCCAGTCTCTTTTTTCAGGTTTCAGACAGCCTGGCTCTCTTTATCACTCCCTTGGATCAGCAATTGCTCAACGACATTCTCTCAGTAATGCATCCTTGCTGGGTATCTCTTTGGAACACAGCTATGTGCTTTGCAAATGAAAATACAAGGAGTGAATACGAAGGATGAAAGAGCGTGTGTGTGTGTATACATGTGTGTGTGGTGGGGAGTTCATCACAAGCTTCAAGCTTTTAAATACTTGTGGCTTTGCTATTTCATCATATTTTGAGGAGGCATGAAATGCAATGTTATTAATGTTTGAGAGATTACTTGATTTAAAGGAATTTTTCTATGGTAGAGTTGCAAGCCATGATCTCAGGGCCACAATATCATCCCTGTGAGTGAGATTCTTTTGTTATGATATACCCTTCAGCTTAACAGACAAATGCTGTTTCCATCAAACTCTTGCAGGATATAACCCATTACAATAAATTGGTTAGGTCAGTAGTGATTAAGCTCTCCTGTTAATGCAGGTAAAAAATACGATTTACCTCAGCATACATTAAAAAAATCATGTTATGAATTTTATCAAATTTTTTATTTTTTTGGGACTCAAATGAGTACAGTGGCAGGGAAGTGCAATGCATATTTAGAAAGGACAAAACACTTTTACAATCGCTAAATTTTACAAGCGACGTAACATTTTTAACAGTCCTGAAATAAAATTAGAAATGGTAGATTCTGATGGAAAAGGAATGTGCAAATGATTTTGAAAAAAAAAAGCTGCTGTAAAATGAAAATGTTCAACAGCCAGGGAATTATCATATATTTGACATTAAAAACCCTGTTTCCACTTAAATATTTGATTCAGACTGATAAGAGAACACCTCAAAATGTGTTCCTGCCAAGCAAAACTATATCTAATTTGGAATTTCAAAATAAATGTATATGCTGAATTTCCAATGGTTTTTATTTTGAAATTCAAAATCAGGTATAACTGTTTTCTTCTAGACTGAAAAGAGAACACCTTGAATGTGTTCCTGCCAATCACAATATCTGATTTGGAAATTCAAAAAACATTTATATGTTTAATTTCCAATGGTTTTTATTTTTAAATTCCAAATCAGGTATAGCTTGTTTAGTAATCAGACTGTTAAGAGAATGCCTCAAAATGTATTCCTGCCAATCACAATTATATCTAATTTGGAATTTCAAAATAAATGTATATGCTTCATTTCCAATGGTTTTAATTTTTGAATTCCAAATCAGGTATAGCTAATTTGATTCAGGCTGAAAAGAGAACATTTCAAATCACATCTATATCTGATATGGAATTTCAAAATAAAAGCCATTGTAAATTTAGCAGGTACATTTATTTTGAAATTCCAAATCAGATATACACAGCCGTAATTGGGAGGCACACATTTTGAGGTGTTCTATAAGTCTGAATCAAAATATTTAGGTGGAAACAGGGTTCATAATGTCAAATGTAAATTAATTCCCTGGCTGTTGCACATTTTCATATTACAGACGTCTTTTATTTTGAAAATAATTGGTACATTCCTTTTCCATCGGAATTTACTGTTTGTAAATTTGTTTCAGGACTGGTAAAAATGTTTCTGATTTTGTAAATTTGTTATTTTGAATGAAAATGTGTTTGGTCTTGGTGAAAGTGTTTTGCTAATGTCATATTGCTTTATAAAATGTTTTCCAAAATGTTAATTTGTCTCCAGCTTCTTAAAAGTGTTTCATCCTTTGTAAATTTGCATTTCACATCCCAGCCACCGTACACGAGGGTTACTACTTTTTGCAGGGTGAAAAAATGGAAAACATTCAGAGCCCTTTCTTTAATGCATGGTTTATATGCTTAGTACCACAGGCTTAATTGGTTGAATTCTTCTCCTGGCAGACAAGAAACTGTACCCGAAGGCATAGATAAAAGACTTCTAAACTCTCTTTTGTAGAGCGACGAGATGAAAGGGCAGAAAAGACGGGAGCTTGTCAGGAAAGAGCCCATCCCAGCTGCCAGTTGGTGTGCAGGTGTAGCAGACCAGAAGAATGACAGGTTATCATCAGCTCCCTGCTTGTGAAATGAGACACCTCGTCATCAAGTCATGATGTCTTATTTCTTCCTCAGCTCTCGCACCCAATTATCCTCACTTCTGACATCAGAGTCGTCATGTAGTTTACAAATATGATGCATGCTCAAATGTAACATTTACACTGAAGCACTGTCAACTGTTTTCTTAAAACCAATAACTGCTAATGATTTTTTTGAGAATGTCAAAGCAGAATTCAAACTAAGCATCTGAGTAGGTCTCATTTCCATTCAAAGAGGCACTATTAATATGAAGCTAATGTGCAATTTCTCTGATGGCAAACAGAGCATATGCTTCATGCAACCATCAAATTAGAAAGATCAGATTGTTGGCATGTAAAGGGATAACGACAAACTTAAATGGAAATAAGGAGCATCATTCAATCTTTTTTCATAACACTTCTCACAACTTTTGTGTTATAACTCTGGGAAACATGGCACACACATAGTAAAAAATGTATACATACAGAATGTCAATAATCTGGATGGGCCACATTTTTTCCTTTATTAAAGTGTACACACCATAGACTGAATAAAAATTGGACGTAGTATCCGAATCCCTGTGGGTGCCATATTCGAAATGCTGAACACAACCAAACGTCGTCAGAGCTATTGTGAGGTAAAGAGGTGAGCCTTTAGCCTTTTTGTTAACAGTTACAGGGTGCCCGCATATCGGTCAAGTCAGCCATGTCCTTATTTGGGCAAAACCTGTAAGTTTGATATCTTAGAAAATACCACGTTGTTAAAAAAATGCACCCCCCGTACAGTGTATGCCGATCAAGCAGCAACCTCCAGTCTCAAAATATGAAGCCCATAAACTGTAGTTCAGAACTGAAGGCTCTACCTCCCATACTACTTTAGGTATGACAAGCAAGCCTGCATGCTGGGAGTGTAGCGTTCAAGAGGGGTAAGAGGACATTATGAACTCTTTAAGATAGGTCGGTGTCTGACCATTAAGAGCTCAATAGGTCAGAAGAAGTAGTTAATAAAATGTTACTACTCTTTCTACAGTGGAATCAGTGGGGGGGGGAGACTCTTTGTCAATCATAAAATGTCAACAATTGTTTTTATTTTCATCTACGGTCTAGACACCTCAATCATGCTATAAAGTCCTGTATTTGTTGGGACTATCTTACTAGAGTATACAAGATTCTTCCATTTTGATGGCACATTTTTTCAAATGTTCACAATGTTTTATCAGTTAGCAAGTTTAATAGTTATACCATGGATCCAGCCTCTGTCTTCACAATCCCTTTTTAAGGGAGTAATAAGAGTACAACAGACTAAACACGTGTGTGACGGCCACAGGCCTTGGTCAGTGTGTGTTTTCCTGCATTCCTGCCTCTGCTTTCCCCTCCCAGATCCTCCTTGAGTGCCTGCCCCTTCCATCTCGTTTAGGGATTGGCTTCACCTGCTTGGAGCCTTTAAAAGCTGGGTGAATTCAAGGTGGCTCTCTCTCCCTCCTGGAAGGCTGGTGCCTGCCAGGCACCCACTTTGGTTTTGTTTGGTGCTTATGTTGAGTTCAGCCTTGGTTTCCTTTTACACATAGCTTTGGTTAGCACACAGTCTCACAGCACCCAACACCCTCACCACACTACTGATAGCTTACTTCATCATTAGTTTTCCTTTGTTGAGTACCTTCAATAAACAATTTCTTTATTTCAAAGCTGTCGCTGTGTGGACCTCCCTTCGTTGTTATGCTCTTCAACGAGCTAGGCATAACAAGTGCCAAAATACCACACAATTCAATGTTAAGCACTACAACAACAAAACATGCCACAATTAACATTTCTTAAATTGTCTTGCTAAACCTTCCAGTACCAGGTGATTACAATAAACATTTCACAATAATTTCAATACAGATTAATGCAGGGGATATATGAGAGGTGTGCATATTTCATCACAGTGTGATCTATACAAATGATGCAGATGAAAGACTCAAAGGACACACTGGATGTCACAGGGAAACACATGGGAAAAACTCATTCTCAACTTTGCACTTTTTTCAATTACTGAATACATTTTCTGCTAACCACTGATTGGTTTAACAAGGGGATTCAAGGTGATGTAGTGGACAATGCTAATGGCAGCCCAAATAATGATTGGCATTAAATGATGCTGATGTATCAATGGATGCCTAGTATGTCCAGAAAATAAGAGATTATCTATATTCAATATAATTCTATTCAACCAAGACTATTAGTAAAACATTTTGCTGTTAGGGTACCAGTTAAGCCTATGATAGGATCCCAGTAAGTCAGTGTGCCAGTTCCCTTGGCAGTCTAAGCCTATAGCTGCATTACTAAGAGCTGGTCCAAGCCTGATCCAGCTCTAACTACAAGCTTTATCAAAAAGGAAAGTTTGAAGCCTACTCTTAAAAGTAGAGAGGGTGTCTGCCTCCCGGACCCTGACTGGTAGATGATTCCAAAGCAGAGGGGCCTGATAACTGAATGCTCTACCTCCCATACTACTTTTAGAGACTTTAAGTTTGATGAGCAGGCCTGCATACTGGGAGTGTATCATTCCAGAGGGGTAATAGGGCACTATGAGCTCTTTAAGATACAGAGGTGTCTGACCATAAAGAGTTTCGTAGGTCAGAGGAAGGATTTTAAGATTTTATGGGGAGCCTGTGTGGAGAAGCTAACACTGGAGAGATATGCTCTCTTTTCCTAGATTATCGTGCATTGCAGAGCATTACTTTGAGGTTAAAGGGCTACATTTTTTAATATGATTTAGGATACTAAAGAGAAAATTAACTTTATTCAGGATTAGCAAGGATAACAGCTATTTCCATATCCATCTGTTCAATATTTGAGTATTACCATGAATTTGATTACATATATTTAATCATATCAGATAAAACTGGAGTCTTTTGGATTTTATATCTCTCTCTTTTGTACGGTATTATGATATTTTCAAGTGTCAAAAAGTGTGAGGCTAATGTCATTTTCAATATGTATCTCGACATGTGTATGGTCATGTTCTAATAAGGTCACTGAGGCTCATTTTATAGCTGTAACCTCTTTCTTCTGGCTCATAAGTTCTGTCTTTATCAGTCATCATCACTAATGGCATTTGTCAGGACTTCTATGGTATTTTGAAATCCTCTAAATGAAAGTGTCGTAGGTTGAAGGAGGAGAAAGACACGCCCACTTTGGGGGATATTCAGGACTGTGTTGGATATTCATGCAGTGGGCTGTTTATAGATGGTAAATACATTAAATACAAAAAAGGGCACATTAGGTATTCAGCACTGCTCATTTGAAGCAAGACACCAAGGATAAAAATACAACTGACTAAATCCAATGTGTTTTTAAAAGGTGCATTTCCTCAGTGCTCACCTATGCTCCTCACCCCAATCATTGCCTCTTTTTTTTTTTTTTTTCTCTCTCTCCATAAAATGCAATTAAATAATCATTCCTGAGTCTTCCTTTTTCCTGAATTGTTGGTCTATCTTGTTTGTGGACACACACAGGGAGGCTTTTTTCTCTGACCTTAAATTAAACCGATTTGAATTCCCGATAAGTATACCTGTATCTCCTCAACTGTGATCTTATCATTCATCCCTTCTTCTTCAAGATGACTCACAGTATCATCACTGTGATATTAAACATATTTGATGTGGGCTGCAATTTCAAAATGTGACATTTCACTGCTGTGTTTACAATATATACTACAAATCCAATACTGGCTTAAAGGCATTTCAGTGTTTGTCATCACTGTAGAGTGCATAGAACAACAACACAGACTTTACCTTATGCATGAATTTAGGCTGATTGGGAGAGAGTACCTAATTAGAGCTCATTCTACAGAACAGTGTCCATTAATCTGGAAGGGAATTAGTTATCGCAGGGGAGCCATTAGAGGGTATTGTTTCATAGAATGGGGAACCCCCTTGTTGCTTTTTGTTGACTAGTCATGAAACAACAACAAAAAGACAGAGGAAATATTGTGATGGCTTGAGATGGATTATTATGGGTGTACAAAAGGGGGATGGGGGACCACAGCCACAGATTGTAAGCATGACATGTGACATGTGAATGATTGCATTATTTTTTTTATGTTACCTAAGCTAACATTGCCCCATATCTAAATCCACACTTAGAAACACTTGTCTAAAGAAAAATCTCAGAAAGTAGTTCTGGAGTGTATTTCTTCCCTCCACTTTACAGAATTAATCACCATCTCCATCATCATTATGATACATTTAAAGCTAGGGTTGGTAGTCACGGAACACTAGCATGAATTTGAATGTAGCATTTCCTCAGGACTCCGTCTAACCCCTCCCCCCTCCAAAATGACCCCCCCCGCTCTCATGCACGAGCGCCACTGATTCACGACCATATGATGGTGACTGATTCAAAACCAGTCCTCAGCACATCGTTTGTGTTTTGCACTACGTCAACTCATGTCTCACTCAGCGGTAAGAAAACACCAAAACATTCTCACAGTGAAAGTTAAAAACACAAACAAACATGAAATGTATGCGCAGAAGGTGGGCAGAACGGCAGGATGGGATTTGATTGGTTTCATCATTTGGCTCCTGGTTGCAGGGATTGGTTGGTGTTTTCCCAAGTTTACTCTGGCTGTAGATAGCGGCTTTTTTTCACTCTTCTTTAAAGAACACATTATGTATTGATTGCCATCGGGACATAAAGATCATTTTAACCAGTATAACAAAAAGTGGATCTTAATCTGACTACCAACCCCAGCTTTAAAAGAAACACTTATCTAAAACAATAAAAATCTAAGAAAGTTGTTCCGGAGTGTATTTTTTTTCCCTACACTATACGGAATTAATCATCATCACCATCATCATTATTATACATTTAATTAATTTTTTTTTTTTTTTTAAAGGAGACAAGGCTTGGTCTGATTAAAAGATGCACATTTTTTTTAATATCAGTACTCACTTGTGTTTTGCATTCCCTATTTTCTCTGTAGAACAATAGAGCACTTAATCCAAAGAAGAAGGTTCCTGGGCACTATCATCTCCCAGGACCTGAAGTGGGAGACCCATATAGACTCTTCGGTGAAAAAGGCCCAGCAGAGACTGTACTTCCTCCACCGGCAGAAGAAGTTCAACCTGCCACAGGAGCTGCTGAAACAGTTCTACTCTGCAGTCATTGAGTCTGTCCTGTGCTCTTCACTCCCTGGTTTGATTCTGCTATCAAATCAGACATGAGGAGACTGCAACGGACAGTCAGGACTGCAGAGAGGATCATCGGTGCCCCCCTGCCCTCCCTCCAGGACCTGTACTCCTCCAGGATGAGGAAAAGGGCAGGCAAAATCCTCACAGACCCCTCTCACCCGGGTCACCACCTCTTTGACCTGCTGCCCTCCGGCCGGCGCTTCAGAACTCTGAGCACCAGAACACCCCGGCACCAGAGCAGCTTCTTCCCTCAGGCCGTTTCCCTCTTGAACAATCACACTGTAAACCACTAAAGACTCCTGTGACAGATCACACACATGTGCAATACTTGATTTCCAGTGCAATATCTCATAACCATGTGCAATATTGTAATTTATTCCATAACATATTTTATTATTATATTCCTCTACAACATATGCATTCTGGCTTAGGCTAATTGAACTTATTTCATGTCTTTAAAAGTACTTCTTTCTACCTTTCTTTGTACAGATAGTATTTTTATTTAGATTTTTTGGATTTGTGTTTAGGTTTATATATTTATTGTCCTTACTGCCTTGTTGTTAAGGACTAGTGTTCCATTCACCACATCAAATTCCTTGTGTGTGCGAGCTCACTTGGCAATAAAGCTTTCTTGAATCTTGAATGTACTCTATAGTAGTGTCTAAAGTAGAAAACCTACTACATTTATCTAACGTCATTTTGCATCTTTACAATCAAAAGTACAACCCCAGTGTCGCATTCACTTGAATAAATACACGGAGTTTTATTCATATTATTGCCAGTCTAAGATAATATGTATCTGCAGCTGCACTCCGGTTCAGTTGTGTGGAAAGAGATGCTGCTGGGTGGTATCCAAATATCACGCATGCGCAGTCCGTACATTTGTTAGCTTGTTAAGCTACCAGCCTGCTAGCCAGATGTAAGCTAGCAGAGATATATTAGACAAAGAAAGCTTGTGAAAGAGATTGAGTGAACAGAGTTTGGAGTATCGGAGGGTAAAAGGGGCGACTGTGACACAAAGCTGTATGCGTTACTCGGTGTTTCTGGAAATATTAAATTGAAAGGTACGGCTTTAACATATCTTTTTAAACTTTTGTAAGCTGTTACTGCTGAGATTAGCATCGTTAGCTGCTAGTTAGCCGCAGATTGAACCAAAACGTGAAGATTGGCGCTAGCATTGTTAGCATGTTGTAACAGGGATCAGTGGAGGCCCTTTGTTTTGAACCGGGTAACACAGGCTTTAGATGCCACATTATACCTTCAATTCTGGGTATGCTGACATGTTTGTTCTGCAGAAGAGAGTGGCCGTAGCTGCTGTGAGTTAGCCTGATGTAAATAATAGTATGTGATCGGGTTTATCACCAGGAGTGTTAAGCTAGCTGAGATGTGTTGGCTGCATTTTGCGGTCTAAGCCTGAAGTTGACATTATTGTGGCTTGAGAGAGAAACACTAATGTTAGCATGAGTTAGCTGGACACGCATTGAAAACTATATTGACATGATAGCGCAAACCAATTGATGCACGCATGAATTATCTTCCTTAACTTGGAGATCTAGGATGTCAAAAGACTGAGTCCGGTTAACACGAAAAACGGATTCGTTTATAGTTTAGAAATGAGTGTACATCACTTTAGCTGATGGTTAATGACGCTAACATTGATTTCAAGATTATTTTTCATAAGTATAACACGTAACTAAGTCACATACTCTTAAAACAACTTCAGTAAGGAGACTAAGATAAGCTGTTTAGCTAACCAAAGTTAAAATCAATCAACTTTCAACTACTGTAAAGTAGATATGTATCTACAAGGGAGACGTAATTCCTGCAGTACGTCTCATCTAACATGTTAGCTAAACAAAGTTGCAGTTTAACTTGGGAAAGCATACTTAAGTAAGCAGATTGGCTATACGACATTCATGATCACAATATGACAAGGTGTTTAAGGCCTGCTGTGACACTTATGGCTAACACCCTGTTTTCTGAACTTATAATGCAACTTGTAATGCACCCTGGACCAGCCTAATGTAACAGTGGACGTTTAGCTTTATTTCCAAGCACTTTGGTTAGTGGTAGCATACTTATGTAGCAATTTTCAAAATCCTGATGTTTGTGTTTTTTTCCTTCCAGTGTGGAAAATGAAGATGGGGCCATGAGGGATCCTGTGATAACTTAGAAAAAGTGGCCCCATTGTTGTTTCTACTACTCAAGAGGTGATACATTTTTTTTTACATTTTCCTGCATAAGCCTGTGATTATGTTTTTTCATATAGCTGTTGTATCTTAAAGGTGCAGTGTGTAGTATTTAGCAGCATTTAGTATAACAGAGCAGCGGGTCCCCTTTCCTGGAGGCCGCCATCATGAACTGTGCAGAAGAATTAGTATTTATGGACATTTTAAATGGTTAAAAACTTGACAAATAGAGGATCAAACTTCTTCTTCTTGAAGGCCATCATTGCTCTTCACTGGTATTGAGATATTGCTAAATATTCCTGTTTCCACACACTGTACCTTTAAGGCATTCATGCTTTGCAAGGGCTAGAAAACTCTATACTAGCCTCTAAAGTCCACAGGATGCTGCTCCGTCTGAGGGCTTGCGCCCTGCTCCACAGGACGCATGTTGGGAGCGTAGCATCAGCTCAGAGCAGGCAGGATCAGCTGGGTCCAGTATAGAGAGAACCACATACAAACAACAGGTTACAGAGCCTTTCTGTGGTTGAATTTCTGCTCATTTGAATAGTATTCCATTACTTTTGTGCTTTAATCATCACCGAGTATGCTGCAGAACTGTAAAGTTTTGTTTTTGCAGGTTTAGATGGGTTTAATATGAATAATTCTGCTCTATTTTGTTGCCCTGTTACCTTCTGACACAGTTCTCATCTTAAAATCCTGTTGTAGTCGACATGGATCACAGATATGTGGCTGTTTGTAGCTTAAACCCATAATTGATGAGTTTTTCTGATCTATACGATCTTTTTAAACGGTCGGGAGTCTGTATATGATGTTTAATTTGAAATTGGCAGATGTTGCATGGAGTCCTCGTGCCTGACTTCCTGTCCAGGTCGTTCTTTTCTGTGCAGATTGACGCGTGCTGGGCGCGGGCTCCGTCAATAATAGACTTGGAGTGTATCTCTGGCAGAGCGGTGCGGGGACACACTCCCGAGACAGAGCTGAGACACGCCACTGCGCGCCCTGTGGACCCTAGAGCATTGACTAGAATGGGAACGTATTGGCTGCACAGTGCGTGGCGCATTCTGTGGACCCTGGGCTTAAGTCTGGCCCATTGCATACAGGACCTAGCAAACTGTGCTATCTTTTCTTCCTTAGCCCTAACTTACCCAGGACCGACACCAAGCTCTTTTTTTATTATCGCTCTGTATATTGGCAAAAATTCAGTTAAAGCAGTCCCCATCCTGCTGCGCATGCTATGTTGAGCAAATGACCAAAACATGTTATGATGCCTTTTTTGCTGCTTGATGCAACAGGACAGTTAACCAATTCATCATTTTCCATGATCTACAAAAACAGTCGAACAGATACTGACAATTATGTCAATAAAAATCCATTGAACATGTAACATTATTCATATTCTATATTCAAATCTATCGTGTTCATGGCGACTCTGATGCACTGCTTACTCATATAATCATTCATTCAGCTGCACAATATACCGTATATGTAGAACTCTTAACTGTGCATTTCAAGGCACTACTAATCACAATATGCCTTCAGTAATGGCTTTCCACTAAAATTACTCAACAAAAATACAACTGTTTTATGAGGACTATTTTAATATTGATTTAATATTAAATTAGGATCCAAAATCAGCTCAACTTATTGTCGTCTTCTGTGTGTGTTTGTGTGTTCACTGATCCAGCTGTGTGCACTACGTGTCATGTGAAGTGTTCTAGTCTCTGTGCCTTAAATGCCCTTGTGTTCCTGCACTGTTTGCATTTCTGGGACTTAAACTGTGCTTAATTATCATCCCTGCTCTTCACTGTGATTGCAGTAGGGGTGTATACACTCAGTTGACTAAGCTCTAAACGTCGTCACCCTTGCCAGCTGGCACCAGGATTACTAGTTGGTTGAATTAAATAATATTTTTTTTTATTGTAGACCCGAAACGCTGATCATATGTTGAGTCTAAGCTGTAGCGCAGCATCGTATCACTAGACAGAGCTAATGCCATAATGCTTTATTGCTGTGCTTGGATGTAAACAAACACAGGTGTCAGATGGTTTCTGGTTGGGAGACAGATTTTGGCAGTATTTTGTCGTACGTAGTCTCTGGTTAAACTGACATATAACTACTTGTCCATAGCGATGTGTAACCAGAACATGCATGTGGACGTTAACCTGCACAGAGGACGGAAGGCTGGTGATGTTAGCGATGCTAACATTGGCTACACTCTACAAACCCTGTTTGGTAATTGTTTACCAACAGACTCTGTTATTTTATGTTTAGTCTTAGTGTTTTCTTACTTTCAGAGTAGTCAAACTTTCGAGTCGTCTCCTTGGAACATCCGTGGCCTGTAGTGATGTTTACACTGTTGAATTGTGGGACATTTGCATCATACTATCTTTGCTAAGAATGGCAAAAAGGGAAGCAGCCACTGAGCAAAACATGGCAAAAGAAATTACTTCTGTGATGCATCTCGCATAATTACTAGCTCTGCTGCGTGTGCCACATGCAAAACGGTGGCAGGAAGCAACAGGTAAACAAACGACAGCACCTTGGCTTATGCAACACCATGGTGTCATACAATTTCTAAAGTCTGGGAGTAATTTAACCTTAACAGTGCAAAGAAAAAAGCTGCCTGCAAGATCTGTGAACCGCAACTTGCTTATCATGGGAGTACGACAATATGAGCAAGCATTTGAGATAAGGGCACAACAGTCCAAAATTGGAGCCACACTGACTTATACTATTTGACAGCTCTTTTTTTTCGTGTACACGTATGAGTAAATTGTGTCCACAAAATAATTCTTGTCAGTGGAATCCTTACAGAAAATTAATTGTTGTTTAAAGCTGGGGTTGGTAGTCACAGAAAACTAGCATGAATTTGAATGTAGCATTTCCTAAGGACTCCATTGTTTTAACTTTCATAGTGAAAGTTAGAAACACAAACTAACATGGCTGCTGTTAGTACTCACAACTGTCATGCTAGCATTATCCAGTTGTACCGGTGACATGATATCAGGAGAAAAGTTCTAACACATATAATACTGTAACAGCTCTACTGTTTGTTAATCGTGTTCAGTGTAGATGTTCTTAATTCCTACGGTGTTGACAGTCAGTGAAGGCATCAGGAAGGGGGCAAAGGTGTGAGAGAGTGTGTGAGAGAGGAGAGACAAGTAGGAGAAGTTCTTCATTTATTCAAACATTGATTGTTGCTTTGTTGGTTGGCGTGATTACAGCTTTTTAGACTGAGCAAAGCACCTCCTCGGGTCAGAGGGGACAGGCCCCGAGGTCGAGCGAGAGGGGCAGTAAATAGAGTCGGGGAAGCTGAGGCAGGGGACAAGCCCGAGGTGCACGCCGGGGAAATGTACGCTTTGCAGGAGGCGGGCAGACTGGCAGGGCGGGATTTGATTGGTTTCATAATTTGGCTCCTGGTTGCAGGGATTGGTTGGTGTTTTCCCAGGTTTACTCCGGCTGTAGATAGCAGCTTTTTTTCACTCTTTTTTAAGAACACATTATGTATTGATTACCATCGGGGACATAAAGATCATTTTAACCAGTATAACAAAAAGTGTATCTAAATCTGATTACCAACCCAAGCTTTAAAATCCTGTTGTGGTCGAATCGATGAGTATTTCTGATCTAAACAGTCTTTTAAACGATCAGAAGAATGTATGTGGTGTTTCATTTTGAAAGTCAACGGATGTTTCATGTGATCCTCGTGCCTAACTTCCTGTCCAGGTCGATCTTCTCTGTTCAGCTGGGCGCGGGCTCCATCAAAAATAGACGTGACGCGTATCTTTAGCGGAGAGGCGCGGTGGCATGCTCCCGAGATGGAGCATTGATTACGGGAACGTATCGGCTGTGCAGTGCGCGGCACAGACGCAAAGCGACGCGCACTGCACAGCTGGTATAGATTGGGGGTAACCCGTATGTGGTCATCTGATTACGCAAAAAACAATGAGTAAATACATATCTGCAGGTGGATTTTCTCTGATTTTTAACACACTGAATGATGCTTCACATAAGATCCTGTCTGTCTTAAATGACTTCTGAAAAAGATGGTGAATTAAGAGACAGCTTAGATGGATGAGCAAGAGTGAAGGGGGATGAAAACCCAAACTTTATTTGCACATCTGTCCTCATGTAGCTTAATGTACTAGCCAAGTGTGGAGAACTTTACAGACTGGCATTTCTGTTAATTAAAAGAAATGCCAGTCTGTAAAGTTCGATGTTGTCTCACATAAACAACTCCAGCATCACCTGTATGGAATGAAAGTAACCTCAGTGCTCTCTGAATGATATACTTTGGCCATGAGACCATTTTAACAGGGATGGTTGTCTACGCTGGAACTGTTTTGGCGTGATGCCAGGGCGCTTGATGTCAGTCATAATGTATGCTGAACAAATTCTTATTGCAGGTTTTAATTTGAATGGTTCTGATTCTACAAACTTCAGGCTCTAATGTTTTACACCTGGCTCATATACCGGCTTTACTTTTTTGCTCTGGCAGTCATTTCAGAGGTGACGTGTGAACGCATGTTGGAGCTGTTTATTCGAGGCAGCATTGCTCGTCCCTATGCTGGATTACATGGCCACACACTGTTAGTGTATGCAAATGAAGCCATCTATTATGATGTGTTATTTATGCCGCTGGTGGTATATTGGAGGATTATGATACATCTAGCTTTAAGTTCCTGTGAGTGCTTGTGTTTATGTGAATCGAGCGCAACTGTGGAAACAGCTGGAGTTGCATTACTGCAAGATACAGGCTATTACATATAAGATACAGACTCCTATGGTATGAAAAAGTTAGTATATTAGTGTTCCACATCTACATAACCTAGAAATAGGGGGAGTCTACTCCTATGTTTACATGTTTTGAAAGCATCTACAGCATCATTGAAATGTCACAGAGGGGCTCTAATATAGTGGTGTTTGGAGATTCTTTTTAAAGGTGTAAAGCATGTCAGTGAAGAAAAAAAACCTGTTTTGGTTTTCCTGACCCGGGGTCATTTCTGGAACATCATGATTCTTGTTTTGTTCAGATTAACTGTCAGAGCCCGGGTCTTACTGCAGGCATGCAGATGATCCAGCTGCTGTTCTAATGCCTCCTTATTACCCATAGACTGTATAAAATATGGAATTAGTATCCGTGACGTCACCCATCTGTTCCTGAGAGGTGTTTTGAAGCAAATCGACGGCAGCAGCCATATTGGAAATGCTGAACTCAACCAGGCAAAGTGTGAAGTAGTGTGAGCCTCCTAGCCAATAGCTATGTGTTCCCGACTGAGAGTCACATCAGTCATGTCCTTATTTGGGCAAAGATTCATAATCTTAATATCTTCTGAACCGTCACGTTAGAAAAAAATTCACCCCCCGTACAGTGTGTGCCATTAGATAGATTAGCTTTGTAGGGCCAAGCCGTTTTTTGAACCAGGCTGTAAACATGTTTTTTAATGCTGCAAAGATCGTCTTTTTCCCATTCATGTCTATGTGGTTTCCTGTGTTTCTGCAGCCAGCCTCAAGCAAATTCTCGATGTATTGCAGTTTATAACACTTCCGCATGGGCTTCATCGTTTGAGATCGAAGGTTGCCGCTTGTTATTACCCAGCTTTCTTACTGATCTTCCGTGTGTGTAAGATGCTTGATTCTGATTATTTAAAACCCCTTGACAACAGTTATTAACTTTCAGTAATAAGGGCCAAACTGATCACAGGTCATGTCAAATCAATCCACGGAAAAGAGTTCCGGCACATTTTGCGTCTGCTTGTTGACACCACAGACTGTACACTGGGGTGAAACTGATAGTGTCCGTTTGCATCAAAACAATGCCGCTAAAACGCTAGTTTCGGTTAGCATGCTAATGCAGCTGGCTTAACATGGATATTTAGATCTTAGATCCTGTCCAGCATTCCTAACAATGAGTAGATAAGAGCAGCTTTGAGTTACCCACAAGCGGCAACCTCCGGTCTAAAAATATGAGTGAAATGCAGAAGTATTAAAAACTGAACATGTTTACAGCCTGGTACAAAAACGAGTGACGTCTGGATAGCTCATTTCTCGATCGGCACACACTGTACAGGGGGTTGATTTTTTTTTTGAAGATATTGAGATTACGAGTCTTCCAATGAGAGTCACAGCTGACTTGATTGACAGGTGGGAACACTGTAGCTGTTGGTGAGGAGGCTCAAAGCCCGCCTCCTTATGTCACAATCGCTCAACAGCAGCAATATGGCTGCCAACGACGATTGGTCTCAAAACAGCGTTTCAGAAACAGATGGGTGACGTCACAGATACTACGTCCATACTTTATACAGTCTATGGTTACCCATCACAAACTCCCCAAAAAACTGAAACCATGAGCGGTGGTGGTGATAGCAGCAGGGTTCAAAGTTGTGACATTAGTTTATTTTTAAAGGTGTGTGTGAACCACAGAGCTCAGAGAAGAAGGAGAGCTGAATGAGGACAGTTTCAAGTTAAATCTACTGCAACAGATAGGAATCCATCACAATGGAATGCTAACAGTGGAATCACTGGGATTACTTTTTAAAAACTGTATAAATCAATGAAATAACTTTTACTCAAGGTTTTTTACCACCTTGGTTGTATTTTAATTTAGTAGCCAGGTCTTGTTTCACCCTGTCAGGATTCTATTTCCCATAACTACATGCTAACCATACATTACCCCTTACTTAAATGGAGCCAGCGATAATAGTTCACCTATTATCTTGTCCCCCCGTCAGGTTTCTATTTCTCATATTTCAAGGTTTTCCAGGTTCCACAATGTTTGTATTTTAAGTTAGTAGCTGGGCATGAAGTGGGATGTTGTATGGTAAGCAGAAAGTCATGGGTGAGACCCAACGCAAAGCAAGCAGTATTAGATCATCTGCATAAAGTATTTGACTTCTGTGTCAAGAGAGGGTGAAGCCAGTGATATGAGACTGTTCTAGGGAATACTAGCCAATCAACTGATAGAGTACACAGTATGTCAAAGAGGGGGCGGAGACTGCAGCTCTGTTTTTCCTCCTCTACTTCGAGGAAAGAAATTGATTCCCATGTTTCCAATTTTCACAGCACATTTCACATTTGTGTAAAGTTTGAATCACGTCATAGACTCTCCATGCAACACCCTAATCAAATAATTTCAGAAAAAAACATTCTGACAAATTGAATCTGCTGCTTCTTTTTCTTGGTTAGTGGCCGTGTTTCTTTAATGAGGGTGTGGATGGTAAAGATAAAGTCTGTAGTTCTATGTTTCGGTACAAATAAACTCTGACTCTTGCTCGGGACATTGGGACTAGAAAGTCTTGCAATCGGCTGTTTAAAGTGCTGTAGACTAGAGCTACAACTGATTGATTATCCAAACTTTTTTTGGGTCATTAAGTTACATTTAAATTGAATTAATTACTGGGGATGTAAGGATATACTTAACCCACAATTTGAATCACGATTTTTGGTTCACAATTTGATTCACTCACGATTCTCTAACGTTTCCTAAGAAAACTGGATTGAACAAAAAATTTAAATAACTTTTATTTTATTTCAATTTTCATATATGGACAGTTGCAATATATATTTTTTCATTTTTAAGGTGTGTTATAACTCAAATAAAACCACTGCACACTTTTTTTCAGCACCTTGCAAAACAACCTAAAATCACCGTATAAAAATACCTTGTTGGAAAATTTCAGAACAATTATAGAGATATGGAAAGTCAACGCTTCCCAAATGAATGTATTAAATATTAAAACAAACAAGGTCAATCTCTTTAAATTAGGGATGTCAATTTCAAGTATTTTCTGTGATCGATCTTTGAAAATGTTAACGATCAATTATTGCTTAATCATTAAAAAAACTTGAAAGTTTTCCATGTCAAAAATAACGCCAAATGCATTTTTTTCCCCCTAAATCTAATTGTCCTTCACGACACAGTGTATTTTACTGATGATATTAAACAGCTACGGATCTTATTGAGGAGTTCAAAATGTTAAACACGCTGAACATCAACGTGAGGAGCAGGCTTATAAATAATCTCTGTGGACGCATGGTCAAAGAGTGAAGACTCAGACTACAACATGTGGATTTACTGCAACAGGACAACTGAACAGTCATATTTTAGACTCACAGTGTTCAATTTTCTCTTTCTTATTGAGAAAAATAAACATTTAAACGTGGTCAGGTGTCAGCCTTACATGCTTTAAACATAAAACACCTCCACTCAGCGAGTGACGACAGAGCAGCGCAAGAGACTTAATGATGTTGAACAAGCGGAGTATAATGCAGATAACGCCTTCTACTGTTTAAGAATAATCCAGATACACATTTTGTTGAATTGATTTTAATCCACCCTTATTTGTATCGATTTTTTACCGTCTTGTGATATATCCTTCCATCCCTGTTAATTACAAATGAATTAGGTTCAATGTGTAGTGTGGTGAAAGTTTGTTCCACTGTTTTTTGGTTGTAGTGGAGGAAGAAAAATCTGAAGTCTTATGAAGTTCTTTTATGAAGCTAAAGGTGTAGAAGTCACACAGTGTGGCTTTAACTTTGGACCATTAAGTTGAATGTCCTCTCTTCAGATTCCCACAGATACTGATGTTCTCCCATTCTCTTTGCAACGTTGAGTCAATTGCTCCTGGACTTCAGAAATTTTACGACATGATGTTGTTGCATCAGTAGTGGCCATGTTGTTATGCTTTACCTGTGCACCTGTCACTGTTCAGCATGGCAAGGTAAGGATGTGAGATGACTAACTCCTCAGTAATTTATTCAGCTATGTTTTGTTTACCTGTGTTTCCTGATAGCTGGTTTGCATGCACCATTCTCAGCAAAGATAGTGAGGATACAAGATGTGTCACTTCTTAGGACTTCAACTTTGTCCATGCAAAGCATAAACAACATATAGGAGAATATCCCAATGACCATAATCAACTTTTCTATTTGTTAATTTCACGCTAATTTGGTCACTACATTTCAGCATTTTGTCTAAAATACCATCAGGACCACTGGCTTTTGTTAGTGGTAGGCCTGGATTGCAATTAGTTTAGATTTTCTTAAAGCTGGGGTGGTAGTCAGATTTAGATACACTTTTTGTTGTACTGGTTAAAATGATGGGCCATATGGCCTCCTTAAATTTATACTGGTATTACTGTGCAAACGGTATGATATGTCACAGCCCTAATGGCTGTAAAATGTAAATACACGCAGAGACAGACGCTGCCTGTGCCCGCTACCAGCTTAACGGGACAGGCATACTGCTGAGGGTTTACTTTTACTGTTTACACCTGCAGCACAAAAAATGTGGTGTTAGTCGCTGTTGTCCTAACTTGATGTTTCAAACCTGCTGTCAGAGCTCGAATCCCAGAATAAATGCCAGTGATTATTGGATAGTATTTTGGCTTGAGATGCCCATCCCTAGTGTGTTGAGGTTCTTGTTTGTGCTGAAATCGATCGGTACTACATATATTTTCCATAGTGTCTCTCTCTCTCTCTCTCTCTCTCTCTCTCTCTCTCTCTCTATCTCTCATTCTCCTGTATCCCTCTTTCCAACCACAACCCGGTTGAGGCAGATAGCTGTCTAACATGAGTCTAGTTCTGCTTGAGGTTTCTGCCTGTTAAAAGGAAGTTTTTCTTTCCCGCGGTAACTAGCTAAATACTGCGAGGTGCAATGCTCATGGTGGATAAAGATGAGATGAGAGAGAATGCAACCTTTTTTTCAGCGGGTGTGAGTAAGAATTTCATCTGGTCGCGTTCATGCCAGTGCTCTGTTTTAATGCTCCCTCTAACACAGGCACTGCATTAGACATTGTGGTTTAAAGTCGCCCTTTTTTTCACTGGCTTAGTCAGTCTCCTCCACCTGCACTCTCTCCTGTTCAGAAGAGCAGACACGCATCACACACCAAAGACAGACAGAACTTCACGACAACAAGTGTTTGACTATTTACACTAAATAAAGCGGTCTATCACTGATTATTTTCGAAAACAAAATGAGGACAAAGTTGAAAACTTGAAACAAAGTTACACAACAACAGTAAGAAACAACATGTCGGGACTCGGGACCGATGCATCACCCAAAATAGCTTAAAAAAAATCTTTACTTTTATTTGAAAACATTTTTGTTATGTCTTCTTTTTAAATGATATAAAAGAAGTGACCTGTTCTGTCAGCCACTGCTTGTTGCAGACAAACTTCATATTCACAGTCAAATATTTAGCAAATATCATAACTCAAGTCACTGTCAATCTTAACTTCATACGAAACTACGGTATGCCAATTAAGACAACTATTCATGAGCATGCATGGTCATGCTGTACACCCCCCCCCCCCCCCCCCCCCCCCCCAAAAAAAAGGGTGCAACTAAATCATGTGCTGGTGCGACCAACTGAGAAAGTTGGTAACACCAGTGCTCCCAGTGGAAAAGCCTGTGTAGAGCCCTGGAGTCAATGAACTCTTTGCTCATATCTAGCTGATGCCTCATGTTTGTTGCTTTAGATTTTGAGTGTTCCCCTGTATTCTCTGTTTTACAGCACTGGAGGCAGAGCTCAGGATTGTCAAGTTGTCTTTTTTTTTTTTTTTTGACAAGTTTCTGAGTGTTTTTCTCAGAAGTCTACTGACTGTGTCAAACCACGCCTCATTAGTTAATTTTTTGATCCGTGGTGCGGAGGCTTTTTCTGACTGCATTACTCTGCCACACTGTCGAAGATGCTGTAAGCCTCTCGTACAGCCTGTGTTAGTCCAACCTTTTTGAGGGGATCTGAAGTGGAAAGAAAACAGTCTAAATAAGATTGAATCACTGGATTGTTGATCGCTCTCTGGTATTTGTTCTTGCCTTTGTTTTTTAGGAGGGTTATGAGGCTGACAGACATGCTGTCTGGGTCAGTGATGCTGTGGTCTACTGTGCTATGACCAAGAGGAGAGCTGTGGTGTGTACATACCAAACAAGCCCCTTGAAGCTGACTGTGAACCATACAGCGCCCCAGTGTTCTTCTAAGTTGCAGCAATTTGTGTCCACTTTTATGACAGCTTTGTCAAAGCAATTTCTGTGGAGGTGTGAAGGGTGGGGGATGCTGATTTGGCCTCAAGTATGTGTTTCTGTGATTTTATCAAATCTGGTTCTTTACCAGTCCTGGATAAGTGTCTCCATAGATCAGAATAGAGAACTTCTTGAAAGGGGATTCTGATGGGGCACACATAGGGCTGGGCGATAATTCAATAACATTAATTATCATGATATAGTTTTTCTCCATATAAATTAGGGATGGGCATTTCAAGCCAAAATACTATTCCATAATCATTGGCATCTATTAGACGATTAGTCGAATAATCACCCCCCTACATACACACTCAAACACGCGCACACACACACACACACACACACACACACACACACACACACACACACACACACACACACACGCACACACACACACATACACACATACACACACATCTGTCCCACTAACAGCCCATTTGTGTGGCAGTCGTGTTAACCAGCAGCAGGAGCCTGCTGCTAGTAGCGCGCACTGACAGTGTCTGTCTCCATCTTTACGTCGGTTTTTCTGTGATGCTGCAGAGTGGTGTGTGTGTTTACATTCTACAGCCATGCTCAGTCTCTGAAAATACATATGTAGTGGTGTGAGATTCAGAAACGGAGAAAATCGTTGCGACTGTCTGGAATGTTCTCTTCTTCTTTAGCTATTTAATGCAGTTAGCATTCTTATTTTTCTGTTATTTAATGCAGTTAACAAACAGTTTTAAGACGCTCTATAGCCACCATCTGGTGGGAATACTGTATTACAACCAGGCACCGGTAAAAACGATGAAAAATGTTACTTGTAGAATGAGAAAAAGACCTGCTTCCTGTTAGCTCTGTCAGAAATGAAGATTCAAGAAGACTATCAGAGAACTAAATCCAGACACAAGCCAACAAACCATTTGGTTTCTTTAACTTTCACTCAGAGGTAAAAAAACTGTCTGTAAATTTAAATGAAACACTGATTTGATATTTATTGTGATAATTATCAATATCAACCAATATGAACAATTTTATCGTGATAACATCTTTTCTAATATTGCCCAGCTCTAGGCACACAGTAATATATCTACCTGTTGAGACTACCTGTTTTTGAATGTTTAGCCAAATGCAAACAAAGGTTTGTAAATGTTTTAAAATGATGGGAGCAGGTTTCAAGAGGTGCACATTTAAAATGACTCCGGCCCTTTGTTCTGATTCAAATCACATTCCGCTATTTTGACATGCAGGTCTAATGGCCTGGAAAAAGCAGAAGAATTATCGGTTTCTTCTGCCTTTGTTGTAACATGCACTGCATTTTTTTTCCTTCCCAAAATGGACCTACATTGTATACTGCAAACAACACTTTTGTTTTTTACTGTTCTCCCTAATTAAGCTATAAGCCAAGCAGTACATGCTTCTTCAGCTATTGATTCATGGGCGAGCATTGTGTGCTCACCTAAAGCAAACCAGCAATGTTGAATATTTGGCCCCATTCATTGTGTCTTGCAAGTTGCTGATCTGCTACTTGGAACATGTAAGATATCTAGTGACACAAACCAAACCAGCAGTGCCGCCTTTAAACAGCTCACTGTATTTAGTCACCCATTTCAAGAAAACGGTGTTATAGTAAAAAGCCATTGTAACCAGCTCCTATGGACATGCCTGACTCCAGCAGCAACAGCTACTCCTGCTACTATACGTCTCTCTCTCTATGGAGTGGTAATACAAATATTTTTCATAGTCTCTCTCTCTCTCTCTCTCTCTCTCTCTCTCTCTCTCTCTCTCATCCTCTATCCCTCTTTCCAACTCCAACTCAGTTGAGGCAGATGTCTGTCTAACATGAGTCTGGTCCTGCTCGAGGTTTTCAGCCTGTTAAAGGGAAGTTTATCCTTGCCGCTGTAACCATAGACTGTATATATAATGGTCGTGACCTCGCTCGGCTCAAAGTGAAGCTGACACAAAAACTGCTCCCCCTAGTGGCTGGCTGCAGTATAGGTCAAAAACTCCATCTCCCCCATTCATTTGAATGGGGCTGCGGTCAAACTTTAAAAAATAAATACACGTGGTACGAATGTTTCTCACATCCGTATGCTGTGGTGCTATGTAGTTTTTGTTTGACTGTTTTGTGCTCAAGGCCTCTTTTTTCTGAAAAGTTTGTTTTTTGTTCGTTATTAGAGTTTAAAAAACGTGGTTTTGCTTTGATTGACAGCTGCTGTAGAGAGAAACTCCTGCTCATGGTGGATTAAAATATGATAAGACTGAGTCCTGTCTGTAAGAGGGGACAGGATCATATTCTGTTTTGATGTTAGGTCTTTACACCGTAGCTGTCAGCTAATGGCATAGATAATTAAGTATGAACCGATTTGATAAGCTAAGACAAGGTACTCCTTTATTCGTCCCACAACGGGGAAATTCATGGAGTTACAGGCTTTGTAAATGTTTGTCCTGATAATGAGGGCTGTTACCAACTTTGATGTCACTGATAGTTCATTGATAAGGTTTGTACTGTAAATTGTATGCCCAGCCATCAAGGAACTACTACCTCCTTCTACAATCCCCTTATCACTATCATCTCCCTCTCTTTCTTATTCTCTTCTATCCCTCTTTCCAACCCCAACTCGGTCGAGTCTGGTTCTGCTTGAGGTTCCTGCCTGTTTTTCCTTGCTGCTGTAACTAGCTAAATACTTTGAGGTGCAATGACAGGATAAAAAATCTTGAATTCTACCAACAAGGCTGGATGGACACACGTGAAGGGAATTGGTTGCATCCAGTAGGTCCATACTGGAGTAGTGCTGGAGAACCATAACATCTTGTCCAGTGGGATAGACCTGCACTGTAAGAATTGTTCTCCCCCAGCTGCAGGCCTATAATACCAATCAATGTTTAACATGCCCAAGGTATCTTTGTGGTTATCTGGCTTCACAAACCCTGGAAGAGGAGATTGTGCTAAGCAGTCACATTAAGCTGGTTATCAACCTCGAGTTTCCCTTAGAGATACTGAATAAAGGTGTTTTAGAAATAATCGATACCTGCATTCACAAGGCCAATTTGAAAAATAAACTACTAATGACTCCAGCCTTGTCAGTGCCGCCGCTATGGAGCAAGGTTAATGTCCCCCAAATGATAACAGGTCTCACATCGGGGTAGTGTGTTTGTGAATTTGCAAATTCAGGCGTATACATTTTATTTACAAGACAAGACGTGGATCTGTGAGGTAATGAAGTGGATCTTCTAGTTGCTTTTGCACTAACCTGAGTATCCAGTCTGCTGTGCAGTCATTTGAATTCAAATAATACATAGAATCCCATGCTTCATTTAGTCAAACAGAAGTTTCATATCACGACATCACTTCAGTGGGTGATCACACGGCTCCACTCTGCTGTGTGAGAGAGTGCAGCCTTCAACCGGAGTCAGCAAAAAAGTTTGTCATCATGTAGTGTTTCATCTGGCAGACCTGTGTGTGTGCATCTTTGCAGTGGCTGCTCCTTTAGCACACCTTGTCTGTGAGTTAGTCAGAACAACTAACAGGAATCAATTAATCTTTATTTGTACAGTGCCAAATCCCAACAAACCTTATATCAAGACTCTTTTACCAACATAGCAGGTCTAGACTATAGTGTCTGTTAAATTATTAACAGAGACCTGACATCAAGACAGGATAAGATACAGTCCCCTCTCAAGACAGGACTCAGTCTGATCTCATCTTGATCCACCATGAGCATTACACCTTGTAGTATTAAGCAAGTTACAGCGGCAAGGAAAAACTTCCTTTTGACAGGCAGAAACCCCGAGCAGAACCAGACTCATGTTAGACAGCCATCTGCCTCGACCGAGTTGGGGTTGTAAAGAGGAATAGAGGAGAATAAGAGAGAGAGAGATGGTAGTGATGAGACAGATAGTAGGCACGTCCACAGCAGTAAACCGTCTATGGCAGAGATCCAGAGGAGGCATGAATTTAGGAGCTCTGTCATGAGTTTTTTGGACCAAACAAAGTGCTGTGTTGCATAGCTCGGTTTATAGTTAAACAGACGACAGCAGGCTGTGTAGTAACATTACCACATATTGTTGCCCCTTGCAGCCAAGAGCTGATACCTTCAGAATAAATGTAGAAAAATGTAGACATCGTGAGATTGAGAGGAGAAAAATTGCAACACCTTACGCCCCTTTCGTGTGTTAAAGTCTGCTTGAAACTTGTGTAACAATATTTTAAAAAGACAGTACTGTCTTTGAATTTGTAGAGCTCATCCTTCTGGTGCTTTATGAACCACTTGTTGGCCTCTAGAGAGAAACAACACACTCAGCCCAGTTTCTTTTACTGCAACTCAGGAGAGGAATTAACCGGCAACACACTTTATGACCGTTTCCATCAATATGCGGATCACATGCATGCAAAACTGGACAGTTATCTTCATGGATTAAGTACCAATTGTGATACAATATACTCCAATCCAATCCTTCAATAATACTAGTTTAATTGTAATGTTTTTCATTTAGCAAGTGACTGCAGACACACTCGCACAGCAAGACAGTGAATTGAGGGATAAAGAGAGAGTGCAGGGAAGTGATTCTTGTGGCCCTTTTTGTAACTCTAGATGTTCTGATCTGAAGAGGTCGCCCAGGTAAACCATGGAGATCCATAAAACACACTTTCCATTTAAAGGCGAGATATGCTGCTACTGTTTGTTTTTCACTGATAGTGATAGTCGTTTGGGTTTATTTGAAGGCTTTGCACGTACTTTAAAGTATGATGCACCGTAGCCGTCAGCTAATGGCGTATGAACTGTTCTCGATAAAGGCTTTGTAAACGTGTGTTTTTGTAATGAGGGCTGTTACCAGCTTTGATGTCACTGAGATCAAGAACTCAGAAGTAGTGCTGGGCGATGCGACCTCAAAACAATATCACGATTAATGGAACCTTTTACTTCAATAACGATCAATGGATGATTTTATTTATTTATTTATTTAAATAAATGTGTTTTTTTTGCCCCAATAGTTCATTGACAAGGTTTGTACTGTAAATTGTATGCCGAGCCATCAAAGTGACTACTACTATCCTTCTCATAACTCTCTCTCTCTCTCTCTCTCTCTCTCTCTCTCTCTCTCTCTCTCCGTCTCTCTCATTCTCCTCCATCCCTCTTTCCAACCCCACCTTGGTTGAGGCAGATGGCTGTCTAACATGAGTCTGGTCCTACTCCAGGTTTCTGCCTGTTAAAGGAAGTTTGTCCTTGCCGCTGTAACTAGCTAAATATTGAGGTGCAATGCTCATAGTGGATTAAGATGGGACTGGATCTTATCCTGTCTTGATGTTGGGTCTTTGTTAATAATTTAACTTAGATACCAATGAATCATTTTCATTTTCCAATGAAAGACTGCATACTGTATCTGTTTAAAATACTTGATGGTGGCACACACACAAATTAAGGATTTATCAGGGATGAGATTGGTGTCAGACAAAAAAAGCTAGACGGGATGGTCTTTGTTGGAAGTTTAGATCCTCAGCTAAAATGCAGACAGCCTCAAGTGGACGCTCGATGAACTGCAGTTTCTAGCACTGCATGGGCTTCATATTTAAAGAGCGCAGGTTGAAGCTTGGTGCCATTAACACATTTTAGTATTTTAAAAAAAAAACATTTTTTCATTGAAAATGTATTTTTTAATTATTTATTCATTTATTTATATAATGATTTTTTATGGAACATTTGTTATTTATATTGAGAACAATTATATCCCAATAATTATTGATGTCAAGTTATCACCCAGCCCTACCTCTAACTGTATGCTGGTTGCCACTGAATATTTCTCTGTGAGTTTCTGTGTGTGTGGGGTTGGGTATGTCCTGTTTTATATGTGCTTTTCCAACCACATGCCTGATGGTGGAAGAATAGTGACCAGGGTGTAAAATTAACTTTTTACCTCATCTGCCATTGGCTAGTGACCTCCAAAAATGTACCAGCCAAATAAAAAAATCATGCCTTATTTTATTTAAAATAATTTACATCCGTTTAGCTGTCTGTTCTTCTTCTTGATCGTCTCCTGCCTCTTTGTTTATCCTTTTTAGTTTGTGGTGGCTTCACGCCGGAAATGTGTCGCCACATCTTCCTCGAAACGCTCTTCCCGCCGTGCTTCTTCAAGCAAAGGGAATGAACAGATCTCCAGTAGCTGATGTCATGCCCTCCCCGACGTACCAAATCACAACACAAGTACAGCGCGCCACAAGGGTCAAAATAGCCTGACAGCTGGCAGAAATGGGCGAAAGTATGAAAACAAAACCTCACATGCAGTACAAAATGTTTCCATGGGCCACTGGCGGGTGTGTGTTTTTGTTTATATGCCAAACCAATTTGTTAATTTTACGCCCTGATAGTGACTACAATGTTTCCTCTGTCTGCCTTCTTGCGTTATTTGCCACATAGGAATACATGTGGTGAGAAACTATTGTGAAACTATTGTTCAACATTGTTATGATGTTGAACTTGGAGCTCCTATACTTCCTTGTTCTGTTTTACTGAGTTCCTGTGTCAGCAACAAGTTAACCTCAAATATCAGAATGGTGTTTTGTTTTCACCATAATGTCTTCATCACTGATGTTTTCCTTCCTCTTCTATCCTTTCATAGTGCTGGCTAACTTTGCAGTGAAACTGAAATCTTCTATTCTTAGAATGGCTTATGACTAGCTTGGCTTCATCAAATTGGCCTATGGTGAGGAATGCATGGCACATTTCTCCAGGTCTCCATTTGATTGGTCACTAGTACCCATGCTTTGTATAAGAGCATGTCATGTGTACACAGAACATTTTTCCTATTAATTGCGATTTAGGCAGTTCTTTTGTGATTGATAATTACTATTCTTTCATGCTGTAATCTAAAGGAATAAATGTTTTTAGTTATTGGACATCTAAAGTATCCAGAGAATTGAAGCTGAAGTTCAGCAAACAGCCACCCAAGACCAGCTAAAGAGAGTCCTGAGACACTGATTATTTAACATATACATCTTTGTTCAGTATTCTAGCATTATCTAATGACTAGCTCAGTTTGTTTAGCATGGAAGAGACTTACATGTATTGTGTCAGCTAGCTGCTAAGTTAGCTACCAGACCAGTTAAACGATGAAAGAAACTCCAAGACAATGTTTCTGCTTTTGATGCGTTTACTGAAGTTTTCTTCCTTTCTTGTGAAACTGAAAATACAACAATTACCTTGTTAATTCAACCCAAAGAGCAGTTAACTATACAGGCTGTTCTATAGTAACTTAGCAGTAGCATTTATAATTAACAAAGAATAACGAAGCAATCGTTAGCTTAGCAATTAGTTGTTGTCGCTAAATTTAACAAAATGGTATCTACATGAACACAGACACAAACACTGTGGCTCATTGTTTGCACATCCAAAACAAAAACACAATACTCACAGACAGTGCGTTAGGCTGTGCCCCATGAGGGGCACTTCATGTATTATTCGGCTCTCAGAATAAATCTCTGAAATGATCAAAATCAAAGTTCTAGGCTTTTGCATTGTCCTTTACATGACGATAGTGCTGGGCGATATTGAAAAAGATGTTATCACGATAAAAAAATTTATATCAATTTATCAAAATTATCATGTTTAAAATATCAAATTATTTCATTTTAATAACCTGAAATTATATTGAATTAAGTGAATTAAGTTAACAGTTAACTCCAAGTCAATGCAATGTTTCTGCTTTGACCTTGTAGGTTTAACGTTTTCTTCAGTGTCGCTGTCGCTTGTCTCAGCTGTGTTTACATTCTGCTCCAAATGTCTTTAAGCCCGCCTTCCTCTCACCGTGCAACATGATTGGCTGTTCAATGCTGTCTTCTTCCTCTGTTAAATGGTGCATGGTCAGTAGTGTTTAAGGCACTTTTGCACCCCCTGTCCTTTCCAGTGGTTGGGGGTTGTAATAACAGTTTAAATAAATATACTTTTTTTTTTTTTTAATATTTAGTTGAGAAAAATTATATCACTGTAATTATCATTATGATTTATCCCCCAGCCCTAGATGCAGCAACAACAAAATTCATCAATCCAGAAAATGTAAGGCTTCATTTAGCCTGGCCGTATTCTCTTGACCTAAACCCTTAGTGTACTATACATGTTATTCTTTACCAATCTATTGTATTTATAGGTTAAGATAGAACACATTTATAAATGATTCCAACTGAACTTATTCCATGTGGATTTTTTTAAATGTAACTTTGTATTAAACAGTGTTTGAAAATCTATGTTTTTGTCTTACAGCGTTTCAAAGGCAAGAGCGATTGGTACCCCAGAGCTGGTGATGTCCCGGGTTCCCACCCCTCCTCCTCCTGGGGAGATGTCAAGTGGACCTGTGGCAGAGAGCTGGTGTTACACACAGGTCAGTCCATTTCTTCCTCTACCCACTGAATCACGTTGTACAAGAAGGTGACCAGATTAATCATCAGGGGTGTTAATCTCTCCTCACAAGATGATCCCATCTGGATTGACCCTTAACAGCTACGATCCGATTTCAAGGTCAAATCATTCAATGAAGAACAATTCAGTGTGGTTCAATTTGGTTTAGACAAATGTAAATTTACAATTTAATCCTGAGTAATTTTCCATTAAATGACCTGAGGAAATAATTGACAACAATTTGTATTTATGTTGATTACTTTTCTAAAAGAGACCAAAAAAAAATACAAATACTATATATTTATATATGTATATATATATATATATGTATGTATATATATATATATACATATATATATAAAAAACGGGATTAAAAAACAAAACTGAAAAAAAACAAAAAAACTTTAAGTAATAAATTCATTAATACAAAAAATACAAAAAATAATAATACGCAAATTTCCATAATCCCACACCCATACCCCATGAGCAAATTAGTCATAACTAGGGATGTCAACACTGAATCGAGTATTGATTCATTGATTGTTGTTAAGAACTTACTCTAACACATTTTTTTGTTAGGACTTTCTATCACGTTGAACAAACATCATGTGGTCTTATATTTGGTTCAGCTATCAGTGAGGTGTTTTAAGTTTAAAGCATGTTTCGATGTGAATCAGATGACTAAAGGTGTTGGGCACAGTGGAGACTCTCAGCTGGGGGTCTCCATGAGTGCTTATTTTCTCTGCCGCCGGACTCGGTTGCACTCTCGGCTGACACTTGACCACCTACACATGCTTATTTTTCTCAATGAGAACGGGTAGACAGAAAAGTGGACACTGTGAATCTGAAATCTGTTTCTGCTCAGTTCCCTTGTTGAAGTCTGAGCCTTCACTTTTATGACTGTGTGTCTGCAGAGATTATGAGCCTGCTCCACACGTTGTTCCAAGTACATTTTGAACATTTTGAACACCTCAATACGATCCGTAGCTATTCAATGCTGTCAGCTATGTACATTGTGTCGTGAAGGAAAATTTGACTCGGCGAAAAAAACACATTCAGCATTATTTTTGCCATGGAAAATGTTTATGTATTTTTTATGATTAGTTGATAATTGATTGTTAACATTTCCAAAGATTGATCAAGGAAAATACTTAAAATGTACATCCCTAGTCATAACTGAAACAGAAATCAGTTTTTCATTTTGAATATCTACTTTCACAATTCAAGAATTTATTTTTTCAAGTAACAAAAACTGAAGCCTTAACATTTCAAGACATTGTTTTTATCCTTTTGTAATTGATCTGTGATTGCCATGTGAATTGTACAACATTATGCATCAGTCATCAATCAATCAGTCTTTATTTATATAGCACCAAATCACAACTAACATTATCTCACCATGCTTTTAGAAACAGAGCAGGACTAGACCGTACTCTGTGTTACAGGACAAGACTCACTCTGATCTCATCTTAATCCACTATGAGCATTGCAACTAGCAGTACTTAGCTATTTACAGTGGCAAGGAAAACTTCCTTTAAACAGGCAGGAACCTCGAGCAGGACCAGACTCATGTTAGACAGCCATCTGCCTCGACAATTGGCATTGTTGATATTACTCTGTTTAATGCTGTCTGCTTGGTACCTTGCAACTCGTATTTAATGTAGAAATCATGTCCCTAAGCCATCACTCCAAACAACACAGTAAAGATGTGAATCTCAGGGACAAAAAACACCATAAATGTCTTGATAATTCACTGATTTATGTATTTATTAATCTTTTTTTAACGATTCTATGTGATTTTTCTTATGCTTTCAGGTCAAAGTCGTGAAGTTTTCCTACATGTGGACCATAAACAATTTTAGCTTTTGCAGAGAGGAAATGGGGGAGGTGCTGAAGAGCTCGACCTTCTCCTCTGGCCCTAATGACAAGATGAAATGGTTCGTACCCCAGCTAAACCTATCACTGCAATTTATTATGTACAGGGTTTCTGTTGGATCTGAGAAACTTTTTAGAGTCTGTCAATAATTACAGCCAACTGCTATGGATTAGTTTCTCTATTTTCTTACTTTAAGTTCATGACAGTGTTAATTTTGGCAGCTATTTTAGATTTAGTTTTAGTCTTTAGACAAAAATGTTAGTTTTAGTCACCTTCTAGCCATTTATAGTTTTAGTCAATGAAATCTCAAAACATTTAAGTCTAGTTTTAGTCACATTTTAGTCTTTTTTATTTCTATTTTTACATTTTCTCTCTTTAAAATAATTAATGTAGTTGATCACATATTGATATCAGGGTTGTACCGTGTTAAGATTGTCAATATTTCACTTTTTAACACTATTGCTTGTGTAACCTCTTAAGTTAAATAATTTAGCCTGCTTCACGAATAAAAGTTAAAAAAAAAATTCTTTCTATATTTTGATTATCCTGATTCAAATAAAAATGCCATGAACACAAAATACAAGGGCTGTATTGCACTTTTAGGACGGTCCCTGAGTGTACCAGCAGTGACAGACACACTGGCAGACAGTCGGTTCACAGAACTCAAAAATGCATCAAATGCAAAATGTTTGATGTACCACCAAACTGGAATAATCCAAGCTGTAGATGTGGAGCATTTTACGGTTATAGCTGCTGTTATATAGATGTTTTTATTGTCAGTGATGCACTTAAAAAAAAAAACGAACGTTAGCATCATAATTTTCGTTAAGGAAATTAACACTGGTTCATGATCTTGATTTACCTGGGGAAAAAAACATTAGTCAATAATACAAAAAGGGCAGGAGTAAGTGTTATTTCTGTAGTTTGTGATATAACTGATGTACATTGTTCTCTGTTTGCCTTCCAGGTGTCTGCGAGTTAATCCAAAGGGACTTGACGATGAAAGCAAAGATTATTTGTCATTGTATTTACTTCTTGTTAGCTGTCCAAAAAGTGAAGTCAGGGCAAAATTCAAGTTTTCTTTGTTGAATGCAAAACGAGAGGAGACAAAAGCAATGGGTGAGTAACAAGGTCATTAGCTTTAACAGAAATGAATGTAGTTACAGTACTTCATTATCAAAAACATTTCAGTTATCAACATTAAGATAAAAGTGTGGCTTTTGAAAAAGATGACTAAATGATACTGTGTTGTGTGTGTAATTAACTAAAGTAAGATAAAGTGATAGTAAGCATAATTGTGTGGGCCTAAAATTAACACTTTCTTTGACACATGTATGGTTTATAATTGTCTATTTTCTGTGTGAATATATTTTAAGTTGGTATGATGTTTTGATGACACAATATTTTTCTGGCCTTTTTGGGTTTTGCCTAGATAAGTATCCTATATCAAAGGAAACTCGCAGAAAATGTTAAAACTGATTACGTTTTTTAAAATAATGAAAATAATGCACATTTCAAAACTTTTATAACCTTAGGTAGTACAAACATCAGATTTATTTTACATACTGTATATTTTGATTTCCTTTTACACCTCCACTTTCATTGTTTTTATATCTTATTTGCAATATTAAGACTACGATTTTTGTTTCCTTTTTTACAGAAAGCCAAAGAGCATATAGATTTGTCCAAGGCAAAGACTGGGGCTTCAAAAAATTTATAAGGAGAGATTTCCTACTTGATGAAGCCAACGGACTCTTACCTGATGACAAGCTCACCCTGTTCTGTGAGGTAATCTTCATCCTGCTACTTCTTTTCTTCACATTGATCAATCGTAATACATAACTATGAATTTAACTGAGTGGAATGTAACTTCCATTGATTTCAACTGTGGCAGTTGAATCAGGGTGTCATTGCACTTGGCTTGTTGAATATTTGCTCCTGTTGAGCATACATCTATAAATACCATGTTACTGAACTAGACTGAAGTAGGGCTGTCAAAATTGCTCCAAAATGACGTTCGAATATTCGCTCTAAAAAAATCCCATAGGTTCGAACCATTCGAATATCTATATTTGCGCATTATGTCAATAACAGGTGGACAAACTAATACAAGGAGACCTAACTACTTGTATATGTATTTTTATTTAAGATATAACATGCCTAAAACATACCTACACATTACAAAACAAGTAAATGACCTAATGGCCGATACTGTAACACTTTTAAGACCGGAGACCTCTCGCTCGCTCGCTCCCCTCTCTGTGCGTAATGCGCTGAGTGAGTGCTGAACAAGACTTGTGCGAGCAATTAAATGTCCTGACTCTTGTCCCTGATATAGGCAGGCTTCATTCAGTGATTGAAGCAAATATTATTAACATTAATTGAAATTAAAGTTAAAAATGAAGAAGTAGTCCACTTACATTCTTGGCGCTTGTATAAACAAAAGAGAGGAAAAACTGCATTTTTATCCCAGTGTCACTGATGGTCGGGCTCTTTTAGTCCACTGTAAATGTAGGGTCTTAGGCCTGACAGGTTATTTCTCAAAAACACGAGACAGTCCACATGTGAAGAGGCCCGATCTCTTTTTATTCACTGTATTCCCAAACTGAGGAAAAGACGCGTTCAGAGCGCACTGAGGATTCGGGGACGGAAGGATTTCTCTCTGCTGTCTGCTTCACGCTGTGCATGTGTGACTCCTGTGACCTGTCCCTGACCCGTCATGGGTCGGCGGCCCACTCGCAAAGCAGCCGCCGATGTGTTTTTTTCCGCAGTCGAATATTAATTTTCACAATCGAATCTCCGTTTTTTTTTAATATTCGAATATATATTCGAATTTAGAATATTCGTTGACAGCCCTAGACTGAAGTGTACTTACGGGGCGGCTGTGGTTCAGTGGGTAGAGTCGGTCGTCTATCAATTGGTAGGTTGCCGGTTGATCCCAGCTCCGGCAGTCACATCCTGAAGTGTGCTTGAGCAAGACACTGAACCCCGAATTGCTCCTGCTGTTGTCCAGTGGTGTGTGAATGTGTCCGAATGAGATTAGCTAATATGGTCACTCACTAAATAGCATCCTCTACCATCAGTGAGTGATTGGGTATGAATGGGTGAATGCGACAGGTAGTGTGTAAAAGCACTTTGAGTAGTCAGACAGACTAGAAAAGTGCTCCATAAGTACAAGTCCATTTACCATTTACTTAACAAGTGATTTGAAATCACATCATGGTAGGGTTAAAGCTGTGAAATAGAGCTGGGCGATATGAAAAATGTTATCGTAATAACATGTTTTTCAATATCAGTTGATATCGATAATTATCACGATAAATATCTAATCATTATTTCATTCAAATTTAAAGACATATTTTTTTGCCTCTGAGTGAAAACTGAAGGTTTGTAAGCTTGAATCAGGATTTAGTTCTCCGATAAACTTCATGAATCCATCATTTTCGTCAGTGTTAACTGGAAGCAGTTTGTAGATTATTTTCTGTCAGGTTGAGGTAATTTGCATGATTTAATTTAAATTTACAACAAAGATATATCAAATCAAATTGTATTCTGTGTATCAGCTTGTAGAGTATTGTTCTGAGTAGTGCGCTCACCTTTCAGGTTACAAAGAGTTAGGGGTGGAATGATATTGTTTCCCACAGTGCAATTAAAGCATTACTGTCGCCAGTTTCAGCTGTGTTTACATTCCTCTCCAAACGTCTTTAACCCCGCCTACCTGCGACATGATTGGCTGTTCTATGCCGTCTTCTGTGTAATGTTGGCTGGCAACTAACTTTCAAGGCACATTAGAGCCCCCTCCCTTTCCAGTGGTTTAAATATATCAAATTTGTATTGAACATTTGTTATATTTATATTGAGAAAAATTATGTCACGAGAATTATCGTTACTGAATTATCGCCCAGCCCTATCTCATGCATTGTTTAGTTATGTGAAAAACAAAGTTGTTTTTTACTGTCTGGTTACTTTACTGTAAAGTAGTGGTTTTGGAGATACAAGGTTTCTTCTTGACAGTGTAGGTATATATACATTAAATGAAGTGTCACAAAAAATATTGTACATTCCATTGGCCAAATACTTAGATCAGGGAGTGTGCCAGACAATGATTACAAAAGACTCTTCCATTTCTGGGAAATTGCCACTCAGATGAACAAATTACATTTAAATTGAAGACAAAGTGGCTGTTAGTTGTTTGAGTGAAGTGAATTAATTTTGGTGTCAAGTTTGTTGTGTTTGTGTGAAAGGATTCCTCCCACTGTAGATTCCTTAATCATGAAAATACACCATAAATTAAACATTGAACAAATTTGCCCATTAGATTTACATCCTGTTTCTTTCTGCTGTTTCTCACTTCCAGGTAAGCGTTGTCCAGGACTCTGTGAACATTTCAGGCCAGTCCAACATGAACATGCTAAAGGTACCAGAGTGTCAACTTTCTGATGACCTGGGAAACCTGTGGGAGTGTTCACGCTTCACAGACTGCAGTCTCTATGTTGGAGGGCAGGAGTTCAAAGCACACAAATCCATTCTTGCAGGTAAGACTTTCCAAGTCCTTTTAGTTTTTAGCTTGCAGCAACTAGCAGAAAAGCCTTAAAATGGCTCTATTACAAGACATGTCTGTAGCTCCTCTTTTAGAGCTACAAGTGGACTGCCTTCAGCAACAAAGGCTGTAAAGGCTTTGTAATCCTGGCTTGATTTGAGCTGCCTAGCACTGCAGTGGGTGTTTATCCACTGCCTCTCCTTGGCCCTGCTTGACCCAAATGACTGAAGGATCTAAAAGATAGAGAGGCTGTCTCTCCTGCACAGCATGTCTTGTTTAGACACGCTGGCAGCTGCAGGGGTCATGTGTGTAGAAGCTGACATAGTAGCTTCTATACACATCATGCCAGTTCAATACTGATGCTCTGTGCATATAGTGTGCTACCGTGCTTAATTAAATGTGGTCATGATATTTATATTCTGATTTTTGTTTCCCAACAGCAAGGTCACCAGTCTTTAATGCAATGTTTGAACATGAAATGGAGGAGAGTAAAAAGGTAAGAATATTTGGTAACATCTGCTTCTTGTCATGGCACCATGGACAAATTTATATTTGCTCAGTATTCTTTAGTATTTCCTAAAGGATACTTTGGGTTGTCATATCTTAATCAAACAAATCTCTTGCCTCCTTTCAGAACCGTGTTGACATCAGTGATGTAGACCCAGATGTCTTCAAGGAAATGATGGGCTTCATTTACACAGGAAAGGCTCCAAACCTAGAGAAGATGGCAGACAATTTACTGGCAGCTGCAGACAAAGTAAGTACCAAAGTTACATAGTTATATTTTTTAGTGACCTTTCCTTTTTCTTTTCTTTTTTTAACCAGGATAAAAAAAAATCCCTATTTTTTCTCTCCATAGAAAAACATTTCCACTAGCTACTTTGAGCTATACTTCATTTACAGAATACTAGAGACTAGTTGTATAATACCCCTTTTCAAACGAGGCAGTTTCAGGCAGGGTTCCCACGCGTCCTGGAAAACCTGGAAAACAGTTGACCAGTTTTCCAGTACTGGAAAACACCTGGAAAATGGGAGAAAAAGTAAAATGTCCTGGAAAATCACATATAGTCCTGGAAAATTATTCCAACATGGCTGCGTTTGACCTGACCCTATTAACAAAACACATCCCCATTCATTGAAAGTTGAGTGCACACTGTGCTGGAAAAGACAGCAACACTGCGCAACTTTTTTCACATCTTTTCTCCTTCACTTCATAATCATGCATTCACAGAAAACGGGGGTATATTGTTTATGTTTTATGGTACATTTGGCTCAAGTGCCGTACTCTAGCTCAGTTGTTCTCAAAGTGTGGTCCCCTGGGGGTCCGCGAACCATAGCGTGGGGGTCTGTGAAATAATTTGAATAAATTTCTAGTAAATTATAAAATTGTACTGTGTCATTAAAAACAGCATATACACTATTGTTATGATACCATTAGGTGGCTCGAAGGGATATGTGAGTCTTGCTGCTGTTAATTTTCTGAAAGCGTTTAAGATCAATTACTTGAAAAGTATAAATGTTGTCATGTTGAGTCCACAAGGAATGAAATGACCCTCTGTTTTAAAGTATACAAGTGGTATTTACTTGATTCAAATTGAAGTGTTATCTGTTTATCACTATGGGACAGGTCTGAAGGATTTACATTGATACATTTTACAATACAAATAGTTCCAAGGGCAACTAAGAGTGCAAATGGTAGTAAGCATGTGCTTTAGTGATGGGAAGTTGGGCTCTTTTCAGAGAGCCGGCTCTTTCGACTCCCGAACGGCTCTTAATTTAGGATCTTTTGTAGCCGTATGTTTGACCTTAACTTTGCAAAAACTAATGGTTTGTGTTGAAAACCCTTTTACGTACAGTGTTTTTATGAGAAGCCTTATAATTGCCCAATTGTGTGCATTTATTCTGTTACAAAATCATTCTCACCCTGATCCTAGGGTTATGATTAGGGTTAGGGTTGTGATTAGGGTTAGGGTTGTGATTAGGGATAGGGTTGTGATTAGGATTAGGGTTGTGATTAGGGATAGGGTTGTGATTAGGATTAGGGTTGTGATTAGGGATAGGGTTGTGATTAGGGTTAGGGTTGTGAATAGGATTAGGGTTGTGATTAGGGTTAGGGTTGTGATTAGGATTAGGGTTGTGATTAGGGTTAGGGTTGTGATTAGGGTTAGTGTTGTGATTAGGGATAGGGTTATGATTAGGGTTATGATTATGATTAGGATTAGGGTTACGGTTAGGATTAGGGTTATGATTAGGGTTACGGTAGGTTTAGGGTTAGAGTTAGGATTAGGGTTAGGATTAGGGTTAGGGTTATGATTAGGGTTAGGTTTAGGGTTAGGGTTAGGATAATGGTTAGGGTAAGGATTAAGGTTAGGGTTAGGATTAGGGTTAGGGTTAGGATTAGGATTAGGGTTACGGTTAGGGTTAGGGTTAGGATTAGGGTTAGGGTTATGATTAGGGTTATGGTTAGGATTAGGGTTAGGGTTAGGGTTAGGGTTAGGATTAGGGTTAGGGTTAGGATTAGGGTTAGGTTTAGAACCAGAACTAAATTTAAGCATACAGAACCAGAACCAAACTTATGCAAAGAGAACCAGAATCAAACTCGACCAGAACTGAACCAGAACCGAACCAGAACCGAACCGGAAACAAACCAGAACCGGACCAGACCTGAACCAGAACCGAACGAGAGCCCTACCAGAACTGAACCAGAACCGAATCAGAACCGAACCAGAACTGAACCAGAACCGAACCAGAACCGAACCAGACCGGAACCAGAACCAAATCAGAACCGTACCAGAACTGAACCAGAACCGTACCAGAACCATACCAGAAACGAACCAGAACCGTACCAGAACCGAACCAGAACCGAACCAGACTTGAACCAGAATTGAACCAGAACAGAACCGAACCAGAACCATACCAGAACAGAACCAGAACCGAACCAGACCCGAATCAGAACCGTACCAGAACTGAACCAGAACCGAACCTGAACTGAACCGAACCAGAACCATACCAGAAACGAACCAGAACCGTACCTGAACCGAACCAGAACCGAACCAGACTTGAACCAGAACCGAACCAGAACCGTACCAGAACAGAACCAGAACCGAACTCAAGTAAAGTGAACCAAAACCAGAACCAAACTCAAGCAAACAGAACCAGAACCAACTCAGGTAAACAGAAACAGAACCAACTCAAGCAAACAGAACCAGAACCAAACTCAAGCAAACATTATTAACGTCCTCAGGTTGGCATTGAGAAAAATCAGATGCCTCAGCTTGTATGGGCTGATCTGATTTCTCCTTCCAGTGAGTGTTTGCCTGGTCTTCAAGAAGACTCTCTCTGAAGTAACAGATGTAGCCACGATACACAGCCTCCCCTCCATCACCTGTATCCTATATCCTCACATGTGATTGGCCGCATGGCCGCCATGCTGACCAATCAAAACAAAGTTCTGCTGTGAGCAGAGCTGGGGCTGAACACTGTGAGAGCTAAGCAGGGAAAGGAACAAACTGGAAGCTGGCTCTCTCTTGCTGCGAGCCGGCTCTTCTGATTCACTATAAAGCACCTACTCTCAGAGCCGCAGCTTTTGATCATGACACATCACTAATGTGCTTAATCTGTGTTACAATTATGAGGGGGCCATGGACCATTTTCTCCCCTGTAAGGGGTCCCTGGCTCCAAAAAGTTTGAGAACCCCTGCTGTAGCTAGTAGTGCAAACTCCTGATAGTGAAAACAAACAGAACAAAAAGAGCGACACAGCTGCACAGAAACTCCACGTTGCAGACATCCCTGATCATAATAGACATCGCCATGCAGGAAGACAGTTTACATTTTTTAATTCTGAGAGATCTTCAAATGCAGAGTGCGTCTTTACACCGGTGCGATTTTTTTCAGAGTTTACGGTAACGCAAATAAAAAAACATGACATTGCTTTGTTTTATATCGACCACTTAGCAGGATGAATATCATGATTAAGCAGGTATATTTTGAGTCTGAGTTAAGTTGAGAAACATTTGTGGCCATTTTTGTCATTCAGTTCTATTTATGTCATTAATGCACTGATGCTCTGATCATTATTATTATTTAATTATTTCAGTCAGGCAGCTTCCTGATTCCTTTGCTGGCTCTTTTGTTTTTTTTTCTTAGCTCATTTTATATTTTTTGAGAAAAGAGAAAGCTGAGATGTTGCCCATCATTGTTACTTGGTTGCACTAATAAAGGGAAGTGCTGTACATCTGTGGTTGCATTATTCTATTATCACTTTGCTATAATTTTTAAGTATGTAAGAGATGATTTCATTGATAGCCATAGACTACATGTCTTTCAATGTAGACTTCCACTGAGAGGAACATATTAGACTATTTAGGAACTAAATTAGGAACTAAATTTAGACGGTCATACCAGCTTGATCATCAATGAAAATGTCCTGGAAATGTTCTGGAAAATGATCTCTGGAAAAGAGTGGGAACCCTGTCAGGGCCAGTTAGGAGCCGGGGCTCAATTGACAACTGTTTTTTCATCTTTCGACTGTGAGTGAACCAGATCCTGGCCGGGAAAACCGGCTCCAGAGCGGCTCCAACTCTTTGTTGGTCTAGAACCACGAACCGCTTACGTGAGGGGTGAGGGGCGGGTTTGCCGTGATCTTAAACACAAACCAAACACGTTTCCACCATTGTCCTGCAGAGAAAAAATAAAAAAGACTAATGGATTCCAAGGCAAAGCAGTGGTCGGTCGAGGATACAAGCTGCCGTTGTCTCAGTTCTTAACAATCAATTACAATCAGTCAAGTAATATTTTAACATTGCTTTACATATAGCAGGTTTTCCCTTATATCTGATGGAGTTGTCATCATTGCACATTTATCAACAGATCAGAATGAATCCAGACAACGCCTCAAACCGAAGCAATCTTATTTGCCTCCTTGTTGTAACCACCGTTTTATTTGTTTTGTTTCTACCAGTACGCTCTTGAGCGTTTAAAGGTCATGTGTGAAGAGGCCCTCTGCAACAGCCTTTCAGTGGAGAATGTGGCAGACACCCTCATCCTAGCAGACTTGCACAGTGCTGAGCAGCTCAAAGCACAAGCCATAGATTTTATCAACAGGCAAGTATCGGAAGAAAAAAAAAAAAACCTCTGGTGATAAATTCCCGCTGCCATTTCTGTTTACCAGCCCTGAATGCTTACCTTTTTATCTCCTTGCCATAGGTGCAGTGTCCTGAGACAGCTGGGCTGTAAAGATGGAAAGAACTGGAATAGCAAGTATGTAATTAGCTGATATGTGTGACACAAGATTAATAACACACTCCTATCTCTTCCCCCAACCAGATGCATTAGAATTCATTGTTTTAGCTCAGGCAGACAGAGTGCTATTTGCCTTTTCAGTTTGAAGCTCCATATCTTTGTATCCAAGTTATTAATAGACTCATACCTGGATGAAACCTGGTAATGGAATATTTGTAGAATGTAAAAAGCAGGGAGTGGCCACTATTGAAAGTTTCCCTTCAGATGATTTAGTGTGTTGTCCTTAGGCACCTTGAAATGTTGAAACTGTTCAAACTTCCGTCTGTGTTTATATTTAAAATGTGAATAAGCTTTAATACTAGGATAATTTTAACCCATGGATAGACAGCAGTAATGGAGCTTTTCAAATTTATTATGCAACTGGCAAATCAAGTCCCCCTTCTTTGCTTTGTCATTACAATCTCATTTATGTTTATTGGTTTTTAATGTGCACATTCTCTTGTCTTGAGTGTAACTTCATTTTGACTATGCTTACAGTCATGCTACAGACATAATGGAAACTGCAGGCTGGAAGTCAATGATCCACTCCCATCCTCACTTGGTAGCCGAAGCCTTCCGTGCCCTGGCTTCAGCGCAGTGTCCTCCCTTTGGTCTTCCCAGGAAACGTCTAAAACAGTCCTGACTGCTTGACTGTGCCCCCGGAATTTACTGGAGGTATGAAGCATGGGTTTACAAAGGAAGGACTAGTGAGGGTACCATTCTTTATTTCAACCAAAACTGAACACACTTGAATAAAGAAGAAGAAGACGACAAGGAAGAGTGGAGCTTTTCTGGCCAGGTGTGTGTGGAGGCTGGCACGTGGACGACAGACATCAGCGGATTGGGAAACAAATGGTAAAAGTGGTGTTGCTTGCTTGCTTTGCTGCCCTGCCCTAACTGAATTTTGTTCAGCATGGGTAGCAAGTCAAGCTATCTGCTACTGTTTTTCCCTGTATTTTAAAAATGGCCTTAATATATCTGCCATTGCTCTGGAGCTGCTCTAGAGTACTTTGTCTATTTTACTCTGTGCCTGCCTTGTCACAAAGACCAGGCCTCCTCCAGGTTGCACTAGTTCCCATGAATAGTCATTTTGATATGGAGTTCTTTAGGAACGTAACAAAGGTTTAACTCAATGGGAAATATTATATATTTGTAATGTTTAGCCCATTTTGTGACTAGACATTAAAAGCATGAACACTTTCAGTGCAAGGTCAGTTCTTTACACTTTTTAAAAGATGAGTATGCCCCATATTGATGGCACCATTTCTATGTAAATGACAGTTGAACTATCTTCAGAAGACCAGTGAACAAGAGACTGTTCTATTGCATATTTGTGGGGAAATTGTATTCTGCCATTATAAAGACCCAGTGTCAATTGTTATAAAAACATGTAAGATGGAAAAGTGTCAATACTTTTGCCCTAATATTTTAGACCATTGGAAAAGTTATGGAAGTATTTAGTCTCCCATTTGAATGACATATTCCAGATCATACGTCTGTGAACCGTTATAGATGCAATTTTGAGAACTCCTGTCCTTTAGTATTGCCAAGTTTCAAATATTATATATTCTCAGTAATATTGTGGTTAACAAAAAGTGGAGAAGAGACTAATGCATGGCCATGTTATTGTCACAGAAAGTGTCCAAGTACCAATTTTGTGTTAAACAATTTATTTTCTGCAATTATCTGACATATTTGTGCAGAATGAAATGAATTGAGTATGTGCAAAAGTTCCTTTCACATGCTTGGATATTTGTAGGATGCTGAGCATCTTTTCCACTGGCAATGTTATCTGTGTTTGACTGGGGGGTTGTCATGTTATCTAGTCTGTCTCGTATTTAGTGTGGTGTGACCAACACTTCAGATGGTTTTGTAAATTAAGAGAAGTAGTAATCATTTTTACATGATATTACTTATCATTCAGCGTGTTTGTTTGGAAGCAAAAAATGAAGTTATTGTCTGCAAGAATGCCTGCATTAACCCATTAAACAATTTTCCAGCAGTCTGAAGCAGCTTAGGTTTATTTCATTCATTATTGTCCACACTGATTCCTTATCCTGGACTTCCACCAGATCCGTGTCCGGTCCGTCTCCGATCCGTCACGGCACCGATGTTGATAGGTTTCTATTCTATTCAATGGCTGTTCTCGAAACCGCCTACTATACTAGCAGTACGTGCTGATCTGGCGTAAAATATAGTATGTAGTGTGTAGTATGAGAACAAACAACAACAAAAGCAAAATCTGCAGTATGCCAAAACTCCCCAGACGTCGTACTGATTTGGGAAAGTTTAACAGTATGCATCGGACCAGTCTCCCTCACATACTGTTTCCCACAATGCACAGCGCTCGTTGCACTTTTTCTTTTTTCTTCTTTTTTGTTAAAGGGTGGCACTTAGTGTTTAGGTTCTGGGAAAATTATTAAATTCTATTTAAACTACTTCCTAACTTTTTAAATCATAAGTGGATGCTAAAGAAGCAGTTTCTCTATCAGCTTGGTCGTTGTTTACTTCCGCTTTCTAAAACCAGAAATCCAGCGACGCCTTGCCCAGCGTACTGCAGATCAGACCCAACAGAACAGTCCTACTACACACTACCTTCAAACGCAGTATGTAGTATGCAGTACATACTGAATACTACATTCATAGGTAGTATGAAGCAGGCGGTTTCGAAAACAGTTGGTGTTAACTTCCACTGGATACGCTCCGTGGTGTTCTGGCTCCCTCTCTGATGGCACGCCAGAGTCTCCTGGATCTGTTTTTTCTGGATGCTGGAGCACGACGCATACATATCAGCAGAGAAGAGCGAGCAGGACAGGAAGTCAGGAATCAAAACAAAATTAAAACATCCAGTTCATTTTCAGATTAAAACACAGTGTTATCACCAGATCATATTTCACTTAACTACGACATCAGAATGTCAGAGGTTTTCAGAAGACCATAAAGACAACATGGATGAGGAGAGGAGAAGGATATTCATTAATGCAGGAATTACCACGAGAACATCTTGGTCACATGACTCCACTTGGCCGGCGATCCTGCTCCATACTGTGTTTCAAAGAAACGCAAACGGGTGGTTTTGACGGATTAGAGAGCACGGAGACGGACCGGACACTGGTGGAAGTCACGGGTCAGGTTAAGTGAATTTAATTTTCTATTTCTCCAGTTTTTTTTTTAAGATATCAGATAATAAGACACAACTGTGATAATCAGAAGAAATGTTCCACTGCATTTGCACGGTAACATTTTGGTGTTAAACGTTTTTCAGCACATGAAAGATTTTTCTCTTCACAGAAAATGTCTTTTATTAAAGTGAACAGGAGGCTGCTCTTTCCTGCTGCACGAACGTCTTCATCAGAGGACTGCTGATCTTCGTGTAGCAAAGATCCAAGGAGAATACCAGACACCATCTCTGCTATAAGCCGCCTCTGAAACTCCTAATCTTTTTTCTTTCCCTCGTCTCTACTTACCATAGTGCTTGAAAGAGAAGATGCCTTCAGTAACACTGAGACAGACTGAATTATATTCTGTCTTTGGATATGGGACATCACACTGCTTAAGAAACAATGTTCATTAGGCAAGACATACACACACACGTTGTCATTCATAGAATCTTGTTTTGTTTTTTAAATTGTCTCTATAGTGAGGAAAACAACTTTCATTATTCTTTTACAGAGATCAGTTAAAACAAGCATTTTAAGATGCCATGTCCACAAGTTGGGAGCGCCCACAACTATTTCTAGGTTACGAATGTCGTCCCGCTGTACTTCCGCTTCCCTTAGAAGTGACCCCTGGGTTTGTTTTAAAATGCTCTATGCTGTCATTCAACAGCATTTCATCAAGAAACTGTAGAACTATTGATACATATTGTGTCTTAGCATTAACAGCAGCTCTAAACTTGGAAATTGTACCTTGGAAAAACAAGTGTTCTAACTTTTCTCCTCCGTAACAACCTCTGTCATTGTTGTGGACAAAGTAGATTTCAGATGACCTGGCCCTTCTTGATTCTGATTGGTCGATGATCAGGAAATGACATTGATGAGCGGCGGTATTCCAAAGGTTGAACAGCTTTCAAAAACTCTCAGTACTGTGTTTCCCAGGTCATCCCTATGTTCCCACATTTCTAGTACATTTTCAAAATGAGGTCTTGTGTTCCCACATTTTCCTTCAATTTAAGCCCTCTCCTCCCACAAGATTTTTGGAAGCACTTTATATTAAATGAATGAATGAATGAGTAATTTAATTTTGATCATCAGCAGAATTGCGGAACATAGACATGCTCCCGTATTTCTAACCCTTCCAAGTTGTCAGCAGTTTAAAAAACCCAACACAACTTGATGTTTGTAGTTGATTTGAAATAAAATTTCAAATTATTCTGTTTTACTGAAATGTTATTTGACATGATAGAAGTTTTATCCATTCTGAAGGTGATGAAGAACGTTCTACATATAATGGGGGAACACATTTTTACCAAATACCTTCAAATCAGAATTCAGTAACATCGATTTATAAGTGGTTTTTCTCAAATCAGTTAAAAAGGGGTAATTTCTCTTTCTCACTTTCTCTCTCTGATTCTCCTTTATTCCTCTTTACAACCCCAACTCGGTCGAGACAGATGTCTGTCTAACATGAGTCTGGTTCTGCTCGAGGTTTCTGCCTGTGAAAGGAAGTTTTTCTTTGCTGCTGTAACTAGTTAAATACTGCGAGGTTCAATGCTCATGGTGGATTAAGATGAGATAAGACTGAGTCCTGTTTGTAAGAGGGGACTGGATCTTATCCTGTCTTGATGTTAAGTCTTTGTTAATAATTTAACAGAGTACGGTCTAGACCTGCTCTGTTTGTAAAAAACGTTTTGAGAGACCGTTTGTTGTGATTTGGCACTATACAAATAAAGCTTGATTGATTGACACCTAGCTAACAAACAAAGCTTTATTTTAAGACTGATGTAAGTTATATCATCATTGAGCGTCATGTACTGTCGACATGTTAACATTTCTCTTAGTTTTCCTAAGATCTGGATCTGTGCAGCAGCACACCCTTGTGAGTTTGATGTCTCTAGAGTGGGTACCTCACCCTGATCAGATAAGAGTAATAGAAGCGAACAAAAATCCCCCTGTCACTGATGGCCACAGCAAATGGATGTGCTCCCTAAGGTGTACTGCCGGTATCATCCATGCCTGTGGACACAGATTTATTGCCCATTAAAAAAAGTATCCTGAAGTGTAGCTCCTGAAAAGATGCTTTTATCCTGTTGAGAAGTCCTGGTGGGAATCAAAAAGGACAACAGATTTTGAGTGTTAGCTCTAAAAGATAGATGTGACAACATACTAACAGTCAAGTTTAAATGAGGTTTAATGCCTTAAAAAAAAGATCTTTACAATTTCATTTCAACAAAATGAACCCCAAGTCAAATCAAACAATTTAGGATGCTTAACTGTACACACAACGTAACTCTTCTATGTACAGGGAACGTTTTAATCCAAATGTATCAGGCAGGAAATCAAAATATGTGGAATCTATCTATCACTATCAATATGACATCTATGTACATGATACCGTTCAACAAACACCAAAATTAAGATACAGTATACTTATTCATATATTTCTCTGGAAAATTATAATTAACATTTTTTACTCTTTAGAAAATAACATTAAGTATTAGTTACACGTTAATACACAGCAACTGCACAAAGGAGTCCAACTAAAACCTAGATTATTTGGATTTAATAATTTTCATATCGTACACTCCTCATTTTTATAATGTGACGATCATTTACAGCTGATTAGGAAAGACATGGTGCAACAAATAAGGTGACAATGATACAAATTTACTGATTAGTCATAGCCGGAAAGAAAAGAAACGTCATGTTTTCCTTTAAGCCTCAGAAACTGTCGATACCCAAGTCAAAGAACACCACAACATCGTCTAAAAGATTGAATGTGTTCTATCCACTTCCACACACAGTCAGTTTACTTCAGCCTATTGTGAAATCTGGACATTTCTGGATTGTTTTACCCCTTATTCTGTTTTTTTCTTTATTTCCATCCTCTTTTTCTTTTATGTTTCCTCTACCTTTGGTTCCTTCACTATTGGTCTTTTCTAAATGAAATTTCCCAAGCTAATTAAAGCCTATTTGAGACAGGTAATGTCAGTGCCGGTGGCAGGACCATGACAAAGTGCTGATAATTGTCTGCCAGACTCACTAAATCCACCTGTCCTGCAATTACCGCCTTCCCCCCACCCCACCCCCACCCACCTCTCCTGACACATTAATCCACTGTGGTGCTGCTCAGCAGTCTGATGCCTAAAAGTGCATCCAGCAAACACAGATGTTGGATTTCATACTAGTTTAGCATACACGTCTTATAGTGATAGCAGAACAAATCCAATGCAAAGAAGAACAAGGCAGCAGACGGGTTACAACGGGGCGCCTAGTGCACATTGGTTATCATGAGTTGATATTTAGTTTTATTTCCTTGTGGTTCCTCCCCAGGTTTATTCTTTATTAGTTAGCCTTTGTCTCCCTTGTGTGTTTAGAGATTCTTAGTCTAGTCTTGTGTTTCCCACTATTTCCCACAATGCATTGAACTAACACTTCACTTTTTCTTTTCTTTTTTTGGAAGGGGGGCACTCAGTTTTTAGGTGCTGTAAAATTATTGAATTACATTTAAACCACTTCTTAAACTATATATTTTTTAAAGTTATGTTTTTGGGGTATTTTTGTCTTTATGACAGGACAGCTGAAGAGAGACAGGAAGCGTGGGGAGTGGGGAAGGACATGCAGCACATGGTCGGAACTGAGCCGGCAGCCTCTGCGACGAGGGCTGTAGCCTCTGTATGTGGGGCGCTTAGACCACTAGGCCACCAGTGCCCCCACTTCTTAATTTTTTAAATTATAAGTGATGCTAAAGAAGCAGAATCTCTATCAACTTGGCCGTTGTTTACTTTCGCTTCCGAAAAATGGAAAATCCAGTGACACCTGAGCCAGCATACTACAAAACTGATCCAACAGAACAGTTATACCACATACTACCTTCAAACGCAGTATATAGTACGTAGTAAATACTGCTTGAGTTGATGTATGCAGTATGTAGTACATAGTGAATACTACGTTTCAAGGCAGTATGTAGCAGTCCGTTTAAAAAAAAACAGCACCTGTGTTTCCAATTTACTTTGACTTCATGCCCTCTTGTGTTCCCTGCCTTTTTGTGATTACCCTCATTAGTTTCACCTGTGTCCTGTGTTCACACCTGTGTTGATTACTCTGTGTATTTAGTTTCTCTGTTTCCCCTGTCCTGTGTTGGATGATTGTACGTCTCTCCTGTGTTCCCTGTGTTTCCTTTTGGATTTAGTTTTAGTTTTTACCTTTTTGTTCATTATAACCTTTTATTTTAAATCTGCACTTGGGTCCTCCTTCCACCATTTTATTACCAAATATGAAAGATTTAAAATAAAAGGTTTTAATAAACAAAAAAGTACAAATAAAACTACTCAAAATGTCCAAAAACAGGAGACAGGGTAAAAGAAACACAGAGAACACAGGAGAGATGTACAATGACCCATCTCAGTACAAAGGAAACAGAGAACCTAAATACACAGAGTAATCAACACAGGTGTGGAACACAGGACACAGGTGAAACTAATCAGGGTAATCAAAAAAAGACGTGAAACACACAAGGGCAGGAAGTACAACTAAACTGGACACACAGGGATCAGAACTACAAAATAAAACAGGAAACACAAGACAAGACTAAGAAACAAGAAAATACAACAAGAGACAGATCTCTTGAAAAAAACTAAACTAAACATTAACGCATGACATGTGTGTATGCAATAATGTATGATTACACTCTCTGCTTGCCTTTGAATTAGATGAGTTGCATCAATTTAATTTGTCATTGGCATATAATCAATCAGTTCATGTAATTAATATCCCTATAAGTGGAAGATTGGGAAACTGATTATATGGCCATATTCATTGTTCTGAGACATTTGAAAAAAACAAAACAGACCAATCTGACGTAAAGTTTCCTTTCTGTGTCTGTACAAATGGATGATAGTGCTACTTCAAAGGCAATTTTTCAATGCTTTATAGGTCATTTTACACCCCAGTGAATAACTATTTAAATATCAGCTTCATAAGTATTGACACTATATATAAAGTCTTGTCATATTTCAACCTAGTTATCACTGTTGAAATGAAGGAAGGAAATTGTTTCCCAACCTAAGCTTCGCTTTAGATTCTGACAGAAGCCGGGTATGCTCTTCCAACTGGGAGACATCTTGCCTATGGTCTAGCCTTGAAGAAAACATCTGGACGGCACTCTAATTACACCAGTGTTTTAAGGAGAACATGTGCTGCTGTGATGTGGCAGAGTTATCCAGGGTTGCTAACAATCTCTGTATCCACAGTCAACCCTTAAAACCAAGTCCCTGGACACCCAACTATCCAAGTGTTAAATCCTTATATTTGTCTGCAGTATGTTCAAAAGTTTAAACCATTGTATTCAAATCTCTCCAGTGTTTAGTTTTTTGGGGACAAAGAGGTTAAAGGTTAACATTTACATGATTGCAACTAAAAGTGAATGCACACCAACAATGGCTAGATCACCCTGTGGAGGAGTAAGGTGTGTCACTATGGTAGTTGTAGTCAGGGCATACCTTCTGCACCAGTTTATAGTCGACACTGTAAAAGGCGATATAGATGCATATGACTTTGAAGGGTTTTGAGCAAAGCCAGGACACGTGGCTCTGCGTCTGCTCCTGATAGCACACCTTGGATGGGTCAAAGCCGCACAGGGCAGTCTTCTTGTTGCGGTCCGTCTTCTCGTATTCAATGCGACAGTTGAATGATTTGGTGTCTTTGGTCTCTAGCGTGGACTGCTGGACCATCTCAAACTCAACCACCTTGGATGGCGGCACCAGACTGACTGACACGTTGCCCAGGCCGGTTGAGTTGTGGCGAAAGTAAACGCTAAAAGTGCCATTCCCGTGGTCCACGATCTTCCCTGTAATCAGCAGGTTCAGTTTTACAGTCTTGATGTTGGAGTGAAAATCTCCCCACCCGAACATCTTTTTAAACTTGCCAGTCTTGACGATGGGCCTGCGTTTAGTTCTGGCCTGTGCACTCTGAACATCTGTCTGGTTAGATAACCAGTCCCAGAAGTCCTCCATATTCTGTAAATATGTAATTTCCCTCATGTTGCTTTTGAACCCAGGGGAGCCCCTAGCGAACAAACGCAAGGGATTGAGGATTCGTGGACTGGCCCCCATGGGAGAAATCTTCTTTGCATTATCACTGTCTCCCCACTCAATTAGCTCTGTGGCTCCTCCATGTGCTTTTCTGCATGTGACCTTTGAAGAAAGCAGAGGAAAGATGGACAGAAATCAGTCAGTGAAATAAAACCTTAAGTGACCATTACTAATATATTACCTTTTATCAATGCTAGTTAGTATTTGTACATTAAATGTCTGGCTGGTGAAAGCGCAATAATGGAGTGGTGCACAAAATACTGTAAAAAAACGACAGTAAACATAAAGAAAACAGCATTTCAGAAGGAGAGGAACATTTCTGACAACAAGCAGACTGCTGATGGAGTGCTTTGTCCTTGAAAATAATACAATTTATAGAAAATTACAAAACAAATAGCCACTTGATTCATTTTCACAGGAATAAAGCTACTTGCCTCAAGACAAAATGCAGCAATTTCCCCACTGAACATAAAGGTTTGCCAAATTTGGTTTCAAGTGTCAATCATCTAGGCTCCTGATTACAACAACTAGGAAGCAGATGTGGAAACTGAAGTAAAAGTGTTGCTGTCAACGTATATAAACGTTCAGGTGCATTGGAGGAGTTGTGTCTTTGTGTTTGATGGCTAGGTTTGACATTTTGAGGAATACACTTATTTCCTTTCCTGGCAACATTTAGATGTTATGACATCCATGTTAGCAAGGGGCTGTTAGGTTTATTCTGTCAATAGGTGGAATTAAACTTGCCAACCAGCATCATCAAAGCTGGCGCAGGCTTAGACCAGCTCTTAGTTATGCTGCTTACTAACCCCTTTCATTCTCCCTCCTTCATCCCTGCTGCTTTCAGCAAACGTATGAACACATTTGTCTGTTGTTTATGTTGACTACAACAGAGATAATTAGCTAAATCTACACGGACACGCTCGAAAGCAGACGGATACATTCAACTTGCTTGTCATACTTAAAGTCTCTAAAAGTAGTATGGGAGGTAGAGCCTTCAGTTATCAGGCACCTCTCCTTTGGAATCATCTACCAGTCATGGTCCGGGAGGCAGACACCCTCTCTACTTTTAAGAGTAGGCTTCAAACTTTCCTTTTTGATAAAGCTTATAGTGAGAGCTGGATCAAGCTTAGATCCGCACTTAGTTATGCTGCTATAGGCTTAGACTGCCTGGGGAACTGGCACACTGACACACAGGGATCCTATCTCAACCCTTCCGCCATCACTTACTTTAACTCTCCCTGTCCCATTACAATAACTAACCATAGACCTTTCATGAGTCCCTGAGCTCCCTTGTCTCGTAGGTTCCTCTGAGTCACTGCCATAGACAACTTGCTGCTGTGGACGTTCTAGACTCGGTGGCAACAACCATTACTAATAATAATACTACTATCCGTCACCCTCTATCTCTTATTCTCCTCTATCCCTCTTTCCAACCCCTACTTGGTTGAGGCAGATGGCTCTCTAACATGGGTCTGGTTCTGCAAAAGTTTCCGCCTGTTAAAAGGAAGTTGCTTGATTTATTATTTTTTATTTATTTGGAACATTTTCTACTCATTTCTATCTTAACAGTTGCCATTTCCCTGTTAACCCCTTTAACAAAACTCTTGTTTTTAAGAGTTTAAGGAAGCCTTTTTGTCTCTGCTGGTTGAGGATGCCAGCAGGCTTGTGCAGTATTGAGAATGTATACATTCAGAGCAATAAGAAACTGAGATGAAAGAAAATTGGGGAAAGGTGGTTATAAAGGATTTTGAACATTAGTTGGATTATTTTTTAATTACTAGCCCTCTTACACTCCCACTTCACAATACGAATCATGTCAGTTTCTCAATGCTCAAAACAAGAAATGCTCAGCTCAGTCAGGGGATCATTTTTCATACGCTGTTAAACTCTGCTTCATTTGCATTAAGCTTCTAATAAAGGATGTCTTGTCTGATAACGCAACAATGAAAGCCCTTCTGTGTTTAACATGTGAGCTGGTTTCACAGCAGCAGTTCTATTCTTAAATGTGCCATACGACACAAACTTCAGCTTGTAATGATCCACAGTAAAGTGTGAGCTAAGTGCTGATCCAGATGCACCCGTGAACTGTGATCCGCTTTTGCACCTTAAAGCCTTTTAGCTGCAGGAGTGATTCCTGGTCCACTTCAGATAAAGTTAGAATGATTCAGGGCAATGAGCTAAGCTAGTTTTATTAGTAATTAGTAGTGCCGGCTTTCCTCAGGCCTGGTTACCGGAATCACTGAGGAAAGCAGATGTTGAAAGCACTGAGCAGTGGCTGTTTGAATTCTCTCTGAACCGCTGCACAGTATTTCCAGATTAATTATTATTTCGCCTGAAGCCTAACGAGGCACATGTGAACAAGGCCAACAAACTAGCTCTGGCTGCCGCAGTTTGTTTTGTCACAGTAATATCCTGGTGAACTTTCCATTTGACATGTAAAAATCGCTGCATACGTCTTCATCTTTGCTCCTGTGGATCTTATCATTGCAGCTGGATGTTAGCTACTTAGATATTTCATGTGAAATCCATGTTTTTCTTTTTCACAGACAGCGTCCCATCCATTAGCCATTAACATGTTTAATTAACACAGTCCTTCCCTGTAAATGCAAATGAATGAGGCAACACTGTTGTGTCTGGTGTGTAGCTCATCGCATCTACATTCATTTAACCAACTAATTCCTGTGGCAGTATTCCCTCACTGATACTGCCACTTAGTAATACCTCTTTGAGCTCAGCTGTTAATTTGATTTGACTCTTACAACACCACAATAACCGGGGATACTGAACATAAAATCTGCGGGACTGCAGGCTCCCAACAGGATCATTTCATCTCTGCTGTGAACAAAGAAAATGTGGCACTCTTCTTCCCTCCATCCCGAGCTGTTATATCCGTTACACATTAGTTGTCATGCTGCACAGCTTCAGAGGTGAACCCAAATTTTGTATTTCAGTGTAAGTCTCAGGTGAGCTTTGTATAGGATGATTATAATGGAAATGAGCGAGGAGTTTAAGTATGATGAGCAACTGGGAAATTGCTGTGACAACAAGGGGATCAGCAGAGGGATATCTAATACTTAAATGCCCCAAGAGAGATGAAGCACTGGGAACTTGAAAGCTTGCACTGACACAGGCTTTGGTTTATTCCTCTCGCTCTGTCTCTCTACACATACTAAGCAACAACACACACACACACAGACTTATACTCCCCGTTTATACAGGCAGAAGTGGTGTCTCTGTGAAACAGACTGAGAAAGACAAGTTTTTGTACAAGACACTAGAAAAAGAGGCAAGGTCTAATGAAGGAGAATCTACAAAAGCTTAATTAAGATTTCTTAATCTGTGCTTCTATGCTAGAGGCATTACGGGGCAACTTGAAACAAGACATTATTATGATAATAACTGCAGCATTACAGAGTGGAAAACACCAGACCTCATTCCACAAGCATATCGAGTAGAGTAGAGAGGCTTGGAAAAGAAGCTAAGGTGGGTGAACTATTAACGCTGTCATTAGTCTTACCAGTATGATCCACCAGCATAACAAAAACAGTAAAGTCTGAATGACAAAAAATTTTCAAGACAATTTTGAGCTGATTCTGTTTGATATTTACTATTACTATTCAGTATCTCCAAATGCAATGTCTGAAACACACACCCTCATACTCATGCATTATAAACAGTCTCCATAGACAGCTAGTTATAGTAAAGGGAGGTTGCTTTAAATGTGAAATGTTAAATTTAGATGATGGCTGAAATTAACAAAACAGCATTTAGAGTGACTAATTCCCCACTAGGAATATTCAGTGTCTGGATCTGATACAGTAATATGTATTAGATAAGGCCACACACCATATATTGATATTAATAATGCAGTGCTGAGCGTATCTGTTTTAGCTTGTTAAAGATATATTGACATCAGTTTTAAAGTCTGGTTAAAATGTACTAGCCCCCTTACACTCCCACTTCACAATAAGAATCATGTCAGTTTCTCAATGTTCAAAACAAGAAATGCTCAGCTCAGTCAGGGGATCATTATTCATACGCTTTTGAACTTTGCCTCATTTGCACGAAGCTTCTAATGCAAAAATCTTCAAATGCAACGTCTGAAACACATCACCATGTACTCATGCATTATAAACACACTCCGTGTAGTAAAGTGACATTGCTTTCACTCCAGTTTACTGTGATCTAAGCCCATGTAAATGTTAAATGTTAAATTAAGATGATGGCTGAAATTAACTAAACAGCATTTAGAGTGACTAATTCCCCACTTCAGGGAATATTCAGAAGCTGGGTCTGATACAGTAATATGTATTAGATTAGGCCACATACCATACTGATATGAATTTTGCAGTGCTCATTCTATCTGTTTAGCTTGTCAAAGATGAATTGGCATCAGTTTTAAAGTTTGGTTAAAATGTTTATCCAGTTACGGCAAGAAAATACATTAAATTATTACCCGGCTCTCTTAATGATCTTCCGGTTGTGTAGGATGCTTGATTCTGATTGGTCAAAACCTCTTGACAACGGTTGTAAACTTTTACTAATATGAGCATCACCAGAGGCAAACTGGTCACACATCAGTTCCGGCACATTTTGCTTCTGCTTGTTGACACCATAGACCGTACGGTGAGGTAAAACAACATGGATATTTACATCTTGGATCCTGTCCAGCAATCAAAGCAACAAGGGGTCTTGTCCACTCTGTCGGGATTCTATTTCCCGTAACTACCTGCTAACCATACATTACCCCTTACATAATGCTTTATAGAAAAAGGATGAAGAATAGATATGGAATACTTCTGTGCCTTTGTTTCATTGAAAATTTAAGACGTTTTTAGCTCTTATAACTACTGGTTCACTATCAATTTTGGTTGGCTGTGTATCCACAAGATACCATTAATTTGCTATTTCAGTGTGTTTTTTGGCCAACAGATTTGGAACAATGAGCTTTGGAAAGTTTATCCTCCACAATATTATTTACCTACTTACACTCAGTCCAGCTGTTACACACTGGCTAGTTGCTCTAATTTCAAAGAAGTAATTGTATGTAATTCATGCCTAAGGTAAACCAGGGTAAATTACCCCAGTATTTTCAGCCCTTTATAGACTTTTACATCACATTATGTTCCAACTTGGTCGAGGCAGATGGCTGTCTAAAATGAGTCTGGTTCTTCTCGAGGTTTCTGCCTGTTAAAAGGAAGTTTTTCCTTCTTGCTGTAACTAGCTAAATAGTCAGTCCCTCCAGGATTTCTCGGGGTTTTTTTGTGATTGTTGCGGCCCAAATAGCCTGAATTTGCTACAGCTTTTTGAAAAAATTGCGGTGAAAGTTGCGATTTATTTTTTTTTTTTGCTTTTTTCCCCCCAATAACATCTCAGGGGCAAGTAAATACACTAAATTACAGATGTTTTTAGAAAACATTCTTGATGTGGCCACTGTGACTGTGTTTTGATTCTCTTGATTCACAGAAAAATGCCATGAAAGGGCTGTATTTCACATTTACGACGGTCCCTGAATGTACCTCGCAGTGACAGAGGCACTTGACAGGCAGTTCACGCACTCTGAAATGAATCTGCATCTTTGATGACAAGGAGTTGATCAAAACTTACTCAATGTGTCTGATGTATCACCAAACTGGAATAAATCAAGCTGTAGACGTGGAGCTTTTTACGGTAACCACGGCAACAACGTCAAACATCAAACAGTAAACAGACCTCCCCCGGTTGTGTCTCTGTCACTAACGCACACCGGGGGTAAAATCATCAATGAAGATGAGACAGATGCATGGAGGTGAGGAGAGCTGGTTCATAAAGCACACCTGCTGCAGGTATAGACCAAGCTAACACTGAGCCCCTCAATCTATAAATAATAACGTTGTCATGGTCACTTGTCCTGCCTGATGTCCGCTCTTTTCACCTGTTCTCTGTGCGTGTTTTGTTGTTGAAAAGTGCCGATCAAGTGAGGACTTACGTTTATGTTCCTAGGAAGTGAAACTGATGACAAAACCGATGACGTACAGGGGCTGAGGTTAAGGTAATTGGTCAAAGTTGCGGGAAAGTTGCGGTGATTGTATAAAATTGCAAGGCCGCGAAAAAATCGCGCTGATTGGTTGAATTTGCGTTGATAGTTGCGATCGCGAAATCTCAACTCCCTGGAGGGACTGAATAGCGCTCATCTTTGGGGTTAAAAATAAGGATTAAGACACGTAAAAAAAAATCTGCTGTTGTTTCATGACCTCTGTTATAATTCAGCACATGGTTGCTGTGGATTCAGCTCTGGTTGACTGACTGTAATCATTCCAATTCACTGAAAGATTTTCGGTTAATTTGACGTCTATCACTCAATCCTTATTTGTATAGCGCCAAATCACAGCAAACGAACAAACAGAGCAGGTCTAGACCGAACTCCATGTTAAATTATTAACAAAGACCCAACATCAAGACAGGGTAAGATCCAGTCCCCTCTTACAGACAGGATCTCAATTTAATCCACCATGAGCAGAGCACCTCACTATTTGGCTGGTTAGAGCGGCAAGGAAAAAAGTATTTTTCACAAGCAGAAACCTCGAGCAGACCCAGACTCATGTTAGACAGACATCTGCAATATGAAAAATGTGCTCATAACTCTTAATCTGGGGTGCATGTGACGAACATTTAATGTGAAGAAGAATCCAGCCTTGCTCAAGTATTTTGACAGATGTCTTCTCATCCTGCGCTAGCCTACTCAATACAAATTAAACCTCATGGTAATGATGTGATGCAGGTTTTCCTCAGGTTTTTCGAACACATCTGTTCGCAGTTTCACCTGTGGAAGTGATATCCAGTGGAGATGCAGAAAAACCTGTATTGCTGTGACCATAGTCATGAAAATATCAGCATCACTTTCCTTTGAGCTTGTCATTCCCTGTCCTCTCACTATCAACACTTATGCGAAATGTTCAGAGAGCCAGATGGTGAGAGTCTGGTCAGGTGTAAACCTACAAAGGTATTAACAGGATGAGTTTTGAGGAAGGCTTGAATCAATATAAGACCACATAAATGCATTTTATTGGTACACAATGTATGTGTGCATTTACACTATGATCCGTGCATCTCACCATTACTAAGCACCAGGTTTACAGCTCTCAATATCAAAGTCATCCCAATATGTAGATGATGAATTGAGCCACAAATACAATACTAAATCCTTGATGCTTTAAGTGGGATAGTTACAATATTAGCGGCTGTTGTCTGTTTCATTCTCACAGAGGTCAGGTGGTAATGGCCTGGAGGATTATACTGGAGTAGAATAGATACGCCACATGCACGCACGCACACACATACACACGCACGTACACAGACCATAGCTGTCCGTGATTGGTAAGGGGCCCCTGGTGTGGATTTTCTGTTGCGATCAAGCACATTGTGAAGCACCTGCCATGTGTTTCCCTGGACGGACTCTGATTAAAAGTGATGGCTCTGGAGCGTGAGGCTGTTCCAGCGATCAGAGCACCAATCTATTTTTCAGCCGAGTGTAGACTCTTGCTCTGGGCTGCTTAAACACCTCGAGGGCCTTCTCTCCTGGAACCAGTTCAGGGGGTGAATCATTACAAATGATATACCCCGTAACATCAGGAGGGGGGCGGCTGAGGAAGGATGCAGGGTAAGAATGTTTTGAATGTGAGTAAAGCCACTTCACGTCATGTTGAATGCTTGAAAGCAAGAGGCCGCAGTCAATCTAGCTCTGCAATGACTGGTGGTCTTATGCCAACCATGCCGGCTGAGCTGCTCTAATATGGTGTTGCAATAACGCTAGGTAGCAGACAGTGGTCAAGCCTCTGTAATTTCCATGAGATGTCCAGATTTTTAGTACGCAGAAGCGCATCAAGTTAATGAAGCTTCAAGTTACAGAAAATTAGCAGAGAAATGAATTGAACCACCAAAGTGGGGTCAATTTGCACAGATAAATCCATGAAGAACAGTGGAGTGCATCGTTGGAACTGCTCTGCTTGCACTGATGAGCAGGTTAATTGTCCATTTTGTTTATTGTGAGGGAGATGCCTGAAACCAATTTCCACAGACCCATATTCCAACCTTATGTGCAGGGGACAAAATCAACAATGGAAATCTCCAAAAGCGATTATTTTAGCTCCCTGATACGGAGAACTTGGTAATGAGGATGACGCAAAGGCTCTAACGCAGACAGAGATTCCATCTCCGCCATCAAACCAACAATGTAGCCTTCCCAGCAGCTCAGAATACATCATAGATGTGCACAATGTCACCGGCTGCTAACTGTAAATGCACTTTAACAGCATTTCTTCACATGATCCAGAAGCCAGATGTCTCTTTCTTCTTAATAACTTTCAAGAGGCTAGTTCTGGTCATCGTGGCAATTACCTTTATGTCAGGCCTCTAAAAGATATGTCTACCCATGGGACAAGCAGGCAGCCAGCTCCATAATGCTTATTACTGATAAATGTCAAGGCAGATCCTTACTCAGTGTGGCTTGCTCATGCTCAATACTCTGTATATTATTATTACACACATCAAATCTAGTTTGCATAGCAAGATTTATGAAGCTCTATAGACTGAGAGAAGCCACAAAGTCACCCGATGACCATATCATATTGTATTAACGCAAGTGTGTGTAAGTGTTTCAATGTGTGTGTGTGTGTGTGTGTGTGTGTGTAAACATGTCAGAGTGGGTGTAAGGGATACAAACTACCTGTGATATCAATTTATTGTAACTGTAATGTGAATGAATAACACAAACAGGATCTATGAAATTAAATAGGATTGTCTTTGTGTGTTTTTTTGCTTGTTTGTTTTGTTTTTATTCATTTATTTATTTAATTTTTTGGGAATTAAGATGACTAACTATTTGAATCACAGAATGTACTGACGTATTTAGACCCTTGCACACTCAATAAAATATAATAATACAAAAATAAGAATCTAGCATGCATAACAGGCGGCATGTAAGAAATAATGTATGTAATAATGTGATCTGGTTGAACGAATCAGGACTGAAGAGGATGATCAGGAAGCAAAGCAGGGAATTAGTCTCAACTTGCAGTGGTTCCAACGACCTGATCACCTTAAATTATCCCCTTTATTACATGGATACTTACCCAATGAATCAATAATTTTACACCAAATATTGATTTAAAATTGATTATATTTGTATCCACAGTGGGTCCATATGCAGCCCTCTTAAAATGAGCTAACTTAGCAGCTATGCCATTGAACTGATCAGTTCTCAAAGTGAGGTTACGTAGCTGTTATTACTTACATCAAATTGAACATTTGGTCTAACAGAGTAACACAAGGTGAAGACTCAGCGCGGCTCCGGATGCATTTTCTGCCAGGTCACTGTTAGAGTCTGTGATATTTTCCTTTTCCTTCTATCAGTCTTTAAACTCTGCCAGGTCCCATACAGTGTTCTGTTAAATGTTAGGGTGCCACCAAGGATTTTTGGGCCCCATGAAAAATATCAATACCAACTCACTACCAATGTTCTAGTATTTTTATGGCTCCTGTCAGTCATGGGTCCTTAGAATTATCCTAACTTTTCTCACCTATACTGATGATGACCCTGATGATATGTTGAATTCACGTGCCAGCTTCAACTTTTTAGATTTCTCTGTTATATCCCCCAGTTTTTGTCTTTGACCTCTCCTGCCTTTCTCTGCTGTTTCTATCTCTATTATTTTTTCCCCTATAAACAAAATAGACACTATCACTATCATCTCTCTCTCTCTCTCTCTTAATCTGATCTACCCCTCCTTCCAACTCCAACTCAGTCAAGGCAGATGGCTGTCTATCATGAGTCTGGTTCTGCTCGAGGTTTCTGCCTGTTAAAGGACGTTTTTACTTGCTGCTGTAACTAGCTAAATACTGCAAAGTGAATTGCTCATGGTGGATTTGTATAACGCCAAATCACAAAAACACTGTCTGAAGACTCTTTTACAAGCATAGCAGGTCTAGACATGCAATGCTGGTGTGAAGCTATCCTCTCTTATGAAGAAGTTAAAGGACAAAACAAATTTTGATAAACACAGAGAACATTAAGTAATGCTTAATTGCCTCTTCAAGATGTTATAAACATGCAGACTACTTTGGTTCTCTTTTTTGTTTTTGCTCTGATACAGAAACACAGGATTTACTTTATAGCAGCCTATTTTTTCTCATATGTGGCAAAATATGATCTAACTGCTAATGATGCTGCTCTGCACTCTGTTATTTGAATTCCCTAAACAGCCAAATTTGCACCACTTAACCTTGATACTGCTGACATAGTTAGAATATTTTTGGAATTTCTTGTCATTGTTTTTCTGATCTTGCTCTCTCTTTTTTCAATCCCAGCCTCACTGACTGAAACCTGCCACACATTCAATGTTGTTGTTTTTCATTGGGAAGCTTCACTGCAGGAATCCCACACACAGATACTTTCCCTGCAGTGTAGAAGCTGCCAGCATAGCAATGTAAAAACATGCTTCAGTGTTACCAAATAAGACCGATTTCAGAAAATCAAACCACACACAAACCTGACGACACAACACTGCCGCCTAGCAGAAGATCCAAAATAAAAGCTTCATAAAGCGATACAGATATCCCAACCATAGTCTATCAGTACTGACTCCTATGGGTTATAGCTGGACTGCCCGCACTTAAAATGTTGGAAAGGCAGTTTTGGAGGCCATTAGAGATTTCACAATGCTCAGAGACAATGCTGAGTCAGTCTATGGTACGGACAAGCTAAGTTGCTATTGCTAAGTCGCTTTATGAAGCTTTTATTTTGGTATTTCCTCTAGGCGGCAGTGTGAATTTGCATATTAGCTAAATATTTAGGATCACAGATCAGCATTTAACATTCAGATTTAATATTTAACATTTAGATTTAACAACCAACATTCAGATTTAACATTTACATTTTACATTTATCATTTAGATTTAGAATTTATATTTATATTTAACATTTATATTTAACATTTATACTTATATTTAGCATTTGAATTGAGCAAGGATTGTAACTTAAATATATTTTTTCCACAACAAAATTAAATGTGAAGAAGATCACAAATAGTTCTCTAAATGTGATTAAAAAAGTGACTTTTAAAAATGAACACTATGTTTTTATGACGTAGTATCATTTTGGGAAGGAAAACCGTGGATCAAATTTTTTTCCCTGCTTTAAAAATACCTAAGAAACATAATTCTATTATGAAATATCATTTCCAATAAGGTGTCGCCTTGTGAATTTACTGCAAGAAATTTGATTAGATTAGATTTTTACCAACAACAGTGGTGGCAAGGCCAATAGGGTGAGCATGGGGTGAGAGTTTGATGTTGTAAACCTTGACGGAAGGGAAATGTAAATGCATTGATGTCGGGTGTTCAGTGTTAGCAAAGATCCCACTAGGAGAGAAGAAGGAGAGCGAAGGGAGGCTCTGTGACGAGAGCCTCCAGGTAATCGGCATACTTGTGTTATCTCAGCACCTGCCTCAAGTGACAGCAGCAAAGCCCTGAACACTTCACTTTTAGGCAGGCGTTACCTTTCAACGCATCATCAGTTTCATAATCCCCTTACATGGTCAAAGCACCAACTCCTGTGCCGGCTCCTGACACCTGCAGCACACCTCTGTATGTCTGATAGCAGGGATTCAGGAGGATAATGCCGTAAAGCACATTGGACTGAGTGTAATTATCATTTTCTTGACCACTTTTTGACACTGTCTTCTTTCTACAAAGATGTTTACAGGCTTGTAAAACTTCCCGAGCAGCATGTTCTTCTGAAATGAAACATAAGGGATGTGCATTCCGTTTTTCCACTTGCATCTCAGAAAGATGTAAAATGCTAAGCTTTTTTGCATGACATCTTCAATTTACTCTTTTTCTTTTCTTCAGATCTGTGCTGCAAATGATACACATATTTCATTCAAAAATGTTTTTGCTTCTGAGTCTGTCCACCAAATTTGACAGAACAGCCGTTTCTGTTTTCAAAGCAGATTGCGCCTCAACTGATTTCTCGAAAGCAGCTCCCTTTGAAGAAGAAACAAGAGCAGGAAAGACATTGCCTCCTTTCTCTCGGAGTACCTCTGAAGACAGGTACTTCACAAGACATACAAAGAAGGAGGGGAGCTGACAGCGCTTTGTTGGGGCTGTAAATGACAAGCTGAAAAGAAAGGCCTCAAAGCCCCAAGGCAAAAGACGAAATGCAAAACTGAGAATAATCAGAAAGGAGATTTATTGTACTTGTTGTAAAGCTGTCACACATTGCTTTTTACAAGAAAGCAATGCAGTTTTAATTAAAGAGGTCAATCATTTTACTAAGCTTTGACATAAAGTGTGATTGTCTTCTCCAAAGTACTAAGCCAGGTGGTAATTAAGAACCTCATGTGTCAGTGTTTTGGAAATACACATTCAAAGGAAATGTGTATTTATGACATGTGAATTTTGAAGTCCTGACATAAATGGAGAAATTGGGGCTGTACAGCAAAAAAGCAACCTTTTCCCAAGCAGGTATCCTATCATCTGACAAGATTAAGGAGGAAACCTTTACAAAAGCAGCCCGATTCTTTGTTGTATTTGGAGGCAGCACAGCGGTGATGCAGACTGTAAAAGGACCGCTAAAAAGGAAGGTTGTGCATCAGGGAGTGCTGGCTGTTTCTGACCCTGCAGAGTGGTAATGAAAAAGCTATAAGGTAGCCGAGCCTTCAGGTCTAACACCACCTCAGGCTGCACATCGCCCATTAAAATTCATAGCTGTGGACCAACATCAGGAAACTCAACATCATATAAAACATAATGTTTCCTATCAAAGCCGCCACAGTGGGTGTTCTTAAAGACTTCACTTCATTCCACAGATTATTTTACTTAATCTGTTACAGTACTGGTTTATTGGGCAGCCAGATTATGGTTTTTGTTAATACAAAGGGCAGTTGACTGAGCTCCATTGTCTCATAGGGTCCTCAAAGCCTCTGCCGTAGAAGGCCTGCTGCTGTGGACGTTCCAGACTCCACTTGCTACAGACGTGCAGGACTCCAACAGCAACAGGTACCATTACTACTACTACTACTACTACTACTACTACTACTACTACTATCTGTCTCATCACTATCATCTCTCTATCTCTCTCTCTCTCTCTCTCTCTCTCTCTCTATCTCTTATTCTCCTCTTTCCCTCTTTCCAACCCCAACTCGGTCGAGGCAGATGTCTGTCTAACATGATTCGGGTTCTGCTCGAGGTTTCTGCCTGTTAAAAGGAAATGTCTTGATTTATGACTCTTTTACGACATTTTCCCCTTTAACCCCTTTAACGAAACTTTTGTATTTAAGAGTTTAGGGATTGCTGTCTAACATGAGTCTGGGTCTGCTCAAGGTTTCTGCCTGTTAGGGTCCGGGAGGCAGACACCCTCTCTACTTTTAAGTTTAGGCTTAAAACTTTCCTTTATGATAAAGCTTATAGTTAGATCTGGCTCAGGCTTGGACCAGCCCTTAGTTATGTTCCTATAGGCCTGTCTAACATGAGTCTGGTTCTGCTCGAGGTTTCTGCCTGTTAAAAGGAAGTTTTTCCTTGCTGCTGTAACTAGCTAAATACTGCGAGGTGCAATGCTCATGGTGGATTGAGAGATCAGACTGCGTCCTGTCTGTAAGAGGGGACTGAGTCTTATCCTGTCTTGATGTTGGGTCTTTGTTAATAATTTAACATAGAGTATGGTCTAGACCTGATATGTTTCCGTCTTGAGCTAATATTTGTTGTGATTTGGCGCTATATAAAAAACGATTGATTGATTTATTGATTTATTGATTTATTGATTTATTGATTGGATCGCACCTATCACTCATCTGTAACATATTTCTCTCCATTTCAGGACCGTAAATCATGGATTTATTGCCTTAACACTCAGTTAGGATTGATGATTGGGGAAGGATTAGGTTGCAGGGCTCTGCACTGTCAATACAGCCTATAGTGCTCCAAGCTACATTTGAGGGATAATAGGCAGAAATGACAACCTTTCCTTCAGAGGTCTGAGACAACATACAGGCTGAGGACTGCAAATGCCACAGACAGTATTGTTTATGAGGGATTATCTAGTCAAGCCCTCTGGCTAGAAAGATTGTGGCCACTATGTGAGCAGATAAAGATCAGCACTATGTAAGCTGTAAAACGATTCATACAAGGCCTCTTTCCCCTGTCAATCCATATTTAATCAATCTCACAGACATTTCTGCGCTCTTCCTGACATTTCCTCACATATTTTTCTCATTCCGCTTAAAATTTCTCTGGTGGGTTTTTGAAGACTTAAGTTCCACTCTTCTTTTTTTTTCTCTTTTTCTAACAAGGCAAATCCTGGAAGAGGTTGATGTGAAGACCAGGCAGAGCAGGGGATGTGAAGAATATAAACACAATTTTTTTATTGTCCAGTGGGAAAAGGGGGGGTACAGGGGGCTGGGCGGTAGGGTCTGTAAAAGAGACGAGGACCTTATCACAGCCCAGCAGCTCTGTAATTCGCCGCCATGATAAAGTGGCAGCGCGGAAAACCTTACAAGGCTGGCACAATCCAAAGACGGATTAGGTTTTTCTGACATAAGCTTCCTGAAAAACTAATCAATCAGCCCATGCAGTATTATCAGAAGCGTGAGATTAAAGAGCTGCTCCTAATCCTCCCACTGTACATTTTATTACACTTCCCAGTGTTAGTTGCCTTTAAATATACAATAAATAAATAATAAAACCAAACCTAATTGAGCATGGGGAAGGGGAAATGGGTTAAAGAGCCCTCAGAGAGGGAATTTATGTGGAATTTGTGTTTTGTTATGAAGAAAGGGATAAAACTGTTGTCCTTGCCAGGGCCCCTTTTGACTTTGAATAGAGCCCTACTGCCTCACTCTAGCACAGCACAGAAACAATGCACGAGAGCAAATCCTCCAGATTCTTACAATAATATTAGCAACTAAAACAGAAATACAAATTCATACTCTCATGTTTCAGTAATTTATCCCTTCTGTGGATGAACAGATGAATCACCAAGGCACTAATGTTAATAAATTAATAAATAACTTTTGAAATTAATGCTAAGTCGTATGAAAAATGACTTGTAATCCCTTCAAATCAGTGCACATCAAAGTTGCAGGGATGAACTTCAAACATGAAATGCAACCAGAGGACAAGCTTGCTAGTAAACAGCTAAGCTTTGTCTTTTTAATGCGTCACACCCTTCTATCAACATGCTAGGCTTCATCCCTGCTCAGTCTGACCCGTGGTGACATTTACAGATGCTGAGGAAGCAGCTAGACATTCAGCCCAGATAACTTCACATTTTCAATCAGTTCTCACTTTAGAGAAAAGAAACAACCCGGTGATGAACTTTTTATATTTCCTCACACATACACTTTTACTGCATGTAATCTGTGGATGAGAGGGCAAGCAGGGAGCATGGCTCTCAAAGTATGTTTCATCTTCATCTACATTGTTCTGCTGTCATTGCACGGAGGATAACTACAGCAGATGTCATGGGTAAGAAATGGATTCTCCCAGGATGGCTTTGACCCTCTTATTTGTCCCTGGGGAGTGGCACAGATGCTGGGCCAGGGTTACACTGCTTGATTCATATTCTGGGTATCGGTGTGTAAGGAAACTCGAGAGGAAGAATTTTGTATTTGATTAGGTTTGTTGAGTCAGATAACTTGGCCACATGTGAGACTTTAGACTGCAGGGGTGTTCAAAGTGAACCTGAGTCCATAGCGACTGTTTTGGCACGTCACCTCTGTTATGTCCTTACATTTTCACCCATCAGTATAACGTTCTATGAAGCGACACACAAAGAAAAATTAAAGACTTTTACCACTTCCAGAAGTTATTTTGCATAATTCATGCTTCCAGTCAGTGTTAGCTAGCATTTAAGCATTTTTTACTCTCAGGAAGGTGAGGGAATATTGATAAGGACTAATATGTTCTCCGTCAGACCATATCCGTCAGTGGTGGGTCTGCTGGGAGGGGAAGCCACAAAGGCATAGGAAGAGAGGCTCTCCAGGGAGGCAGCCTCTCTCCTCTCTCTAGAGGCAGAGCTCCCAAAAGGCTCAAAGGCTGATTACAACGGCAGCCGGGGCAGACAGCTCTTTGCTGCTTTGAGGACAGCACAGATGTGAAGAGTTTCTTCAATCGAATGGCATTTACTCTTCAGGTCGGATCATAATAAGAGTGTGCAAAGCGAGAATGATCACGATAGAACACTCACTTTTAAGGAACATCTGTAACTGTTAAAAAAAACATAAAAAAGGGAAACAACATTTAAATTTCCCTAAAGATTACAGTCTTTTGAGAGCTTACTCCTGCAATAAAAACGGAATTACTCTACAATAAGATTACGTCCAGAAGCTTAAGACAATCAGTCGCTGGTAAATACTTGATATTTTCCTACGTATTTGAAAGGACTTAGGAGTTTGGAAAATTGTAACAGTTATTAAAGGGGTACAGTAACGCATTTGAGCGCAAGTTTCTCCTGTTTTTTCCTCTTTTTAATCCTGGCCCAATCTTAGCACAGCAAATACACTTTACAGGGCAACATGTAATCAAGATGTAATCTTGTTCAGGCCTAGATTCAAAAATGGAACAATTGCGCACTGCAAACATGTTGGTAAAACAGCCAAATAAATAAGAGGTATGTAGTATTTTGGTTTTGCTGTGCCTTAAGTGACAGAAACAAGGAGTGAGGACTATGGTGTAAACAGAGCCCACGTGGAAACAAACAATGCCTCATTGATCCTTCATCTAGATTCAGGGAACACTAAATATATTTTAAAGCTATATTTTTTACTTTTGAATAATAACTGATACTTTAAAATGGCATATGAAAGGCATGTGAATATATGGTTTCACATATCCACTTAGAATATAATGTAAATTGTGAGCTTTTTGTGAAAATTCAAATGCATATTGCACTATATCCAAATACTTCCTAAGTCAAAATACTATAATAATATTGGCAGATATGACATTACAGAAATAGTCTGTAGATGAAAAAGTCCTAGTATGTTATTCAGAATTAAATCAGAGCAACTCTATCTATGCTTATAAATACATATATATATTGTGGCTGTATGTGGAATTATCACCACATTTTAAGAGGAGATCATTTATTTTTATTAATGTCAATAAAATCTTCATTAATCTAAATGGTTTTGCTATTTTTTGAATTACATAACAATGAAGTAATACAATTCTGAGCTAGTATTGTCCAACAAATTAGTTTGGTGTATTAAATAAAATGTAATGACAGAAGTTGAATGAATTGTCGTCATTGGCATGCTGTTGTGAGACGTAAATCTTGCGTTTCTTGAATTGAATTATGCATATTATCAATTCCTTAAAAAACAACATAATTTATATAAATGTTTTTATATATTCAGTGTAAATCAAACATGGAAAGACTGCCTGTTGTAGGGGTCAGCGGGTTTAGTAAAAACATGGATCAAGGAAGCTCATTAAAGCCACTGTTTCTAACTTTCTCTCTCCTGGTCAAAATGCATCCTCTATATATTTCCTATAATTTCATTCAATAATCTCACACCTCACCTGATGCAGGACGAAAAGAAACAGGATTGTTTGCAGAGCTCTCATCTTAAGTGACTTCTCGACTTATTCAAAATGAGCAGCGTTTAAATCCTCTCTGGGAGATTTGGAGAGGGACAGACGAACACGCTGCTGAAGCATTGCTGTGATCACCTGTGAATTAAGTGGAAATACGCACGTTAAATCACTTGAAACCTCTCCCGTGTTAAACTCTGTAGGAGCTGAGGACATTCAAATCATATTTAGTGGAAAATGGTTCTTACCGCTTTTCAAATGTAATACCTCTCTTGGTTGGGTAAGGCTGTTGGACTCATCCTTGTTCAATCCACCTTTAAAAATACTTCCAAAAATCCTCTCAAGCGTTTCGGTCTCTTAGGATGTTGAGTGAATTTTTCCTCCGCGGATGGGACACTTTGGATATTTCAACAAACAAGCTACATTGAGTGGCTCCGTTAAAATAACTCCTCTAAGTTGCGCATCAAGCCAAACTGAAATAAACTGCTTTCCTCTATTTAATCCCTTGTTTTAAAACGTCGGTAGTGGATGCATAAAGTAAAGCCAAGTGAGCTCGTATCTCAGTGACGGGACTGCGGTCAGTCAGTAAGCAGTTTGCTCACTGTGCGCTCACTTCAGCTCGACTTGCCTTCAGTGCGCAAAATCTTCCGCTGCGCGTCTGGAGACTCCAAGGTCGGCGCGCATCCGTGCATAGAGTCAACCCGAAGATCTGTCTTTGAAGGCTTAGCCCCTCCGTTTAGAGGACAAGTAAGATGCTTAATGACACTGTTATCATTCTTCCCCCTTTTTCTGCACCACGTCAACGTGTTAACCCTTTCGACATCTGGGCTGAACTGATAGTTCTCAGTGTTTTATGTGTTGGTAAGAATTTTTGCACAAAGCATAAAAACTACATTCTATCACGTTAAAGTTTCCATGGTTTTTACAGGGATACATTGTGAGAAGCTCTTGAATGTCTTTATAACATTTCTAAAACTTTTATATCATACCTTTTCGGTTATTACAGATCACCGAGAGGACATTTGGATATAGCCGGTGCATAAACACAACGGTGAGTGATCTTTATGAGACGCATCAGTCTCGTCCACACAGATAGTGGAGATAGCGAAAGGTCAAACGTTGTGCTGGTTGAAACAACATTTCCTAATGTGGAAAGGGCTTTGTCTTAAAGATTCATGTGACCCTAGCACCACCATGTGGTTACAGTCAAATATCTCACTTTGAAAAGGAGTGTACAGACGGACTGATTTATCTATTTATGATTTAACCTTTGTGTCTTGTATTTCAAATAATCATATCCTGAACAGATAAATGTGTATGTGTACATTTGCTTCCATGGGTGTGTGACAGAATACATTGATTTAGGACTTGTGTAAGAGACAATATAGGCAGATTATAAAGGTGTACTAATAACACTTCTATTACCACTACTACTAGTATAACTACCACTAATAACAATAATAATAATAATTGAAAATAAATAAATAATAATGATAATATTAATGTTAACATTCAAATTAATAATAGGATTATCATTATTACACTAATAATAATAATAATAATAACAATAGTATTAAAGTTAATAGGTATATTTTATTAATAATAAACTTCATTTTAATACATACAGTAATAATAACAATAATAACTAAAAAATATATATAACAACGATAATACTAAAAATGATTACAATTATAACATTCATAAATATAATATATAATATTCATTTTAACAACAATAATAATACCATTAATGTCAATATTATTATTATTATTATTATTATTAACAATAATAATAATAATAATAATAATAATATAATACATACATAACTTTTGTATGAAGCACATCAGAAACAGGTTAAAATAGTGCTTTACAAATAAAAACAATTGAATAGTCAAAAATAAGCCAATAACAATTACAACTAGGCAAATATCAAATAAAACAAGCTTTAAAACGAACCAAACAACAATAATAGTGAAGACTACACAGTTAAAATAAAAACAGGATAGAATACTAATAAATAAGATCCAATGCTTCAATAATGTCTGGTAAAAACTCCACAAAAAAGTGAAGAAAAAGCCAGATGAAGAAGTGAGTTTTAAGAAGGGATGTCAAAGAAGACACAAGAGAAATGAGACACTAAATGACAGTTCTAACACTGAATAATATCTATTTTGCTGTACCTGTAGACTTTTGGCTTACAGGGTCTGCTCTTTTTGCAGAAACAGATTAAAAAAACATCATCAAGATTCAAAGTCTTCCATTTTGCAAAGTAACCATGTGTTTCATATCCTTCCAGTAGGTATGTCATCTTGGAGTTGGCAAAAAAAGGGGATTTATGTCACTGGTATAATTAGTAATTCACACACAAATTACACATTACAGCACAGATGAATTAAAAAATGTGGGTTTGTTCACAAACGTTATAATAAGGGTTAAAAAAAACTTTAAAAATACAACACAGACTCAGGAGATTTTACATCCTAAATAGTTTTCATCAAAAGCAATCTGAAGTTATTTGCTCACCTTAAGTGACCCTCTCATATTACACAGTGTACTTTCATTAGCCGTTTATTCAAGGCAGAATTTCACAACCAAGGAAGTACGCATAGCATTTTAGGGAACTCAATTACCGTCACCATTAGGAACTTGGCCACATCTAATCTGATATGTTTCAATAAGTGGGTGAGAGAGGACTGAGTACACATTGCCCGGTGCACAGTCATGCTTACAAACTGTTTTATACAAAGCTTAACAGTGAGAGGCACACCCTCTGTAAATAATGAACCCTGATATTATGTTGAATTTTTTTGCAGGACCTCATTACACTGAACTAAATAACCCTGAACTCTGATACTGTGATACTGATACCTTGATACTGTAGTGCTTATGACTTATAAATTGCATTTTATTTCTATAAAGATAAAAATGATGATGTAACCTAATAAGATTGTGAAACTGACACATTTTCTCATTGGTTGTCTGTAGATAACCTTTATAAAAAATAAAATGATTAGGGATATCAGTCTGAACAGAGAGAGCTGGTTAAAATGTAACCTAATTAGATCTCAGCCTGAAACATTGGGTTAGTGATAGACAATATGTAGACCAAAGGAAATTTCCACACATGGGTTTGACGGCTTTGGCACCACCATCTGGCTATACATATATATAGAAAGAAAGAAAGAAAGAAAGAAAGAAAGAAAGAAAGAAAGAAAGAAAGAAAGAAAGAATACATATATATATATATAAGTTCAGTTTAGTTTAGTTTACACTACAAAAACAAAACAAAATAGGAGCAACAACATAAGAAGAAAAAGAAAAAAAAGAAGAGCAGTTACAATACTGCACATGACCAGCAAAGACCTAAAGTAACTCAAAAGCACAGTCGTGCACTTAAGACATTTGACAGTAACAACAACTAAATCAGACATAGAGTGTGCTCTTACGCTGTTGAACAGCATTTAACACAAACTGAGCAAACTGGAACTCTTTGTGAGTAAACAGGTTCTGAAGTCTATCTTCATCAGACATGGAAAACAAATCAGAACACTTTTCTGATATTTTGTTGAAAAGGAGGCACCTGAGATCATGATATGATGGACAGCAGAATAAAAAGTGCATTTCATTTTCAACTTCCTCCAGATCAAGATAGATATATAGATATAGATTAAAAAAATCAAAATAAAGAAAAACTTTCTTTTAACAGGTGGAAACCTCAAGCAGAGCTAGACTCATGTTGAACAGCAATCTGCCAAGATCGAGTTTATAATGGAAAGGGGATATGTTATGGTCCTGATTTGTTGTGTGATTTGCCCTAACCCTCTCTCTCTCTGCCTGCAGGTTGCATGGGTAGGGGCGGGGCCGGTCTCCTCAGCAGTGAGGCTCATCAGGCACACCTGTCCCTGATCTGCTCATCAGCACTGGCTTCTTAAGCCACCACCAAACACTCCTCCAGTGCCAGATTATTCCTCTAGCCACATGCTCCATGTCCCGTTGTAGCCTTGCTCCTGAGGAGATTCAAGCCACGCTTTTCTGTTTACTTATCTCGAGTTGTTTCCAGAGGATTGATTCCTAGTTTTTGTTTGTGAGTTTTTGATAGAACCTTTTTCCCCTTTTGGGTGATTTTGTGTTACTCCTAGTTTTGTACTTTTTCTCAGTTGTTTTTACCCGCAAGGCGCTTTTTGTTGAACCTTGGTTTTTGCTTAATAAATACTTTTTCCCTGTACTCTGCATTTGGGTCCTAGTCCTTTGCTCAAGCCGTAACAGGATAGAGGAGACACAGGAAAAGAGAGATGGACAAAGACAGACAAGAACACAGTCACGATCACAAACACAAACAAAAACAAGAACAAGAAACGCAATGACAACGGAAATAGCTAAGACAGACTTATCTTTACATATACAATATATATAAATATATGTCTATGTTAAAAAAATATGTAAATTGGGTGATAACTGTAGCTTAAATCCTTAATCTATGGTGTGTATAATAACAGATAACATATCATACTCTGCTTGTCAATATTATAATGTTAGTGTCAAATGTCAAAGCTAGTGGGTACTGAGCGATTACCTTGGTTAGTAGGCCAGTAAAGCACACTGCCATATACTATATTGACATTACTTTGTGTACTTTTACAGGGATTCCAGCCATGTCTGATCGCAGACCAAGAAAAAATGTACACATGAAGAAATAATCATACTGATCAGTAAATACAAACAAAACAAAGAAACATTGGAACCCAAATAAAATAACTTCATTATGAATAAACGTAAACCAGAAATATGGGAGGACATCACTGACGCCATCAATGCCAAAGGAGTGGAGCACAGGGACCTAAAGGATGTCCGGAAGAAGTGGAGCGACTTGAAATGCAGGCAATTGAGGACTTTCCCCGAAATGTCCCCACAGGAGGTGGACCTAAACAAGACATGGGGCCATTTCCATCCCTCGTACTTGACATTGTTGGAGAGGACTCCCCCTCGGTCATCTGCATTGCAGGAGGGGTTGAGAGTGGAATGGCAGAGTCCCCATCATTCCCAACATCAGAGGCTTCTCCATTAACATCAGCAGCTTTTCCACCAGCAGCAGCAGCAACACCTCTCCCTGATACAGCTGCACAGCGACTCCCCTCACCTGCATGTATGTTCGCCTCAGTATCCCTCGAACCCCCTGAGCCCACATGCAGTCAACTGATGTAGACAGCAGTCAGTCCACACTGTCCTCCCAGGAATGGTCCAATAGCAACCCACCACCAGCCAAGCGTGCAAGGGGCAGCAGAAGGCCGCTTACTCGTACCATAGAAGATCCAAGCAGAAAAAGAAAAAATGTAACTTGAGAAAATAAAATTAAACATTGAAATCTATAAACTCTATAGACCAAAGCAGTTGTGTTGTAATTGATGATATGTAGATCTTGTGTAGATCTTGCAGGGATTAAAAAATGATTTAAGAGTCCAAAAGTGTAGTGACTTATAACAATATTTATTTCACACAGATTTTGTATAGTTGATATTGTATATTGATCAGTTGTAAAGTATCATATTTAAGTTACATTGGATTATTCTTATTACTGTAATTATTATTATTTTTGTTGTTGTATTTTTATTCTCTATAATAAATGGTCTACAGAATAAATGCATTGCACTAAAACATTTTGGTGATGCCTGTCATTTTATGAGGTTTTTGATTCCAAACTCATCAAAAGTGGGATGCAGTAAGGTAGGGCCGGACAGTGGCAGCTTCGTTCGGCAGGTGGTCCTCATTGCAGAAATGAATGTCTGCACCCTTTCTGAGCCACAACTGACAGACACCTCTTAGAGTAGTTCTTTACAAGGTTGGCACATGTCCCTTGAGGGATTTTGTCCCATTCTTCCAATGCAAATTGTCCCAGCCGCTCCAAAGTACATGGTGTCTGAGCACGGACATTCACTTTGAGCACCCGCCACAGACTCTCAACAGAATTGAGGAGTCAATCTGGGCTCTGTACGGGCCACTCCAGGACCTTGGTTTAGGTGTCCTTTAAGAACTGTTGGACCAATTTTGATGTATGCTTTGGGTCATTGCCTTGTTTGAAGACCCAACGATGACCTAAGCCTAGACTAAGAGCAGATTTCTTCATATTATCCCTCAAAATGTCAACATAACTTTCTTTTTCCATGATGCTATGCACCCAAAAAATGCTCTCTGTGCCTGAGGCTGCAAAACAGCCCCACAGTACGATGCTCCATCTGCCATGTTTAACTTTGAGAACGGGGCTCTGAGAGGCCTCTCCCTTTCTTGGGCAAACATAATCAACATCCATATGCCCAAACAGTTCCATCAAACCAAAAGACAGGCTTCCAAAACTCATCTTCACCTTTCAAATGTTCACGGGCAAACCTCAGTTTGGCTCTGATGTGCCGCTGTTTGAATAAAGGGGTTCTTCTGGGACGATGGTCCTGAAGCCCATCACGATGAAGATCCCTCACAACTGTGTTCCTTCAAACATCAACTCCAGAGGAGGTCAGGTCAGCAACAATTATCTTGGCAGATGTCCGGGGCTTCTTGCTGACACCTTCAACTATTTTCCTCCAAAGTTCTTGAAATCTTTCACGTTCTACCACGCCTAGGTTTGTTTTTTACAGAATTTGTCTCCTTGTGCTTTGCAATGATGCAACGTACAGCTGTTCTAGACACTATTAAAAACTTGGAATTTGCTGTATAGCCTCCCCCCTTATTATGAGCCTCCATTAACTTCTTTCTGAGTTCAAGACTGATTTCCTTTGTCTTTGGCATGGTTAGTAAGAGTAGTCTCTCTCAATAATGTGTTCAAGTGCCCTGTTTGAAGTCCCTTAAATGAAGCTCAATGCTGATTGAAAGCTCAGGTGTTGTTAGGAAGCCAGCTGACTGCACAGGTGTGTTTTGAAAGCATAATATTTATATATATAATATTTTTGAACACCTAATTTTTCACTATGAAAAAATGTATTTTACATTCCAAAATGTACCAAAGGTACTAAATAGCACTGGTGAATGTTTGATTATATCAAGTTTTATCAATGATGCAAACATTGGGCAGAATTTAAGTAACATGTTCCATAATTCCAGGAGGGCTAATCATTTTGCCCTCAACTGTATCAGGTTTAAAGGCTGTTTCTGTGATTTAAGAGTTAGTTAAGAGATCCACTCCTGTTAAGAGTAAGATGTTCCTATTTTGTCTGCAATCATAAAGATTTTATCTTCAAAGAAGCTTGTAAATGTCATCGCTGCTGAAGGCTAAAGAAAGACTTGTCTCAGTTGAGCTGTCTGCTTGGCTACAGTGCTAAAAAAGCTTCCTGTAATTGTTTTTATTCTCTTTTATTAGGGAGTAGAAGGAGGCAGCTTGAGCATGCTGCAGGACCTTCTTATAATTATTCAGGTATGCAGAAACTGTAGATAACCAACTTGGCTACCAACAGACGTATTATCTTCCAATTTCGCTAGGTTGCATATTGCATCTGGTGGCCAGTATGTTGTTGCTGTTTTCTCAGCTTATATTTCATTCTTGTTGAGCCTTTTATATTCCTTTAATGGCCCTGTCACACCTTGACCATTTAGCCAGCGTATGCAGGTGTATAAAAAAATTGACGAGTACGCTGGCGTACGTCGCATAAGTTAAAGGGGACATATCACGCTTTTTTCATCAATATATATTGGTCTAAGAGGTCCCCAAAACATGTCTTTAAAGTTTATGCTCAAAAAAACACTTTGAAATCAGATTTTGGCATGCCTGAAAAGTCCTCTTCTTCATTCCTCATGAGAACACTCTGTTTTCTCTCTGACCACGCCCCCTCCGGAAGTGGATGTGCCTCGGCTCTCCAGCACGTTGATCTAATGTTTACATGTTGGCTGAATATACACGGCTGCTCAGAGATCGCGTTACTTCAACCCTCTGAATCTGATCCTGACGGAGAGGCGCCTGCAGCAGGACCTTTCTGAACGATTGGTCATAGATTTAGTGTTTCTTCTTGTTTTATTTATCAGTATGTAGACGTGTGTCTTGGTACACAGCTACGAACATGTAGCTATGTGGCTATGCTAACTAGCGCTAGCACTTATCCATGATAAATAAAAATCATCCACTAGATCTTCAAATCTGCAGACGTGGGGAGTATTACCGACCTCTGCCAGAAAGGCAGCAGGACCTTTTATGAAGGATTGGTCACAGATTCTGTGTTTCTTGTTGTTTTATTTGTCAGTATGTCGACGTGTGTCTTGGTACACAGCTACAGCTACAGCTATGAACATGTAGCTATGCCAATTAGCGCTAGCACTTATCCATGATAAATAAAAATCATCCACTAGATCTTCAAATCTGCAGACGAGGGGAGTAAAACCGACCTCTGCCAGAAAGGCAGCGGGACCTTTTCTGAAGGATTGGTCACAGATTCTGTTTCTTGTTGTTTTATTTGTCAGTATGTCGACGTGTGTCTTGGTACACAGCTACAGCTACGACATGTAGCTATGTAGCTATGCTAACTAGCGCTAGCACTTATCCATGATAAATAAAAATCATCCACTAGATCTTCAAATCTGCAGACGTGAGGAGTAAAACCGATCTTTGTGTTTATTAAGACAGCCTACAACTAGCATGCCTCCCTCCTAAGCTCCTTGTTAGCACACATTTGTGCAGGTAATGAAAAACGGGGGAGGGATTCAGTATTATTTTATACAGTCTATGGGCTGAACAAGCTCCGAGCTCTGACTCTGTGACAGACCGGATATTGTTGTTACGTAACAAAAACACGGAAGTCTGAAACGGCTCGTTTCACACACATTTACAGAAAGGTGTAGAAATCATCATTCTCGGGGGGTTTGTAGACATGCCAGGGACACATATTTCAGGTAAAGAACCATTTAAAAGTCAATTTTGCATGATATGTCACCTTTAAAGGTAGGTTTTGTATTAGTTAAGCGCACGCTGAAGCACGCTGGTATACGCAGTACGGCAGGTAGCACAACATTTTCTGACGTATGCAGCGTATGGATCATACGTCTGGCATACGCCTGCCATAAGTTATAGGTAAGTTATGCGCTGGTTGACACACGTTCACACACGTAGAGCTGTGTGTCTGCGTGAGTGTGAGAAGTCTTGGAGCCCTCACTCAGTGTCAAATAGCAGAGCCTCTGAAACAGAAGCTCTGAAACACATAATAACAATAAATCCCCAAATAATTTTAAGCTCCTGAAGACAATGATGAAACAGACGACTAACATCTGGTAATAAAAACCAAGTTGGCTGAAACTTGTAATCATTTTAAGAGTGTCAACCGTGTCAACCAACGACTCAAGCTAAGTGTTACTTTGGTATATTTTTCTGAGCAGCCAAAATCAAAGGTGGGGTAAAAGGCTGCTGTCACAGAACTTAAAGTTAACATCATCACATAAGGCAACAGCCAAATAACAATCTATATTGCTGTTCTCAAAAACTGTTCAGGTTTAAAGGTATATTATCATTTTAGACAGGGGTGGTCTTCTCCATCTTAGGTCCACACTTGAGGACAATTTCCCATTACTAGATGTAGTCAAGGTGCTTATTTATCTACTGAAGATATTTTTTATATGGATATAACTACAATGTACAGTTGATCGTATCTTAACCCACCATGAGCATTGCACCGCACAGTATTTGGTTAGTTACAGCAGCAAGGAAAAACTTCCTTTTAACAGGCAGAATCCTTGAGCAGAACCAGATGTAAGACAGACATCTGCAATATGAAAAAAAAAGGTATGAAAAGTGTGCTCTCAAATTTGACCAGCTTTCTGTAGACATAGTCTTTAAAATAACTGTGTCTACACATTTAACAAGAGCATGAAGTCATTTACTTAAACCTGACAGGATTCCATGATTCCACATTTGGTGGTTTGCATTTTTAAGAAAGAAAAAAAAAGAAAGGATGGGACATTATAGAGTTTAAAAAAAAAAAAGGAAATGTTGTTTTGAGATGAACCGATTAATAAAGTGCAGCTTCTGCTTCTTTACCTCTGATATTTTTGTTTTAAATTTGATTTAACTAATTACTTATTCTATCTAACAGCTACTCTCAAAAGGGGCTACCCCAGGTTAAGTCATTTGTAACCAGAGATAAATTCCACAAATTACATAATTGCAGTGATGCTATCATTTCCCAAAAGAATGGGTTTGGTGTCGTATTACAACCGGCTTTCAGCTTCTTTAAAATGGTGTTTGTGTGTGTGTGTGTGTGTGTGTGCGTGTGTGTGTGTGTTTGTTTTTGTGAGTTAGCCAGACGACCCAGTGTGATAAAGGAGGTTAAAAGAGGACACATACAAAGGCCCATTAATCAAGCATGTGGCAGCTTTTCAGGGATTGAAAGACAGCCAAGGTAAACTGATAAGACTTTGTACCAATAAGTAAGCTTTCAAAGGTGCAAACACGCATTACTACAATGACGTGAAAGTCATACTGACCCCAAGAGTTCAGTTCAGATAAGGGTGATATAAGAACTGTTACATTTGTTTGAATCTTAATGCTTAGTGTGTTTTATTTATTTATTTTAACAAACTTCATAGGTTTAACATAAATTAATCAAAATGTTTCAACTATAAACTAAACATGAGAATAAAACTAAATTGAATCACAATATAAAAGTTCATCTCTAAACATACATGTTGAGATAAGTTACGTGGAATGTAAATAAATAACTCTTAATTTAAGACTTCTCCAAAGTTCCACTGGAAATCTCAGCTCACTCTGTCTTTCCTGTGGTTACGTAACCCCAGCAAACACCCACTTCCTACAGAGTCTAAACACACAGTTACACATGCAGGCTCATAAAGCTGCCTCTTTACAACTGCTACCACAAGCTCTCCCAGCGAGCCAGCGTGCAGAACACAAAGACAGAAATGAGTAGTGGGGTGTGGTTTTCTAGTTTGGGGCTGGTGGCCTGGCTGTGTTGCCTCAGTCTGGGGCCCGTTCAAGGGGGGAAGGTACTAGTTGTTCCTGTTGATGGAAGCCACTGGCTAAGCATGAAGATCCTGGTGAAAGAGCTCAACCAGAGGGGACATGAGGTCTTGGTGCTGGTGCCTGACAGCAGCCTGTTGATCCACAGCTCAGAGAGCTTCAAGACTGAGGTTTACCCGGTGTCTTTTACAAAAGCTGATCTGGATAACCGATTCGACCAGCTAAGGGATGGACTTTTCCTCAAAGCACCACAGATCACTGACGTGTTCGTCAACGTGCAGCGTTTGATAAACTTTACTTCATTACAGTGCGAGGGTTGTGAGAGTTTGCTGCACAACAAGCCTTTAATGAGTCGGCTCAGAGGAGGAGGCTTTGATCTTGTGCTAACTGATCCTTTCCTTCCCTGCGGCTCAGTCTTGTCTCATCTCCTCTCCATTCCAGCTGTTTATTTCCTACGAGGACTTCCATGCGAGCTGGATTCAAAGGCTAACCAGTGCCCTTCTCCCCCCTCGTACGTTCCTGTGTCCTTCACTGGCAATACAAACAACATGAACTTTCCACAGAGAGTCAAAAACATGGCTATGTCTTTTGTGGAGTCCTACATGTGCAAATTAATGTACAGCGGATTTGACGATCTAGTCAGCAAGCATTTAAAAGAAGGCATGACTTATAAAGAACTTCTTAGTCAAGGTGCTATATGGCTTCTCAGATATGACTTCGTCTTTGAATGGCCCAAACCTATTATGCCAAACATGGTTTTTATTGGAGGTATCAATTGTGCAAAGAAGGCTCCTCTGCCAGCGGTGAGTACTCTAAGAATGTATGCCACAGTTAACATCTGTAATCATTTAAGGCAAGTCACACATACTTGCTTTGTGTTGAGTCAGGCTTAGAGCATGCTCATGCATGTGCAAAATGTAAACAATTATTCACCTCCCTTTCACCTCTATTCTAAATGAGCAAATGAGAAGATAAAATAACTGAATTACTGCTCAAGTAAATCTACATCATCACTTTGCAAGGGAATTAAATTACATTTGACTCTAGCCAAGGAAGTGTGTTTGGAGGTGTGAGGACAAGAAAGGCTCCAACAGTGATTAGATTATACTTAACAATGGTCACCTGACAATGAAAAGGGTAGTACTCACAGTGACTGATCTTTGGAGTTATCAAACAAGAGTTTAAAGTAACCTTTAGCTAATTGGAATAGGTTTGTATAAATCAATCAATCTTAAGACGCTTTTACAAACAGAGCAGGTCTAGACCATACTCTATGTTAGATTATTAACAAAGACCCAACATCAAGACAGGATAAGATCCAACCCCATCTTACAGACAGGACTCGATCTTATCTTAATCCACCATGAGCATTACACCTTGCAGTATTTAGCTAGAAGCAGCGGGAAGGGAAAATTTAAGGAACCCTTAAGGAGGCAGGGAAAAACATCCTTTTAACAGGCAGAAACCTTGAGCAGAACCAGTCTCATTTTAGAAAGCTATCTGCCTCGACCGGTTGAAAAATGTTTCTATGCATTTATGGTTTCTTCTTGCTCTAGTGTCAACATATCTTTGCATCTATAACATAAATTATTGTGAAAATTCCAATATTACCATCTGCCTCCTTACGTTTTGGGATTTCATTACACTGCATTACAAGAAAACTCACTTTGAAGAGCCCTTTGGGTTTTGATTGGTCCATGTATTCCTGTATGGCTGGAAAGGGCTTGACAAACTGCTACAGTCATAATGCTCTTTGGTATTTATGCATATATTATGATAATTGACAACACATTTATGCACAAAATGTCCCTGTCTTATCTACATGGAAGAGAGTAGACGTATTAGAGGCAGCAAAGTGCACCAGCATGTTGTGTCTTAATGTAATTTTGCACAGTCACAATTTGCAAAGCACTTGCAATATGAAAATGTGTTCATAGCTCTTCATCTGGGATGCATTTAAAGAACAGTTAATTTGAAGAACATTTAATTTGAAGAAAGAATCCAGCCTTGCCCAAGTATTTTGATAGATGTCTTCTCATCTGGAAAAACAACAGAACCAGACTCATGTTAGACAGCAATCTGCCTCGACATTTTTAAGTTATTTAGTGATTCAATTAAAAGGAAAAACGGAAATTCCTTTACCATGAAAGTAGTGCAGGGACCTAGATTAACCTGTAAATATTCTAAAAGAAAAATAGAGAAGCAATTCATGTTTTTTCTATGTCATTGTATCTGTTTTCCAACCTCTGCAGGAGTTAAAGGAGTTTGTGGATGGCTCTGGAGATGACGGCTTCATTGTCTTTACCCTGGGCTCAATGGTTTCCAACATGCCTGATGAGACAGCCAAGCAGTTCTTTGAGGCTTTTCGGCAACTACCACAAAGGGTAACAATGAACTTAAAATATTACATTTCTGTGCTTCGACTCACTCAAACACTTTTCTAATGAATGCAAAAAAACAGTTTATTCTATTTCCCCTCTTTGAGTAAAACACACAAGTTACACCCAACACAAGCAAGAAAAACACGTACACATTAACCAGCACTTTAATCCACCCTTAGTATATAAACAAAAGCCCCACAAAGGACTTTGTTCACTGCTCTGCCTTGTTATTAATAAAGGTTTCACCTGATACGATCAATGCTGACTTTTAATGAGACACAAACTATTACTATTATATCATCCATGCTTTTATTTCTTCTAGATTAGATTACTGTATCAGTCTTTTAACAGATATAAATCAAACCTTGACCTTACACTGGCTGCTCATTGCTTTTAGAATACATTTTAAGGTTTTCATCTTTAAAGCACTTCCTTGCCTGGCCCCAGTATGTATTTGTGAATTGCTCTCACCCTACTAGTCCGGGCGCAGCCTTACATCCTCAGGCAGGAATCTCTTTAAAGTTCCCGTCGCAAACTTAATAGCTAAAGGGGACAGAGAGTTTTATGTTCAGGCTTCACAACAGTGGAACAACCTGCCTAAGGATCTCAGGCAAGCTACATCAGTATCTTCTTTTACACTTAGTCTGAAAACATATTTTTACCAAAAGGCCTTTTTGTAATATGTTTTATCCATGATGCCATATTTCATTTTAATTTCCCTTGTTTTTATTTTTTTTACTATTTTTATTTGTTTAATTGCGTTTAGTAGGTTTTCTTTTACTCTTAAGTTGTTCCTCTTTAATTGTCTTGATAGTTCAATGTCTCCCTTTCATCCGTGTTCATTGTTTTTGTTGGGTTTTTTTACGATGTAAAGCACTTTTAACGTCTGCTTTTGATAAGTAATATATAAATACACTTCATTATTATTATTAATTTTTTTTAATTATTATTATCATTTTATTATTATTATTATTATTGTTATGAACTCTCATTTTTAGTTTACACATCAAATGTAAAAGAAATAAAAAATATTATTTGTGTTTCAGGTTGTGTGGAGATATACTGGAGTCCCGCCTAAGGATGTACCCAAGAATGTCAAACTTATGAAATGGTTACCTCAGAATGACCTCCTAGGTATGTTCCATTTTATCCAGACAGATGTGAAGGGGCCTGTATGTCAGTCAAACTTATGAAAATATATTCTATCAAATGTACATGTTGTTGACTTGTGGTTTGACAGATGTTTAATTGTAGTTTTCTTCTTGTGCTTTTCAGCCCATCCCAAAGCCAAAGTCTTCATCACTCATGGAGGAACTCATGGTATCTATGAGAGCATCTGTAATGGTGTACCCATGTTGATGTTTCCACTGTTTGGAGATCAGAGTGACAATGTGCATCACATGGTGACTCGGGGTGTTGCAGAGAAACTTAGTATTTTTGATGTGACAACCGAAAACCTAGTGGCTGCACTAAAGAAAATCATCCATGAAAAGAGGTAAGACAATAGGATGTTAATTTGAAAGAACATACTGTGTTGCCTTGAGCTTTTCAGAAATGTATTGAGGTATTTCATCCCCAACATATTGAAAAAAAAAGGAACCAAATGTAATCAGTACCCCTTTAATGTTTGGTTACCTCATATGACTGCATAAATCTACCCAATATTAACCTGAGAAGGGGCCTAATATTAATGCATAGGTTAAATAAGATATATTAATCTTTCAGAATTTTAGAAAAATAAATTGTCAGGAAAAATCGAATAACATTGTGGGGCGCTGTTTGTAAAGTTGTGCGCACTGAAAATAACAGCAACAATTCTCCACATTCATCTCTTAAATGTCATAAAAATGTAGTGTGAATTTTTAAAAGTCACTTTTTTTTATCACATATAGAGAAATATTTGTGATGTATTTCACATTTAATATTGTTGTGACATATATATTCAAGTTAAAATCACAGTTCAATCCAAATGCTAAATCTAAATGTTAAATCTAAATCTAAATCTAAATGTTAAATATATATCTAAATGTTAAATCTAAATTTTTAAATGTTAAATCTGAATTTTAAATGTTACTTTGTGATCCTAAGTATTTAGCTTATATGCAAGTTCACACTGTGCAAGTTGGGATATTTGTCACGCTGTATGAAGCTCTTATTTTGGTACTTCTGCTTGGCGGCAGTGTGAATTTGCAAAATGTTAGCTAAATATGAAGGATCACAGAGCAACATTTAACATTTTGATTTAACATTTAGATTTAACAATCAACTTTTAGATTTAACATGTAACTTTTAGATTTAACATGTAACTTTTAACTTAAATACATTCGTCACAACAAAAATAAAGTGAAAAAAATTACGAATATTGCTCTAAGTCTGATAAAAACAGATTTTTAAAAATTCCGAATACTTTTTTTATGACGTTTCTGAGCTAAATGTGGAGAAATGTTGTTACTATTTTCAATGTGCGCAACTTTATGAATGCTGCCCAATATAATATTGCATTTTTTGTACTGTCATAACGATGAATGCCTTCTATAATGAAATCCCATCAAAGTGAAAAATGAATGATCACATTTGCAAAACTTGCATCAGCTGTTATAATATTTACAATGATTAAATTGAGGACTATACATTTGTTTTGCTGACTCGGTTGAGACAGATTATCCTCAATCACCTGTAATCAAAGGGCACCAATTTCTTAGCGTTCCAGTCCATAGAAATAAAAGCTTTACCTTGTTCTAACTTCCCAATTTTAGAGTGTGTCATTCTTTTAAATTGATGTTTGTGTTTTGGTATTTTAGCAGAAATAGTTCCACAGTTTTTAATGGTGAATCTTTAATTTCTTCAGTTACACAGAGAAGGCCATGGAGATGTCTAAAGTACACCTTGATCGCCCCGTTCAGCCTCTTGAACTGGCCGTTTTCTGGACTGAGTTCGTCATGAGACACGGAGGTGCCTCACACCTAAAGGTTTCAGCACATGACCTGAACTGGATTCAGTACCATTGTTTGGATGTCATTGGCTTATTCATCATCATTATCTTAACTGTTGTGTGGGTGACCCTCAAATGCTGCTCGTTCTGTTTCCGTAAGTGTTTCAGAAAGGAGAGTGCAAAGGTGAGGAGGAAGAAAGAATAGAGTTTGTGATTCCACATTGATCAGATTTGTATATTTCTGTTTCTAAATTAATAAAATAAGCTGAAAGTCTGCAGTGACTGTTGAAATGGGGTACTATGTGAAGAGTTATATGTACAGAATGGTTGAAATGTGTCTGTATGTACATTAACCACTTTGTCTGAATCAGAATTTCACCTAACGCCAGAGTCTTCAACTGTAAAACAAACTTTTGACCAAATAAAAGTTGTTTTTATCAAAACCAAAGATTTTTGAATTGTATTCTTGTAGCTTGAATTCAAGTTTATTTATTTTTTATTTTGGTTTGTTTGTCAGATTTATTTAAGCTACACATACAGTATAACTTCAAAAGTTACCCCTACATTTTTCTAATCTACTGTGAGGAACTTTTACTTTGTGCTCATTTTAGCAGCCCCAAAGGACAAAGCAGTACACCTTATCCTCTTGCTGATCTTTTTCTGTACATGAGTAAATAGTGCCTTATCCTGGATCATTCAAACTGTCAACCGAATCCCTCACTTTATCATGGAAACATGTTAAAGATAATAAAACAGAAATAGTTCCTTTTGTCATGATGTTCTTGTTTACCGATGTAGTTCACATTAAGGCATCATTATTCAATTCAGTCTGTTTCATTGGTTGCAAAAAAACTTCTTCAGGAGCTTAAATCTAGAAATGAATCTATGTCGCCCTCACATTTGGATGTTTCCTATCATTCATAAATGAAATAAACCAGACACATGACGTTTCTGTTTGTGTTCTTAGTTTGTTTGAACAAGCTTAATACATCCTCAAGTTAGCTCAACAGCTAATGACATAATGGGCTTCCTAAGGCAGAGCAAGTTGCAACTGAGAGTAAAAATCCAGTCGTTACGCATCATTGGCTTGATGTTATCACCCCCTCTAAAGATTAGGGCGTTGTATTCTTCATAGGTCTGGCTTTGCACGCAACCTGCCTCATAACAATGGTTGTTGGATAATGTTTACGTGCAGGGTGAAAGGTGGGAGAGCCAAAGCAAACAGTGCATTTTGCAGTAGTCACTGGGCTGCACTGTACAAATGCATAGCTAGCATGAATTGCATATTGATAACTAAAATACTCTGTGGGATTGAGCAAAGTAGAAAATAATTAAAACCTGCAATAGTATATATAACTGAAATATGAAAAACCCTTTATAAATGCAGTTTATAAAAAAAATAGCACTGCTAGATTTTTATTTTTTCATTAGACATTGCACAGCAAAGGCCTTTTCTTCTTCAAGTAATGGTCACTGATTTAAGTGTGTTTTCTATACGGGAGGCAGACAGCCTCTCTTCTTTTAAGATTAGGCCTAAAACTTTCCTTTTTGATAAAGCTTATAGTTAGAGCTGGCTCATCACTTACTTTAACTCTCCCTGTCCCATTAAAGTTACTAACCATAGACCTTTCTGGAGTCCCTGAGCTCCATTGTCTCATAGGTTCATCTGAGTCGCTGCCTTAGACGTCCTCCGGCTGTGGCCATTACGGAATCCAAGCTGCAACAGCTACTACTTTTACTTCTACTACTATCCATCTCATCCCTATCACCACTCACTCTCTCTCTCTTTTTTAATCTCCTGCATCCCTCTTTCCAACCCGAACAAGGCCACACTGAAAAAGTAGGTAAAAGTCATCTGCATATAAAAAAAATAGCAGTGTTGCTGGCATTAGCATCACAGGAGCCATCCCAATAATGACATTCATCACATAATATTTGGTATTTTTATTTTAATAACAAAATTTTACACTTCATTTGTAACAATTGCATATGTTCATTTTTACAAAGTCATATCTCTTCATTTCGTATTTCTGCTTTATCACCTTTGCAATATTCTAATCTAGATTCTTTATTATCATATACTTTGTCTATAACATCTTACTCTTAACATAAAAGTAAAAGACTACTTTTTTATTTACATACAGAAGACATTTCAGTGAGCAGTAAATTTGGGCATCAATTATATCTTTAAGTGTGATAGTTGAGTCGTGGTATAAGAGCACACAGGCAGTACAATCAAACCAGAGCTCTGCTGTCAGTCATAATGCAGACTTTTGAAGTTGAACCGTTTCCTATCTGTGAAACCTGTCATCTGTAGAGAAAGGGACAGAAATGTGTTCAATGGAAACAGATCAATTTGAAATTGGACTTGTTATTTGTTTTACAAAGTTAACAAATGGAAACTCACCTGACTTGGATCTCTTGTGAAATACCTCTTTTCTATGACCTGTTGAGAGATAGGTTGAATTGTTTTTAAGTATAAAGAAGAAAAAAAGAGGAAGATGAATTTGCTGTGTAGTCAACCCGAAAAAACACAATTATCATTTTGGAATGTCAGGTAGTCACAACTCTGTTAACACAGCGTTAACACCAAGAACTAGAATAAACAATTCATTTAATTATAGGGAATGATCATTGATGTCATTAATCTGGTTGGCATTTGAGGGTTAATGTCCACCTTATATATATGAATGTGTGTGAATATATATAAACATATATATTCTGTATATATGTATACACCCTGTTTTTAGGTATGTTAGTCTGACTATGTTTCCTACTACAAACAAAACAGTTTGCTAAGATTTTCTGGCAGTAACAGTCAAAAACATATTATTGGTAATTGACAATGACTTTAACACTGAATGGCTGACATCTGAAAGCTTCCAATCACACAGAGCAAGAGGTGCCTCACCTTGTCAAAGAACCTGCTAAGCTTCACAGCGTTGGATGTGCCTGCTGCTAGGTATCTTGGGTTTGTGCAGTCCTGTAAAAACAAAGTATAACTTTGCCACAGACTTTAGAGAAAGACACTCTTTTTCACGTTTGAGAAATCAAATAACTTGAACTGCTTATTGCATATGTGATGAGACTCTTTTTTTCATACTTCTGAAGGTGAGATCAGCCATTGTGTATTACTTGAAAAAAACTACCACAAGGTGTCACCAAAGACATATTTTTTAAAAAGGGGCTAGAGCATGAGAATAACAGGTTACAAAACTAGGGTTTGATTTTGAACTATTTTCATATTTCTACTGTTTGAGCAAGTTGCCACATCACAAATCAAGCAAGTTAGAACTTGTAAAACAACCGCAATTTCAATCATTTGATCAGTGAATCAGTTCATCAATAAATACAATCATCACCTGATGTGTCAACAAAAACTGAAAATGTAGACCCTTTGTGAAAGTAGAATTAGAGTTGTTGTACCAGACTGCAGCAGACTGCACAGATCTATGTGATGTCATGGCTGATTGGTGTATACTAATGTGTATTTCAGTTGTGTTCATCAGGACCTGTCTTACCATGGTGCTTTCAGACAATGTCATTTATTTGCACAGAGGCAATTAGGAAAAGAAGCCCTGAAATTGGATACCAAATTGTGGTCTTGTTTTCACCATGTGAGAGAAGGCTGCCTGCCAACCAGAATCTCTTACATGTCAGAAATCCTGGTGGCACAGTCTACTCTTGCACATCTGACCAATCAGGAGCAGTTGATTGTGCCCCATGTGCCCCCCTGTACACTGCACTGCAAATAAAGCTTGATCCAACTGAAATTTGGCCAGATCTTTAAAAAAAGTTGTGTTACACAAAAACAGGCAAGAACCAGCAACAATTTGCACTATGTATGCCCAGCACAAGGTAGCCATAAGCATTTGGTTTTGACGCAAGTCTGGTTCTGCTCAAAGTTTCTACCTGTTAAAAGGAAGTTTTTCCTTGCCGTCTCATCACCATCATCTATCTATCTCTCTTATTCTCCTCTATCTCTCTTATTCTCCTCTATCCCTCTTATTCTCCTCTATCCCTCTTTCCAACTCCAACTCTGTCGAGGCAGATGGCTGTCTAACATGAGTCTGGTTTCTGCCTGTTAAAGGAAGTTTTTCCTTACCGCTGTAACTAGTTAAATACTGCAAAGTGCTCTATGCTTATGATTGATTAGGAAGAGATAAGACTGAGTCTTAACCTGTCTTGATGTCTGGTTAATAATTTAACATAGAGTATGGTCTAGACCTGTAAAGGTGTCTTGAGATAACGTTTGTTGCAATTTGGAGCTATACAAATAAAGATTCATTGAGTGAAACCCAGTAGTCAACAGCACAAACACAGCTTGGTAGTCCACCATTGTTCTTATTATTCTCTTAATTATGCAGAGCTATTTGACTTGGAATCTATACACATGTGCGAATGGGGGCTGCAATCTTTCAGAGGATCTATGTAATGTTCATTTGGCGATAGAAAGGGGTAGCATTTTCAAGAATTCCACTATAGAATCCGTTTTCAAAATGTTGCGTTTTGAAGTGACATTTCTGTGTATATTAACGACCAAATTGCAACAGTAGTTAGCCGTTATCTATTGAAAACATTTCCACGTAAACCGGGCTGAAGTCCATTTCTGCTGGGTCCAGCCCTCTGCAAGTGGCTCTGATTACAAACAGGGATATTTTGGTACTCTATAGCAAAATTAAGTTTGAAGCTTTGGAGGAATGAAAAGTTTAACTTGCAAGGTTAATCTCCTCTGCATTGAAGTCTTCAGACAAGAAGGCCGTCCGTGTGAGAACTTCATTGCGTTTGGACTCTGGGATCTGGTCAAACTTTGTGCCAATCAGCAGCAAAGGCACCGGATTCTCAGCAAACTGCTCTCGATCATAGTCACTGCTGAGAGAAAAGATTGAACCTTAATTGCTAAGGAGTAAAACTCCAGATTAAATGTCATGTCTTCCATGCTGAGAAGAAAAACAACCCAGTGAGCATTTTAACTTTGAAATATCCTTTGAAAAACAACAAAGGCCACCATTGGAGAGATGTTCACACACCACAACTCGATCGAGACAGATGTGTGTCTAACATGAGTCTGGTTCTGCCTGAGGTTTCTGCCTGTTAAAGGAAGTTTTTCCTTGCCGCTGTAACTGGCTAAATACTGCGAGGTGCAATACTCATGGTGGATTAAGATGAAATAAGATCAAGTCCTGTTAGTAAGAGGGATTGTATCCTGTCTTGATGTTGAGTCTTTGCTGATAATTTAACAGAGTATGATCTAGACCTGCTCTGTTTGTATAAGCGTCTTAAGATAACGTTTGTTGTGATTTGGCGCTATACAAATAATGATCGATTGATTGATGTCTTTGCAAAGTTACAACATTAATTCATTAAAACACAAAAATGTGTTCTCGGTTATGTTGATGATGTTACTGTATTTTAGCTGATAGAAAACTGGTGGCTATTAGGTCTCTGGCATCCAGATCAAAATTTAAATGTTAAAATTTAAGTTAGTGCTCACTGGGAATTCTAAGACATCAACTTACCCATTTGAAACTATGACTCCCGTTGGAGAGGAATCTCTGTTAAGTGCCTCTAGCGACCATCGGTAGAGATTCTGAGAGGATTTCTTATTTGTTAAATCGTGCACCAATATTATTCCTGGAAAAAACATACAATCTGTTACAACCAAACAATGGCAGCAATAAAGCTGTCAGACTTCTTAAGATAATCATATCACATGATATTCACCATTTACTGAATTGTAGAAGACAGCTCTTGTACTCTTGATACTGCTGGCACTACCAACAGATCCTCCGACATCCCAGAGTTCAATGTAGTAGGTTTTCTCCTCTGGGGTTCCCTCTTTATAATCTTGGACCTGTGGGTGAAAAGTTATTGAGATTCCATAATTTTAGTGATTCAAGCATCAATAACATGCCAGTTATAAACTAGCTCTGATATCATGTATGGTTACTCAAATGTTGTGCACATGTAATTAGGGTTGCCAACTGTCCCGTATTAGCTGGGACATCCCGTATATTGGGCTAAATTGGTTTGTTTCATACGGGACCTCAATTTTCCCGTATATTGACTATTAACTCTTGTAAACACAGCAGACTGCACTCTACAGATCCTAGATCAGATAAAACGGCAGTGGCAGATCATGTGCCAATCACACCGCCTTTTATCCAATCACAGGCCCCCTCACACGCATCAGTTGTATACAGCGCAAATGTGCCAAGTCCTGCAAAAAAGTGTGGAGAGGATTTTCTCTCTGATGACCATTAAATGGTCAGACTCAAGAAACAGATGCAGCACAGAGCTGATCAAACATGAACTTTGAATATCTGTAAACTGTGACTTGTCATGTAAGGACTTCTTTCTGTGCTAAAGGACAAAAGACTGCTTGAGTCAGTCAAGAGCAGCAAAAAGTATCCATGGGAAGACTACATTTGGTGAGTCATACTCCTCTTTTACATTTAATTTTTTCTTTTGCCTGTTTTTTGATGTAAAGAGACAAATTGTGTTTTCTTTGAGGTTTGTTCATATGAGGTTACATCATGATACAGTAAGGATTAAAGGGAATATACACACTTTCTGCATTTCCAGTTGAATACGAGTATATGCTGAATTCTCACATCATGCTCACACCACCATGGCACTGTGCACCTGTCCCTTATTTAGTAGTGAGAAAGTTGGCAACCGTACATGTACTGTACAAAGGTGACTGTAGCAAGTGATTGGCACATTTTAATGGTACTTGTGGTCCATGCATTTCAGCTTCAGCATCATTTTAAACCTCTTCTGAATCAAATGTGATCAATCTTCTTACCCGCACATCCACTGAGCAACCAACAGTCCATGATGGGTTTCCCAAGACCTGGTTCTGACAGAGCAGATGGACCAAGGAAGACTTGCCCCCCCCTACAAAGGCAAGAATATGGGCAAATGACTGACAGTTATTATGAAATATATTTATGCTTTCACAGATATGCTGTTTAATCGAGTATAATTATTAATATATAGATAAATAAATCAGCTCTAGGGAAAGCTATTATTCTGCGCAGGTGACGTTACGCAGGTATACAGAAGTAATGCCACAGACTTTGACATAAGAGTTTATTAAACTTTAATGTGTGCAAGCCATGTAATATTTTCTCCGAATCACAAAGAGCTCTACAAATGAGCAGACACATTCATATAAGGTTCTACGAAAGGAAAAATGCACTGAGCTTACCAGAATCTCCTAAAACTAATACTTTCACCCTGTCAAGAGAAGCCATTTTCGAGCCAGCAGTGTCCCGGAAGAAAGCAAAGGAAACCCCGCCTTGAAATACCGTTACTTAAATCCGATTGGTTGAATATTAAGCGTTCGTCAAAGAAGCAGTGCCATTGGACAGTGTCTGCCAATCAACATAACTGCTCCTCCTGGCTGCTGGGTTGTTTCTTATTCTCGTTTACAAAAACTCTTCTCGCGAGATTACTGTTTAACTAATAAACACCACAGGGTGGCAGCACTGCGCGGATAGCTGCACGACATTACCAAAGAAGAAGAAGAGGAGGAAATAGTTGGAGAGAAAAGAAAAGGTTTTGATTTATATCTGGTGTTCTCTTCTCAAACGATATGAAGTGTGCTCGATAACTTAGCAGTTTAAAGAATGAGTATTATCAAAGCCTTACGTCGTGTTTGTTAGAGACAGTGTGATTTCACAAGTCAACGCTGCAGCCTTTGTGTCGGTGGAACATTAAAGTTTGAAAGTGTCGCATCAGATTGACATGAGCCCGGATAACTAACTGAAATATAACTAAAACCCCTCCGTCATATTGTCTGTTTGGTAAGTCCAACTAACACCGTGTTACTGTTTGTAAACTGAGAGTAACGATAGAGGAAGACAGGGAAGATATTTATATATAACGTTATGCTAACCAGCAGCTAGCTAAACGTCTTAGATATTGTTGCAGTAGTATGCCTCGTGTGTCTTGTTCGGTTTGTGTTTGTCAGTATCTTATTGTTGAACTGTCTCTTTGTGTCGCCGGATCAGGATAAGTAGCTAGCTGTGTTTTCATCATGTAAAGGATGCTAACATTATTCACATAGCTTTCTTAGCTCAGCTAACTTTGTGCTCTTGGTGTTTAATTGTATTTAATGTCATTTTATAGCAATCAGTGTTTGTTCTCTTATAGAACAATTTCTACAATGACTGTATGTGACTACATATAGACCCTCGTGGTGTGTGAATGTCCAGCTCACTGCTGGTTTGCCTCTTTTTCTTTAAACTCTGCTAAGATATTGCATTACTTTAAGGCAGAGGTTCCCAAAATATGGGTCTGGAACCCCTGGGGGGGTCGCAGGACATAAATAGGGGGTCGTGTGATGTCTTCCAGAATGTTTTTTTTTTTAAAGTTACCTAAAATTAGTACATTTTACCCATTACAGTAAATAATATTGACAAAAATAGTAGCTAAGTAGGACGAGCTTCACGTTGGTGTCTTGTCTCACCCTGTCTGGGTTCTTTTTCCCATCAACCTGCTAACCATACATTATCCTGCTTATTACCCTGCCATTAACTTAAAATACAAACACATTGTCTAAAACATTGATTAAAATTGTATTTTATTGATGTAAAATGAAATAAATTATACAAATAATCCCAGTGATTCCACGTCAGTTAGCGTTCCATGGTGATGGATTCTTATCTGCCTTATAAATTTGTCTGAACTCTTTTCAGTGGATTGTTTTGACATGACGTGCGATCAGTTTGACTCTGGTGTTGCTCATGTTAGTGAATGTTAATAACCGCTGTCAAGGAGTTTTGACCAATCAGAATCAAGCTTCTTACACAACTGGAAGATCAGTAAGAAAGCCGGGTAATAAGCTTGAAATAAAACCTTGAAAATAGAAAATGTAATGAGTTATCTGCCTTTCTTTTTGTCAGGTGACTCCTAACTTTAGGATTAGTGAACATTAATGATCAGAAGCATCAGTAACAGCAGGTTAATTCATAACAGCACAGGAACACATGCTCATATAGGTAGGGTCATTTTCTGCAGACCAGCGACATGAAGCCATATTAAATCACTTTGAGGGACAGTAGGGGTCGTGACTCTTTGTCACCTAGATTTTGGGGGTTGCAGAACCCCTGTTTTAACCCTCCTATTGTCCTTGGGGTCAATTGGACCAATTAACGTCTCTAAATTAATGATGAAAATCACTTTGACTTCATATTTCATGACTTTTCCTCATGGACAACTGGGAAAACATAAAATTAAAATGTTTATGTTCCATTTTCCTGTAAAAAAATAAAAATAAAAATACGCATCGGTGTTCCTTGGGGTCCATTTGACCCCAGGCTGTTTTAGCTGTATATGACATAAGAAATTTCAACATTTTACACACATTTGTTTTAGTTCTTTTGGATGATATTGAGGTCACTATAACATACATTTTTGTAACCTAAAAGAAACAAAGTACCTGAGACATAAACCTGGGTAACAATCAGTTTCTGGAGGTTTAATTGCCGGGGTCAAATTGACCCCAAGGATAAAGGATGTTGAGGGTAACAGGAGGGTTAAACTCTGCTAAGATATTGCAATACTTCAAGGGTCAAAACTTATTATGTGTTCATCATTTCTAGATCACCTCAAACTTGGTGCTGCGGATCCTGCGATATGGATTTGGGATGATAAAGGAGTTGCCCACCACTTAAACTGAGGTACTGCGTTGTACTCCTGACTAAACCATCTTTGGAAAGGAACAAATTAAGAGGTAGGTTCATTTAAAATGATATACAGTGGTGGTCAAACTTGTTGGAACACTTGACAGATCTGAATATATTGACCTTTTTTTGCCTCCAAAACATGATTTCATTTCATAATGTTCATGAAACATGCAGATGGCTGCTCTGAACACAACAAAAGTCAGATGAAGTGAGTCCTGCTGATCTATCCACTTTGAACTTTAATAAATGTTTGCAGCAATACAGCAGCACATCTCTATGGCATCCTAGAACTTCAACACTAATGTTGTCCCATGCCTTCTGCAACTCAACCCAAAGGCCTTCCTTTGAATGTACAATTGATTTATCCAGTTTATTCTCCAACTCGCCCCAAATGTGCTCGATGGGGTTGAGGTTCCGCACTTTGAACCTTCTGTCACACGTAGCTCTGGCAATAGTTAGAGTTACGACTTTGTGGATATTTCATTCATTTTATGGATATTTTAAAGGCCAATTCAACCAAAACAACTGAAACCTCTTATATATGCCTATGTTCTAATATTTTTGGCCACTGCTGTATACCGTACAGATTTCTCTTTGTATTCATGCTGCCCAATGTATCCGAAATCTTCCTCCAAAATGTAACTAACTTTGTGTAATAAGGTTTCCCACATGCTTATTTATGCTTATTGTGTCTAGTACTCCTGCCCTGCCCTTCTCTCCCAAGTTTCCATGCCTGCTGTCTCAGATCTTCACCCACGTGATGTCATCTCTCATTCTCTCATGTTTACAGCAAACCATGATAGAACCAGAGCTGTTGACGGAGGTCCCAGCAGCACTCAAGCGGCTAGCCAAGCAGGTAGTGAGGGGCTTCTATGGAGTTGATCACGCATTGGCCCTCGATGTGCTGATCCGCAACCCATGTGTACGAGAAGAGGACATGCTGGAGCTGCTCAAGTTTGACCGGAAACAACTCCGCTCGGTACTCAACACACTGAAGTCAGACAAATTCGTCAAGTGCCGAATGAGAGTAGAAACAGCTCCTGATGGAAAGACGACAAGGCACAACTACTACTTCATCAACTACAGGTGATTATATCCTGTTGTTTTTATACATTAGATGGCAGTAATAAACCTCTTCAATGGTTTGCATATTACTAAGCTTTACCAATGTGGTTTCTTTAGGGTGCTGGTAAATGTGGTCAAATATAAGCTGGATCACATGCGGCGGCGAATTGAGACGGATGAGCGGGACTCGACTAATCGTGCCTCCTTCCGGTGTCCATGCTGCATGTCTACCTTCACCGACCTCGAGGCGAATCAGCTGTTTGAACCTATGACTGGTAAATATTGAAAAATATCTAGAGTAATGTTGCACATTGGTTATCTAGACATTCAGAATGCTATTGTATTAACGCATTTTGGCTGGATTCTGGACTTCCCAGATTACTATATGCATATCAACCATCTGTTGTCATGATATAAGCCTGATCAACAAAGTCATATTTGTGGGGCCAGGAGGAAATGTCACTGAATCAACTTCTTAATAATTAAGGAATCCGTGTGTCTTTCCTCTGGCGCGCAAAATGTGTTTTACCACATTTACCTTGGCATGGTTGTTAATGCTACTCCTTTTTCATTTCTCACTACAGAGCTGCCAAGGGTAAGTGTTGGTTTCTACGTGAGGAGTATTTGTGGGAAATGTGAACTGGCTGTTGATGAATCATTGCCTCTTTCTCATGGCCATCCCTCCCACTGATAGTCTACCCACCTCCTCTAGCATCATAACAACCAGGGCTCAGCACCAACTACTTAGGGCTTCATGCAAATACGACAATGCTTAAGTTGTAATGGTGCTGATCCTGTAATTCATCAACTAAAACATGATGATGAAACTGCAGTTATGAAGCAAGTCTCTAATATATGTATGCTTTGGCCCTTAAACATGTCAATCAATCTTTATTTGTATAGCGCCAAATCCCAACAAATGTTATCTCAAGACACTTTTACAAAAACATTGCAGTTCTAGACCGTACTCTATGTTCAATTATTAACAAAGACCCAACATCAGGACAGGATAATATCCAGTCCCCTCTAACAGACAGGAATCAGTCTGATCTCATCTTAATCCTCCATGAGTGTTGCACCTCGCAGTATTTAGCTAGTTACAGCGGCAAGGAAAAACTTCCTTTAACAGGCAGAAACCTCGAGCAGAACCAGACTCATGTTGGACATGTTGTCAGTCACATTAACCAGCAGCAGGACAAGGTGCTGCTAGTAGCGGGCACTGACAGCGTCTGTCTCGACCTTTACATCAGTGTTTCTGGGACGCGGCAGCGTGGTGTGTATGTTTACGTTTTACAGCCATGATCAGTCTCTGGAAATACGTGTGTAGTAGGTAGTAGTGTGGGATTCAGAAACAGAGAAAATAGCTGCAACTGTCAGAAGTGTTTTCTTCTTCTTCTGCTGTTTTATGCAGTTTGCATTCTTCTTCTTCTGTTTGCAAATAGCTTTAAGACGCTCTATAGCCACCGTCTGGCAGGAATACCGTATTACAACCAGATACCAGTAAAAACGATGAAAAATGTTACTTTTAGAATGAGAAAATGTTCGATGTAACTCTTCGATTTTTTCAAAGTGAATGAATATTCAAATATTTCAAAATCATTGCCCATCCCTAATCACGAGTAGACATTGGAGTAGGCTTTGGAAATTGACGTTATAGAACCTGAACTTCACCCTTTATATTTTTAACTCTCTTTACAACCCACAGGTACGTTTCGTTGCACTTTCTGCCAGACGGAGGTAGAAGAGGACGATTCTGTCTGTCCGGATGCCAGGACGCTTGTGGCACGCTTCAATGAACAGATTGAACCCATCTATGCTTTATTACGTGAGACAGAAGACGTCAACTTGTCTCATGACTTACTGGAACCTGAGCCTTCTGAGATCCCTGCCCTCAAACAGAGGTCAGCTTCTGACAATCCTCACAGAAATACACCACTCTTCCTGTCTTTCACAGTCTGCATCACATAAATCCTTAAGTGTGTTTATTAAAAACGAGTTTATCTTTGTAAGAAGGAATGCCTTCTGTGATTTTGGGTACTCAAAATCAATACAAATATTGACAAAGTGGAGGCTTGTGCTCTGAAGCCATCGAGTCTTTACCGAGAAAGGATCAGAAGGAAGGAGAGGGGGGAGGGGTTGTTTAGATAATATACTTCAATAGTTTCATGAGTACATTTGATTCCTGTTAGCTATAGTTTAAGTTGTTTTTTTTATGGTTATTAACTTTAGTCATTTATTTGTTTATAATTTCTTTCCACCAGCCGTGAACGTGCCGCCGCATTAGGCAACCCAAGCGGGCCACATCGGGAAGCCTGGTCGAACAAATCATCCTACGCTGACCTGTACACCCAGAATGTGGTTATCAGCATGGAGGAGCAGGAGGAACAAAAGAACAAAGCTAGTGAGGGCAAAGCACCCAAGGAGAGGCCAGTCTGGTTGACCGAAAGTACCGTGCAAGGTGCTTACAGCGAGCCGGACATCCTGAAGAACAGTGAGTAGAGGTTTAATGCAGAGCTGGGCGATATTAAAAAACATGTTATCACAATACAGTTTGTCATATATTTCAGTAATTAAAATGATAAATACAGGGCGGTGGTGGCTCAGCGGGTAGAGTCGATCAAGATTGATCATAGACTGTATATAATGGACAGCGTCGCTCCACCTTTTCCCATTGTTTGGTTTTGAAGACAAAATATCCCATTCCAGAACGCTGCAATCTTGTAAATTTTCTGCAGCCAGGGTCTGCGCAGTAGTGAATTTGTGTATTCACACGGTAACAAGCTCCGCCCTACTGTGTACCACCCCGAGGTACTGTGGAGTTTCTCTCTAAGGCAGCGATCAATCAAAGTAGACCTGGATGTAAAACCCTGTTTTTTAAACTCTAATAACTAACGAAGAAGAAACTTTTCAGAAAAAAGAGGGCTTTGACACAAAACAGTGCAATAATAACTACATATCACCACAGCATACAGATGTGACAAACATCTTCTTCTTCTGTCTAATGTTGGGTGGCAACTAGTGTTTAAGGCTCAGTAGTGCCACCTCCCTTTCCAGCTGTTGGTGGAGTCCTTTTTTATCGAACATTTCTTAGATTTATATTAAGAAATTATATCACAATAATAATTGTTATCAACGTAGCGCGCAGCCCTGGTTCAGTGTCATCAATCCCTCAATTCCAAAGACTGTATAAAATATGGACGTAGTATCCGTGACGTCACCTATCTGTTTCTGAAGCGCTGTTTTGAGGCCAATCGGGGGCGGCAGCCATATTGCTAGCTATCCAGACTACACTCGTCTTTTGTACCAGACTGTAGACATGTTTATTTCTGCTGTAAAGATCGTCTTCTTTGAATTGGTGTGTATGTGGTTTCCGGTACTTCCGGAGCCAGCCTAAAGTGGATCATCGATGAACTGCAGTTTTTAGCACTTCCGCATTGGACTCATAGTTTTAGACTGGAGGTTGCCGCTTGATCAATTCTCATATTGTTTGTTTTTGTGTGTTTTCCCTCAAGAAAATATTATCAGCTGCACATTTTATGAAGGCTCCTGAAAAAAACACGCTGGTATAAAAAGTTTCACTGGATACTCGTTAGCACACGTCTGTCGTCTTGAGAAACGCCTAAAGATTATTCAGGGTTTTCAACTTTACTCTTTTTTAACATCAACAAAAGTTGGGGAAGTGGATGATTCAACGCTCTTCTTAAGCAACCTAAACTTCAGACGGAGTCAAAGGAATTTGTTTAGAACATAGACTGTATAAATAATGGACGTAGTGTCCGTGACGTCACCCATCTGTTCCTGATAGCTGTTTTGAAGCATATCGACAGCGGGAGCCATATTGGTAATGCTGAACTCAACCAGACATGATGTGAAATAAAGAGGCGGAGTTTGAGCCTCCTAGCCAACAGCTATGTGTTCCCGACCGGTAGTCAAGTCAGTCATGTCCTTATTGGGGCAAAAACTCGTAATCTTAATATCTTCTGAACCGTTGTGTTTGAAAAAAATTCACCCCCGTACAGTGTGTGCCGATAGAGAAATAAGCTACGTAGCCTCAAACCGTTTTTTGAACCAGGCTGTGAACATGTTTGTTTCTGCTGTAAAGATCGTCTTCTTTGAATTGGTGTGTATGTGGTTTCCTGTGTTTCTGCAGCCAGCCTCAAGCGAATTCCCAATGAATTGCAGTTTATAACTCTTCCGCATGGGTTCATATTTTGAGACTGGAGGTTGCCGCTTGGTTTAGAATTGAAAAACTGTTATTTTCAAGATTTCATTACTTTTCCAGCAGGTGCAGACATGGCACCCAAAGCCCAGGATGGAGAGGCTGGCCATGGGGCTGGTCAGGCAGATGAAAACGAGGAAGTGATGCGTGCCCTGCTCATCCATGAGAAGAGGGGTGCCGCGGCAGCAGGTGGAGGTGGAGGTGGAGCGAGTGCTGCCACCAGGGGACTCACCTCTACCACTGCTAACGCTAGTGACTCCGACAGTGATACCAGCGAATCAGACGACGGCTCACCCCCAGTTCCTCCCACTACCGCAGCGGCTCACCGTCAAGCCGACGAAGAGGACGACGATGATGATGAGTTCGAGGAGGTGGGAGATGAGCCCATGGTGACGGTGGGAGGCCGACCGTTCTCGTACAGAGAGGTCAGCCAGAGACCAGAGCTGGTGGAACAGATGACAACACAAGAGAAGGAGGCCTACATTGAAATGGGACGAAACCTTTTTCAAGATATGTACTTCTGAACACATGCTCACGTTTATATGTACACACACACTCACACACACTGAGTTATTTGATGGTTCGCTTAGATTTTTTCAAAAAGTATACTACTGCGCTCTCGTGCTGCCGATGGGGATAACTGAGGAAGGATCTGTGGACAGTACAAAAACATAACCTGGCGCTCAAGATCTGCAGTCTACATCGTGCTCTTTCATTACACAAAGAAAGTACGTTGACCGTGTGAAATAAATGATCATTCCTTTTTAGTGTTCTGTCAGTATTTTTATTCTCAAGCAATAAACCTGAGTGCAGTTTGCAAGCTGCTGCAGTGTGTGAAACAATGCTTGTTTTTGTCAGTTTTAATACTATTTCAGCTGGGACAGCCCATTTAGGTGAAAGGCAAGGCTGGACGTTAGGAGTTTAACAGTTAATTATCCACCCCATCACTTACTTTAACTCTCTGTGTCCTATTAAAGTTACTAACCACAGACCTTTCTGGAGTCCCTGAGCTCCATTACTGCTGTAGGTGACCTGCTGCTGTGGACGTCCCAGCTACTACTACCATCCTCTCTCTCTTATTCTCCTCTGTCTCTCTTTCCAACCCCAACTCGGTGGAGGCAGATGGCTGTCTAACATGAATCTGGTTCTGCCCGAGGTTTCTGCCTGTTAAAATGAAGTTTTCCTTGCAGCTGCACCTCCGATGTAAGGGGGTGATGAAGGGTGCGGCCTCTCTTCCTAAAATCCACCACCATCTCCTTAGTCTTCCCCACATTGATGCAGAGATTGTTAAATTTGCACTAGTCCTCAAGATCTTTCACCTCCTGCCTGTACAAAGACTCGTTGGAGATCAGTCCAACCACAGCCATGTCATCTGCAAACTTCACTATGTGATTGTTCAGGTACCTTGCAGAGCAATCATATGTGAAGGGCTCAGGACACATCCTTATGGGGAGCCCGTGTTGAGTATGATGGTCGAAGATGAAACGCCATGGATCTTCATGGACTGTGGCCTGTTTGACAAAAAGTCCAGGATCCAGTTGCAGAGAGATGTTTGTAGTCCCAGCAGCAGCAGTTTGTTGACTAAAGTCTGCGGAATGATGGTATTTAATGTAGAAGGTAGTTTGGAGTCGTCTGCGAAAAGTAACAAAACATTTATTATGCAAGATTTTACAATTTGGTTGATTTTGCGAGGACTCTCCAAACCACACCAAAAAAGGAAATGAGAGACGTAAACCATAATTTCCATCACCATCTAGTCCCAAAGCTAACCTTACCCTGCGCACTTCTGTCGACAGAAAAACAACAGGCCCCACTTTGACTTCTCTGAGGGATACAAAAGCAGTTTTGATGGTGTCTCCCCAAATATTGTTTCAGTCACACTTGTCAGGCCTTTTGCTTCTGTTAGCATCATCCAGAAGCATTGCTCCAGTGTCAACACAAGTTCTGTCTACAAATCATAGTGCATAAACATGCGTATGTATTTGGTTACAGATCCAGCATTAAGATTTTTTAAAAAAAATAGTACAACACAATGGACAAGACACCTAAATGATGGCTGTACGTCACCTAGAGAGAAAAGTGATATTATATTCATCACTGAAGATTATTTTAAAAGCAGTCCATAGTATACCAGGATGTGCTTCTACCTCTAACAAATATGTACCACTTATGTTAAGCCACTATTATATTAGCTTTTTTAAATAGGGTTGTACTGAATGCCACAAGGGGGCAGTATTAGCAAGGAAGATGAAGAAAAATGTATGACAGTTTGCCAAAACAACTCACCAAGGGCCAGGTTTATCCACTACCATTCACTCTTGGCTTAAGTAGTAAATCCACTCAGGACAGTCAAGCAATTATCATTGTAAGCCTGAAAATAATAACTAGATATGCTGTATTATTTCAGTGTTATGCCCATGGCCACAGGGAGTGTCCAATCTCCATGGAAATGAGGTGAAAATTATGATTGGATTTTTTTTGCAGGAGCTCCTGTTAGAAGCCTCACAAGGGACTTGATTTTCAAAAGAGCTGCCTTGGGAAATAAAGAAAGAAAGCCCTTTGCGAAAACAAGGGGTGTTGCCAGAGCCAGCCCTAACCAACTTGGTGCCCTAGGCAGATTTTGAACAGTGCCCCTTGGATTGTAACCAACTCCAACTACAATCACATCACATATACACTTAAAGAAAACTGACATACAGCTTTATGTTTTAAACATTTCCTTTATTTTAAAATAATAATTACTTCCAAAAGAATCTTAATAAAATGGTAATAACGCTGATATTTAGCAGGAAAAAATTATATAAAATATATGTTATATTTAAGCCTAGCCTACATTTTCCATCTAATTAAACTAACAGCTACCAAAGTGTAAATAAACAAAACAAAGACAGAAAATCATGAACAATTAAAACCTTCAAAAAACGCTCTGCAAACCAATTTGTTTTTAATCAAAGGTGAATCACACGATTTTAATTGTATACTGGCCTCACTCTGCAATTTAACCCCAAATTATATTAGATAAAACAATATTATTTTTCCTGTTGGCTTCGGGTTTTCTTCCTCACTCATTAAGGGTGCATGTGGCGCCCCCTTTGAAAGGACCGCGCCCCTAGCGTTTGCCTAGTCTGCCTATGCCACGGGTCGGCCCTGGTTGATGCTCACAAGAGCTACAAGATACAAAATACAAATGCACATCAGTAATGCTAACAAATGTTTTTTTCCATTCCTGTAAAATGTCCCACAGACAGACATTAATAAGGCTGGGGTGACTCTCCACATATCATTGTCACAAATTGTTTTTTATCTGCTGAGAATCCTGCATTGTTAAATTAGACCTCCTCTTAGATTTGGAGGGCATGATCAGACAAGTTGTTCATGCTGGCAGAATACACAAGCTCTTGCTTTTTAACATGGATGCTGAAATGAAAATTAAGAAACAAGGTTATAAATAATTACCATAACCTAAACTGCGACAGATAAGGAATTCTTACCACCCCTACGTGAAAAGGAAAAGAACCACACCTGGGTTTGTATTGTGGATATATTTCAATACTTGTCTTAGTGTTGTGTGCACAGTCTGACCTGGCAGAGGTGAGCTCTTGCCCGTATAGGCTTCTTGCCCTGGTTTTGATTTCCCTGTCCTCTTTCTAGTATCTCTCTACATCTAACCCAGTGGGGGTGAACTCTCGCCCTGCTCCAACCTTCCCTTTCATCTGTCTAGCATTTCTCTACTTGAGAAGTCTATTCCTCTCACAGGTAAGCTAGTTTTCTATCTTATAAACTGGCATTAAAGCTTTTCAGGTGGATTAAATCAGAACCACCATCCAAGCGGGTGTAGGTTCAGCAGCCAGTGACCCACATGAACAGATGTTGTTTCAGGTTTGTGATTATAGTTGTTGTAATTGTCCTCCGATTTTCCACATTACATCATACCGTAACTTTTTTCTAGTTGAGAAGGAGGCAAAAGTGTCTTTCGTGCCTCTTTTAAATTGAATAACAGGAGGGTAGGAATATGGCACTATGTTATTGAAATGTACTAAACTATAATTCTTTTTTTAAAGATCTACCTGCTTTCTGACGATAAGTCTGCCATAAGGAAGATCAGCAGTCTCAGTTTATCCAGTGGCAACCCCTTTCCTAATGTGTGGCGTGGGCAGCTGTGGCTCAGTGGTAGTCAGTCATCCCAAGAAGGTTGGTGGTTCGATCCTGATTGCTGCAGTCACATACCTAATCAATCAATCAATTTTTATTGGTGTAGCACCAAATCACAACAAACGTTATCCCAAGACACTTTTACAAACATAGGAGGTCTAAACCATATGTTAAATAATTAATAAAGACCCAACATCAAGACAGGATAAGATCCAGTCCCTTCTTACAGACAGGACTCAGTCTTATATCATCTTAATCCACCATGAGCATTGCACCTCACAGTATTTAGCTAGTTACAGCAGCAACGAAAAACTTCCTTTTAACAGGCAGAAACCTCGAGCAGAACCAGACTCATGTTAGACAGCCACCTTCCTTGACAGAGTTGGGATTGGAAAGAGGGATAAAGGAGAATAAGAGACAGAGAGATGATGATAGTGATGAGGCGGATAGTAGTAGTAGAAGTAGCTGTTGGTGCTGGAGTCTAGAACGTCCAGAGCAGCAGGTTGCCTACAGCAGAGACTCAGAGGAACCTACGAGACAAGGGAGCTCAGGGACTCCAGAAAGGTCTATGGTTTAAACTTTAATAGGACACAGAGAGTTAAAGTAAGTGATGAGGGGATAGAATTGACTGTTAAACTCCTCACATCCAAGCCTTACCTTTCACCTAAATGGGCTGTACCAGCTGAAATGATATTAAAACTGACAAAAACAATGATTTTTTCACACACTGCAGCAGCTTGCAAACTACCCTTAGGTTTATTGCTTGAGAATGAAAATACTGAAAACGCTATTGAAAGCATGAAACACAGTTCCCTTTGTTGTTGCTGGAAAATTTCTACTGGCTGTGTTAGATTAATGTTAAAATGTCACACTCTGCAGTGGAGCTTGGTGTGAGTGACAGCTAAGGGGTAGCCATATACTGTAAGGCTTTATGTTCTTTTTAAGTTAGAGGATGGACACCTGTAGGGCAGAGTCTCAAAGGTCAGGATGAAAACAGGACCTTGCCTCATTAAAACATCCCCCACGCTTCAGGACAGCTCAATTAAAAACCTAACCTCTCGCTGTGCCATTGATCTGCCAAGGCAAGCCTGAGTGTTGGGTGATAGGTTGGGCTACAGGGAGGGCGAACAGAACTCAGAAGGGAATCCACAAAGCTTTCAAAAAACCATGGGATCCTGCAAAACAGGTATAACATAGTGTGGTTTAGGCATTGGAAGGAATGGAGTCTGTGAACATCTTTGATATCTTTATTACAATGTTTTGTCTTGCTGTATCAATGTGTATTGATTTGACTTGTTCAAGGACTTGATTTGGATGGGTTCAGTAAAGATGTTTTATGTATTATGTGTGAGAGTGTGTGTAGGTGGATTCTCAAGGGCCGGCTGTAATGACTGATGACCTGGCAGGGGTGATTACATTATAGATTGTTTACTTGGAGGTAGCTCTGTCAGTGTCTACCCATTAAAGCCTGAAGATAAACAACTTAATGGTTGATCCTGATGTCCATCTGTCATTCAGTTCTCTTTCATCACTTACTTTGACTCTTTGTTGCACTTAAGAAACTTATCTTTTCATATATACTGTATACATATATATTTTTGTGAGTTTTGAAGAATTAATCAAGCCAGTTACAGCGGCAAGGAAAAACATCCTTTTAACAGGCAGAAACCTCGAGCAGAACCAGACTCATGTTAGACAGCTATCTGCCTGAATCAGTCACCTTTCTTGAACATGCAAGGTCAAATTTCCCTTCAGTCCGACTGATTTATAGGTACCTCTTTAGTATAACCTTATGAGTTGAAAACCAAGCGGCAACCTCTGTTCTAAAAATATGAGTCCAATGCTGAAGTGCTAAAAACTGCAGTTCATCGAGGATCCGCTTGAGGCTGGCTCCGGAAGTACCAGAAACCACATACACACCAATTCAAAGAAGACGATCTTTACAGCAGAAATAAACACGTCTACAGCCTGGTACAAAAGACGAGTGTAGTCTGGATAGCCAATATCTCGATCAGTACACACTGTACGAAGGGTGAATTTTTTTCCAACGCGGCAATTAAGAAGATATTGAGATTACGAGTCATCCAATGAGAGGCACAGCTGACTTGATTGACAGGCGGGAACACTGTAGCTGTTGGCTAGGAGGCTCAAAGCCCGCCTCTTTGCCTCAAAACAGCAATTCAGAAACAGATGGGGGACGTCACGGATGCTACGTCCATATTTTAAATAGACTGTAGTTGAAACTGAAAATACAACAGAATCCCACGTTGCTGAACTTGCAGCTTCTTAGCAGTAATAACAAAGATAATATTATCTTTGTTATTACTGCTAAGAAGCTGCATAGAGCTTTAAAATTTGTATGAAAGTAGAGCTTTTCAAGGAATGTCACATGTCAAACAATAAAACTTAAGGGGTATCATGACAAAAAAATCTATGTATTAAATAAGAGAATCTAGCTCCGCCCCCGATCTTGAAAAAGTTTCAACAGCATTCTGTATTTATTTTGTTGAATGTGGATTAACAATGTCTGATTTGTGCTGAGTGAAAATTAGCAATACAATCAACAAATGTAATTCTCAGGCCAGTTTAGAATGTGATGGACATAGGGTAGAGAGTAGATTCAAATGTTCCATATTGTAGACATACACATTGTGTGAAAATGTTCACATTCAAATGGGATAGGCTTTTAATCCTTTGTTAAACATTATGTTAGAGTAATCCTCAGTGTTCATAGCTTAGTCTGCAGGCTGCTCTGAACACCAGGTTTTAGGTTTTTCTTTTCTACATGCTGTATTTTCTGATGATGCAAATTCCTGAATCTTTTCACACAGGCATCCACACATATAGCAGTAGAACAGGGAGTTCAAGGATCCAAAAAGTCTTTCAGTACATCTCTGATCCACCACTCATTTTCAGTCCAAAGAGTTGTGTACTCAGGCTGGTTGTGGGGCAGGGGCAAAATAAAAAGCCACTAGCTGTATACCATTATATTAACTAACTGCAGCATTTTGAAGACCCTTTTTGAAGCTCCTCAGTTTTCTTTCTTGATTGCATTCTATAACTGAAGGGTAGTTACACAAGAAGCCCAGTTGTCAAATAAGGGTGGGCTATATGCACCCCAGAGGTCACAGAATGGAACAAGGGTTTCAAATTTTGGATGTACCAAAGGCAGATGGAAGTCTAACACGAGTCTGGTTCTGCTCAAGTTATTGCCTGTCAAAAGAAGTAGTCCTTGCCGCTGTAACTAGCTAAATACTGCTAGATGCAATGTTCATGGTGGATTAAGATGAAACCAGACTGAGACCTGTCTGTAAGAGGGGACTGGATCTTATCCTGTCTTGATGTTGGGTCTTTATGAATTATTTAACATAGAGTATGGTCTAGACCTGCTATGTTTGTAAAAGTGTCTTGAGATAACGTTTGTTGAGAGGGGCACTCACTCTTGTTACTTTTTGAGTTTCGTGGGGAATCATCCGCAAACGGAATCAGGTGTGTGTATGGCTGATTGGTCTTGATTGAGACCAGGTGTGAGTAACTCATATATACCTGTGAGTGTCAATGCTCTGTGCTGACTCATTGTCTCACCCTCAGAGATAGTGAGAGGTTCTCTTTGTGTGTATGAACAATCAAAGTGTGTCTATAGAACAGTAATTGGTTTTTGCTGAGCTTTTCACCCAAGCATTTTTCTTTTCACCCTTTAAAGACCCTATGGCTGTCTTTGTGTTTCCTAAAGGAGTGTTTCCAGGGTCTCCCTGAGAGTTTGCATTCTGGTCAGCTGTTCAGCAGTGGTGGTTTGGTTTGCCTTGCCCCAGTTTTGTTTTGGTTGTTTCTTGCTCATTATTATTGTCTTTTCTCCCTTTCCCTTTTCATCTCTTGTGATAATAATGGTTATTCCTTTGGGATAGCTTTCAGAAACCCCTCCTCTCACAATCCGCAATTGTGTCCCACTCCCCTGCATCCTGACACCGACAGTATAAAGTTCAATCAAACAAATTGGGGCACGAGAAATTAAAGGAGGTCTGAATTCAAGTAGGTAAAAGGAAAACCCAAACATTTAATGTTATAATTAAATGAATCCTAGTAAAATTAATACCATTATGAATTATTAATAGTTATAAAAAAGGTGGCTACACAAAGCTAACATTGTAGCAAAATGTATATATTTTTTTTCATATGGTTATTTTAAAACTGACTGGCTCACTGTAACTCATCACTCACATAGTCAAATGATAGAATTCTGTTTACTGTTTACATCACAGACCTTACATTACAGCCAGAAATATATAAAGAGGTTAAATTACCAAGAGGGCACTTTATTAATATTTATCTTCTGAAAAGGCATTTTAGAGTACATTTGATCATGTTTTATCCATTGAAATGACATCCTAGAGGGCATTTCATATTTATTATATCAAATACAGGGTCATACAAGACAGCAATTCAAACAAGAGCCCTCCACCGCTTTCCAAGTACACTGTAGTGCATAAATTAACTTTAGCTTGCTGGTTATTAGCACAGGCCAGACATATTCACTTAAAAATATGGTGTAGAAAAAATATATAAAACTTATACCTTGTTCTTAAGTTATCATGCTGCTAAATGCTTGTGTTGACTTCAACAGCCATCTCAAAGAAGGTAAGGTGCTTTTTCTGGGTGTAAACACTTTCACTGAAGTAATGCGAGCAAGAAACATTTTTACGGTATTTCAAATTCAAATATTCCACTGAAAAGAACCAGCCATCTGGTTGTGATGAAAACAACTTTAGAAAAAGAGGTGGTTGTAAGCACATGGCATAAGTGCAAAGCAATCAAGACACCACAAGAAAAAAAAACACACACTCACTCACAGTGCCACAAAAAGTGTTTTAAACCACAATGTTTTAACCTACTATATGGGATGTTTAGTGTGAAAAGCACCATGATGGTAAATCCTGACAATACTGTTACATATGGTAAATGGACTTGTACTTATATAGCAATTTTCTAGTCTTTCTGACCACTCATAGTGTTTTACACAACTCATTGCATTCACCCATTCAACACAACATTCGCCACTAATGGCCTATTAGCAAGGCCTAATAGCTAATCTCATTTTGAACAATAGTGTGTGCTATTGGGGTTCATTGTCTTACCGACTCTACCCACTGAGCCACAACGCCCCCTGCATATGTTGGTACAGGGAAACCACATCTGAAATGCTTTTTTAAATTTAGATATTTTCTATGTTCATATTAGGCATCTGATTAGAATGATCTCCTTTTTATTAAAACAGTTTGCTCTAGATATATAGTTGATACTTTGAATTAAAAAATATGGGACCCCATTGGTAAAGTTGTGCACACTGAAAATAACAGCAACAATTCTTCACATTTAGCCCTTAAATGTCTTAAAAATGTAGAGTGAATTATAAAAATTGACGTTATTAAATCACATTTAGAGCAATATTTGTGATCTTTCCACATTAACTTTTGTTGTGAAAAATATAGTTAAGTTAAAATCACTCTTAAATCCAAATGCTGAGATACACTCAACGATGGATTTACACATCTGTTTCTGAAGCGCTGTTTTGAAGACAATCATTGGCGGGAGCCATATTGGAAATGCTGAACACAACCTAACTGCTGTCGAGCTAGTGTGAGGTAAAGAGGCTCAGCCTCTTAGTTAACAGCTACAGTGTTCCCGCCTGTCAATCAAGTCAGCTGTGCCTCTCATAATGGAAAACTTGTATTCTTAATATCTCTAAACTGCCACGTTATAAAAAAAATTCACATACCGTACAGTGTGTGCTGATCGACAAATCCGCTATTCAGACTAAAATCATGTTTTGAATCAGGCTGCAAACATGTTTATTTCTGCTGTAAAGATCGGCTTTTTTAAAATGTGTGTGTATGTGGTTTCCGGTACTTCCGAAGTCAAGTGGACACTCAAGAAACTGCAGTTTTTAACACATCTGCATTGGCTTCAATTCTTGCAGCCGGAGGTTGCCGCTTGGGTAGGACTGTGAGCACTGTACCTTTAAATTGCTAGATTAGTTAGAGCAAAATATGTACTTGACAAATATTTTTTGAACTGGTTTCAAATTGTTTAAAATACTTTGTAAGCATTACGTGGTAAACAAAAAAATGGATGCGATTTATTTCTTAATATTCTCACAATCTTTAATATGTATTGCATTACACAGAAGAACCAGCGTCAACTGGTCTCATTCCCCAGTAAAATGAATCATGTTTACATCACAAATTAATCACTTTTAACAGTTACGACTTCTACGTTAAATATACTATACAAATATATTATTCTGGGAAAACCACCTCAGCTTCTGATTTGGGGACATGTGGAGGTATAGGAGGACCTATAGGAGGTGAAACTGCTGATGCAGGACCCATACGTCTTTGAAAAAGTGCTCAGTTGACAGCTTATTGGAGGAGGGCGTCCTTTGAAGTGGTCTTGCTAAATCTTTGCAGTTCTATCCATCTCCAGTGGTCAGTTCCACTCTCTTGAGTTAGCGTATTTTTGGGGGCTTAAGATTTAGATCAAAAGCTGTTTCTTTAAGTCATCTGTTGTGAGTGTCTGTTTACCTATGAATTGGGAGTTGTTACATTTGATGTGATGTGTCAAATCATGATAGTCAATATAAGTTAATGCAACACTGACGTACATGTAAATTTACTTTTGATGCTCTATATGTTTGCTTCTATGTGTCCCAGAAGAAAATAATCCCTTTTAAATATGGTTGAACACATTGTTGAAGATTAACATTAAAATGGGGCAGCTGAGGGTAAGATGTTGGTTGTAAGGGGTTCAGACCCTGCCTTCACCAGTATGCATGTGTTAGGGTTACATATCAATCAATCAATTAAACAAAACAAAACAAAACAAAAGTTATCTCAAGAAGGTTTTACAAACACAGCAGGTCTAGACCACTCTATGTTAAATTATTAACAAAGACCCAACATCAAGACGATCCAGTCCCCTCTTACTTAGCGGACTTGATCTTATCTCATTTTAATCCACCTCGAGAATTGCACCTCGCAGTATTTAGTTAGTTACAGCAGCAAGGGGGTGGAGGGTTGAGATAAGATCCCATTTAGTCAGTGTGCCAGTTCCCCTGGCAGTCTAAGCCTATAGCAGCATAACTAAGAGCTGTTCCAAGCCTGAGCCAGCTCTAACTATAAACTTTAACATATTAGTTCCCATATTTAGATGACCAGAGCCTTTGGTGTGTGAGTGAGTTATTTGTGATATGCTGATGATATCTAGGAAGCACTTTAAGGTCAGAACTCTGAAAAGGGGTTACACATATGTGGAGTTTACTGCAGCTCTTAGGCAAAATATATTGAAAGCTTATGAATACATTAAATAAATAAATAAATCTGTATTGTCCACCAAGGAGTACATTTCGATCTCATCAGTCATTTTGTGAAGTTGAGAATGTTTATTGAACCTGGGATGAATGACTTCTTGAACACATTTTTTAGTTGCCACAGGGACTCTATAGCGCCTCCCTGAGCTCAGAGGCTCAAACTGGCAGAAGAGAGGATGTGAATTATCTGTCGAGATGCTCTGTGCTTTCTTCCTCGTCCTGTCCGTAAATAGTTGAGACCGTACCAGGCAGGAAGGTAGAAAGTTAAGATATACCCAACGATGGATCTGTACACTAATTCTAAAATGTTCTGAGGTTTCTAAGGAGATAAAGTCACTGGGAGCATTTCTTGAAAATATACTCAGTATTTTCAGAGAAGCTGAGCTTGCAGTCTAGAACTTTGCCAAGATATTAAAAAGTTTCCACAGTTTCAACAAGTTGGCCACCAAGTGGAACTGGCTGTGTTTTAAGATCTTGTTAAGTGCAGACAACAAATTATTTTGTCTTGGCAACATTAATTTCTAGCCAGCTAGTGCAACATCATGTCTCCAGGGCCTCTCTTTGTGATAAGTCCACAGCTTCACACAAGGAGTCATGTTTATAGCAGCCCAACAAGGGCCACATCGTCTGCATATTGAAAAAGTGTACAATTTTTTTCATTGATCTGAAATTAATTTGGAAAAGCAAGAATAACACTGAGGAAATAACAGTGCTCTCTGTGAGCACATCTGACACGCTCCCCCTGACACAGACCCTCTGTAGGCGGCAGGATAGAAATTCTCTAATCCATAGAATTAGCCCTGTATTAACATTAAGATCCACCAGCCTTTTCAGGGGAATAATGTTTCTTCATTGAATGAATTACCGAGCTAAAGTCTACAAATAGGACCCAAATAAGACAATAATTAGCTTTACTACCAAATGACCCATTGCAGTTTGAAGTAGTTGAATATAGCCACACCCAGACAGCATTAAAATGCATGCAGGTTAAGACATCAATAATTTAAACTCCCAGTCTGTGATCCAAATGAAAATCAAAGGTCAACCCTTCCTGCCATCAAAAATTCACAACACGAAACTGTAACCTGCTTTCACTACCAAAATGATTGACATGCCTTGTAATACAGTGAGGAATGCTCAGTAACATCTAAATGTAAGATGTACGAAATACTTCATCACTATTCACTGGTCATAAAACATAGGAATCACCTTTGGAGTATATTGGTGCAACAGTGATATACCAGAAGTTGTATGAATATAATGAAAGATTTTGTGTAAAGATACATTCAATTTAATCCTTTTTTTCAACCATACTCAACCTGCATAGAACAAAGACGAGTCCCCAATAGGAGCGTGACTGGGATATATCTGGGGTTGTAGGTGCTCCCAAACAGCAATAAAAAATAGCTGTTTCTTCCCTACCGGCAGGGCTGGACACAGGCATTCTAGTATATCAAGCTTTTTCCTGGTGAGTTAGCGCACTTAGAGGACTGGCAAAGTTTTTTTCTTTACAAAAGAAGCCACCACACTTGATTGTTAACAAAGAGCCCATAAGTGCATTTTTGTATGGACACGTGGCTGGCAAAAATACACTTTTAAGAAGTCCTGTCTAAGCTGTAACCTCAAGCTGTGAGACATAAAGCAGATGAGGAAGTGCTTAAAATTGCTGTTCCTAGAGTGTACGCTCAAGGCTGGCTCTGGAAGTAACCACATGCACACCCATTCAGAAGAGCCATCATTACAGCAAGAATAAACATGTATACAGCCTAGTACAAAAAAACGATTTTGGTCGTTCCCGCTCCGTGAGGGCTTAGGGCTGTCCCCCTGTCAAATCACCAAGTGTGTGAGGGATCTCTCACTGACTTCTTGAGCCCTTTATGCCCCCTTTCCGTAAGTGGGCATTTTTGCAGACTTAGCGTAAGGGAATTACCCAGAGTTCATAGCATTGTGACGTGAAACACAGGATTCCCAGGGGAAGCCCGCAAGTTAAAAGGGTAATTGAGCGCCGTAACATGGAAATAAAAAAAGAGAGACAGTAAAAAGGAAGCATGTAAGTTTATACTTACAGGCAAAAAAAGTTTGCCTGTAAGTATAAATAAAGAAAACAGCCTTAATCTATTTATCATCACACATGTGTAATTCATACATTTATATATTTATAGTTATATTGCCTATTTATATATTTTAAATTGTGTGGTTAAGCAGTCTGTACGGTATCTGTACTGGATCACATGACAATCAGGCAGTCCATCCATTAAGCACCTTGAATTTCAAAAAAGTCAAAATTGTGCAATGAAAAATCCTAATATTGCTCAGGTGAGCTGGTGATGTCATGCAGGTTACATGAGATGTCTCAAAGTGCTGTCCCATTCCCAGTTCTGCAGTTTGAGCCCTTACAGCCTCCTGCCCTCAATCACTTTCCAGCTGACGTCAATTAAGACAAGGAGGGCTCAGGGCTAAGGGAGGACATTGAGATTAGGCTCGAGAGTTAGGTTGAGTCATCTTTTCCGACATGGCACCCACTGACGATAGGTTTCCAAACTCTGCTTCATAAACCAATTGGTGACGTCACTAAGGTAACGTGTATTTATTATACAGTCTATGGTCAAGCCCCAGCCATGTCCCCTTTGTAGTGGATGCTAGAACACGTACTAATACTGCGGGAAAAACAATCATACTGCAACATTTTGAGAGAAAAGAGGTGGATGGCACTGCCAGGCTCAGAGCAGGGGAGGCAGGTGTTTTAGTAAAGCAGGAGGAAAAACCAAGCACAAAAAGTGGTAAGCTGTAGCAATAACAAACAAACAAGGTAGCATGGCTAAACTGTGCAGTCATATCAATATAAACTATAAACATGAAATTAAAAACCCAGACTTCTTCTCATGCCAGACAGAGGTGCAATCTTAGATCTGGTGTAAATCTGCAAAGCTCCCTAGGGACATTTTCCCAACTCTCTTTGCAAATATCACTACCAACAGAATTGGAGTTAGCCATTCCAAATGTACCTACTCCAGGAGTCCAAATGCTACAGGGCAATGGGGACACCACAGTTCTCAGAAAGCCTGCACTCACTACCATCAGCTGCCCTGATTGCAGCCATCATACTATAAGGGGTCAATGCAGACCTCCCCCTGTTCAGCCGACTACACAGAAATAGCAGGAACACATACAATTGAGTGTGTCTGCATGATTTTCCCCACACCACATTTCGAACAACCTTTAATGGTATGAGTTTGCCACCCTTGTTGTAAAGCCCTTGACCTATGAATGGGTTAGGCCACCAATGAGCCAAGACCTCTGTATCAAGGGGAAGCTTGTCCCTCCTAAGAAGGAAGAACAGGGAGCAGTGTGCTGACCTAGAGTGAAACAGATCTGCTCCTGCACTTTCACAGCAGGCCTAGATCTCTGCTGCACACCGGCACTGTGACTGACGATGCACGTAATATGGAAGTGGCTGCACACAGGACAGGGCTGGAGCCGTTCATAAAGTGCTTTGCAAAGATGATAAACCTTGCTACGCATGCTGACCCCAGTGTAGCACTTTACTTATTTGTGTGGGTGGGTGAGTCAGGGGCTGCTTGCTTTCATCGTAGTCCACCCACTACCAAACTACTCTTTCATCTAAGTGTCCCAGACTCTCTGCATCTCATAGGAGGAAATCCAACACAGCAAATATCCCGTGACATTCCTGCCATTCTACAACTTTAATTCTATCCGCAATAAAAGTTAATGGAGAAAATAACATACAATGTAAATAAACAGGATAATTAAACAACTTCCCATTTAGGCCTTTAATCAATCAATCAGTCAATCTTTATTTGTATAGCCCCAAATCACAACAAACGTTTTCTCAAGATGCTTTTACAAACATAGCAGGTCTAGACCCTATTCCATGTTAGATTAGTAACAAAGACCCAACATCAAGACAGGATAAGATCCAGTCCCCTCTCACAGACAGGACTCAGTCTTATCTCATCTTAATACACCATGAGCATTGCACCTCGTAGTAATTAGCTAGTTACAGCTGCAAGGAAAAATGTCCTTTTTAACAGGCAGAAACCTCAAGCAGAACCAGACTCATGTTAGACAGCCATCTGCCTTGACCGAGTTAGGGTTGGAAAGAAGGATAGAGGCGATTAAGAGAAAGAGATACAGATGATAGAGATGAGACAGATAGTAGTAGCTGTTGCCGCTGGAGTCCGGCACATTCATAGCAACTGGAGTCTAGAACGTCCACAGCAGCAGGCCAGAGCTGGTCCAACCTGAGCCAGCTCTAACTATAGGCTTTATCAAAAAGGAAATTTTGAAACCTACTCTTAAAAGTAGAGAGGGTGTCTGCCTCCCGGACCCTGACTGGTAGATGATCCCAAAGGAGAGGTGCCTGATAAATGAAGGCTCTACCGCCCATACTACTTTTAGAGACCATAGGTATGAAAAGCAGGGCTGCATGCTGGGAGCGTGTTCTAGAGGGGTAATAGGGCACTATGAGTAATAAGGACACCTGTGTGTATATTGACCACTCTCCCACTCTTAGATTGCTCAGTCAGCCACAGCAGTAGCTATAATTTTGCCAACATAGTTCTGATCGTTTCCAAAATTGTGTCTCCAAACGGACCTATGTTTTCTGTGTGACTCAGAGCCTTCTTGTCTTGCCCACCCCCACTCCTTTAATATTGACCTTGTTTGCAATACACTACCCTTCAGCAATAATTTAACCTTGACTACACCCACACTTAAGATATTTGCTGCCAGAAATAGCTTTAGCCAGAAGGACTTCCATATGAGAGATAAGATTTTCATAATTTCCTCAATTAAACACCTATCAAAAGACACCCAAAGCTAAGACAGCCTTTTGGGAATGTCTAGTGATGTTTTAGTGTTATTATTTTGTTTTTGTTGATAAACTAATCCAAACAAAAACCTTGTTTACACTCATTAATGTATTATTTCTTTAAATTAACTAATGGGCGGACTGGGTTTGATTTCAGCCTGCAAACCAATTCCTGCATGTCATTCCCCTGTTGACTCCCAGTTTCCTCCCCTATCCACTGTCCTGTCCTCTCAGAATAAAGGTGTAAATTTCCATGAACTAAACTTTGAAAAAAAAATATATATATATATTATATATTATCATTATTATTATTATTATTATTATTATTATTATTATTATTATTATTATTATTATTATTATCATTATTAACAACAACAAAGTAACAATAACAATAACAACAACAACAACAATAATAATAATAATAATAATAATAATAAGCTTTATTTTTTGTATAGCGCATTATAATAATAATGTTTCAAATTTCTGTAACCAAAAATATTTGCAGGACATTGGCAACCACATTGGGATCAGTCCCTTGATTTTCCATCAGCAATATCTACGGACCTGAGGGGCTATGGTTTATCGTCACCAACTGGGCAGTATTTAGGGTCAAACTTTCAATGGGGTTAAAGGCTGCTGTAAATTAATAGGGCATCAAGTTTTTACATTACAAAAAATAAATAAATAAATCAAGGGAAGAGGTTCTCTGTAGATCTTTTAGAAGATCAGTCTAGAGTAAACAAATATTAATATCTGTAAGTAGAGGCAGGAATCAATGACCAGTATAGGGTAAACATAGGGCTGGGTGATAATTCGATAACAATAATTATCATGATGTAATTTTTCTCAATATAAATATAACAAATGTTTGATATAAATGTGATTTATTTAAACATGTAATTAGAGCCCAAACCACTGGAAAGGGAGGGGGCGCTAATGTGCTTTATATGCAACATTAAAGAAAAAATAGAACCAACAAACAAAAACTTCACTAAAATCTCATCTTACACTAAAGACCTGCTTCTTGTTAGCACTGTCAAAAATGAGGGATTCAAGAAGCCTATCAGAGTACTAAAGCCCAGACACAAGCCAACATACCATTTGGTTTCTTTAACTTTCACTTAGGGGAAAACTGCCTTTAAATCAAAATGAAATAATGATTTGATATTTATCGTGTTAATTATCGAAATCAACTGATATGAAACATTTTAGCGTGATAACATCTTTTTCAATATCGCCCAGCTCTAGGTAAATATGTACAAAAAAACCCCTGAAAATCAATGAAAGGATGTGACATTTTAAGAAGTTTCAATGCTTGAGTCTTACTAAGACTTTTCTTACATGTGTGGATACAGTAGCTCCATGCAGTAGCTCCATGCAGTAGCACTATACAGCTGGTGGATGAATGAATGCAGATTTTTTTTCTTTCACCGAATTGTTTCTATTCTGTGTGTAATTTTGAGCGTTCACCCAGTCAGTAGTGGGTGGGAGGGAGAGAGAGAGAGAGAGAGAGAGAGAGAGAGAGAGAGAGAGAGAGAGAGAGAGAGAGAGAGCGGTGGGAGGGGGCGGGACTTGCTGGTTACAGCCTTTCAGCACCACGGACAGCTCCCATCTCCTGTTTATTGACTGCAGGCAAGCGACGCCAAAACCCAGCTGGATGTCTGGATGTTACAAAGAAAAAAAATCAACTCACAGCTAACCATACTTCAACCTCCAGCAAATACCGTCATCGCACAGCCTCTGTTCTTTCCTCCACTTCATCTCCTCGCTTCCTCTTCTTACGGCCTAATTGTGGAGTTCAACCGGGCTTAACTGCATTGCCTCTGCGTCTTGGGTTTCGCTCTCCATCTCTCCTGTACCAGCCACAGTGCTTTCAAAGTGTTTTTTGGACGGGGTGGTGGGTGGAGGTGGGGGTAGGGTGGATTGACCTCCTAAAATTCATGTTACCTGACTACTAACGATTGATCCGATTAATCACCTCTGCTCGGTTATGCCTGATTATGTTGAGGCGTTGGGATTTGATGGATTTTGCTTTAGGATGCCTAAGCAAAAAAGGAAGTTGAGTAGTTTCTCTGTGCATGCTCTGATATGAGACTGGCGACCTGCATCTGCAACATTGGCTGTCATTCTCAAAACAGTACCCCAGACGTATTCCTTTTTTCTCCTTTCCTGTTTGTCTGAACAACAAGAGCAACACAAGAACATGAGGTGTCTGTATTACTTTTTAAATAGCTCCTAAGAGAGAGTGGGTTATTTCACCCTGCTGGTGCAGCAGGAAGCGATTTTTCTTTGCTCATCTGCCTGACAGATTTGGGATCTTCATCTAAGAGAAGACCGGGAACTCTTGAAAAGAAAGGAGAGTGGTCTTTGTCCTCTCTACCACTCACAAGAAGAAAAAAATACCATAGAAAATGAGGAAGTTTCGGAAAGTGTTGGACGGCTTGACTACCTCTTCCCCGGGAGGGACTCTCGGGTCCCCATCGTGCGGCAGCGGGGCCGGGACTCCCACCTCGGCGCCAACTCCGAAGGAAATCGATGTCCAGGAGACTCTACAGTCGGAAAACTTTCAGCTCTGTAAGGTGGGTACATGGAGAGTTTTACTTGATTTCGATTGACAATGTCCGAGAAGGAACACAGGTAACACCATGTAACAGTCTGGCTTTTTAAATGATCTTGTGCGCATTCATTGCGCTTGTGGACGAAGTGATTTCCACAAGTGGTAACCTAATGTAAACACTAATGACGTGGAAAAGGGATCCTGAAAGTTAAATCTGGAGTGAGTTCATTCCCTGCGCTATTTGATGGCCTGCTGTTCTGTTGTTGTGTTTAAAGTTCAGCACCAAGGCTAGCTCATCGTGTCCAATTCTCATGAACAGCGAGGCTATTTAAGACAAATCAGCAGAGAGAGGCAGTCCAAGTCTTTGTGGATTATGCTTATCTTGGCAGTGCTGAAGCTATTAGTCACCCATTGTTCATATACAAGGCTTTTCCACGGAACGCAAGCACGCTGAGGTTGAAATGTGTGCGTCTTTGGCAAGCTCCACTCATGCAGTCCAGCGACTGTATACGCGCACAGTCATCATCATCATGTTGTATTGGGTGCAGTAGCCTAGCTTACACACATGTGATAAAAACAACCCAAAGGAAGTGGATGAATAGCAGCCTCCTGGTTGCATCAGCAAGCAGGCGCGATTGGTGTAGGAGCGATGATATAACTGGTGTCCCTCCCTTGCATAAAGATAGTGCACAACAAGCCAGCAGAGGGACCCTGCAGTAGCCTGCAGTCCTAGCTAATGTGCTTTCACCAAAAAGAGGAAGAATGATGGAGGGATGTAAGGATGGGAATGAGGCATTATGATCTCACTCCCTCATCCTTCAATACAATGTATATGTTTGTTGACAATCCAAGAGGAACTAGTTTCTTTTTGTTTTCTTGAGTGACGCTGGTGGTGGTGTTGGTGGTGGTAGGGGGGTATGATTCAGAAGCTCAAAAGAATGCTGCAGAGCACCAGGCTGGCAGTCTCACAGGCAGACAGAAATAGGGGGCAGAAAGTGCTGGAAAAGAACAGAATGATTGCCTGGTTTCATGTAGGCAGCTTCTTCTCCTTCAGTGAACAGCTTAATGCGTGGTTGTTATCAAAGATTCAACAACAACAGAGCCACTCATGAAAAGCCACAAGTCCTAAAGTGTACCCCCAATTACCAAAACCATCATATTTCTTTCATGTAAGTCTGTTTGTTTTTATTTCTATATTGTAGAATATTTTTAACTTCTTGGTCATCACACATATGACATAATTCGATGAAGATATGTCGTGAAGTTACGTCTTCATCACATTAACACTCAGCACAGGGAGAGCTTTGAAGAATTGTCCTTAGTATTGTCTCTCTTACCATTTAACAAAGTGTCTGTTTTGCAGAACAGAAGCAGAGACAAACTGAGACCTTAAGAGCCGATTTACAGTAATATCTATCAAGACCTTTTTTCCTGTTTGAGTTTGAGCATTCTCTTCTGAAACTGATTTAGTTTTATCTTGGGTAACTTTTAAAAGTTAGTCATGACTTCTTTCCTCATCGTGCTGTGTGGGAGGATACAACAACTTCTCCTGTTTTGATTACACAGTATTTTTTATGTATTTATAGTGAAAATTCTGAAGCAACCAAAGGAATGAAGAGGTTCTGAAACAAAATCTCACTCATGCCCAGGGGAAAACACGACAATACAGGAAGGAATGGGAGTGACACTATGGGAGTAATGAGAGACTATGGTTGGAATTTCTGTATCGCTTTATGATGCTTTTATTTTGGTGCTTCTGCTTGGCGGCAGTGGGAATTTGCATATTAGCAAAGTATTTAGGATCGCAGAACAACATAAACATCTAGATTTAACATTTAACATTTAGATTTAACATTTAACATTTAGATTTAACTGTGCTTTTAACTTACGTATATTATCACAACAAAAATAAAGTGGAAAAAGATCACAAATTTTGCTTTAAATGTGATTAAAAAAAAAAGTGACTTTTGAAAATTCACACTACATTTTCATGACATTTTGGAGGTAAATGTGGAGAAATGTTGCTGTTACTTTCAGTGTGCACTACTTTACAAATGGCGCCCAAAAACCCTTGAGTCTTCCCTGACCTTGTTAGCGTTCTATTGCTGTGTTGTGTAATGGAACTTAAGAAGAGAGCAAACAGAAGTCAGAATGCTAAATGATGGTTGATGCTTTATTCATTTCCTGACCTGCATTCCTCCAAAGTTCCCATGACAGATTTCAGGCGTCAGGAGTAGGAACACTCCTTTTTAGGTTTTGATGGTAAAGCACAGCAAATCACAAACATGAATTGTGATTATTTCACCATGCAGTGCTATGCAAAATTAAATGTAGATGAATAAAATAAAGATGTATTCATACAACGGTAACATTAATTTGCCTCTCAAACAGAGAGATTAAATAAGGAAGAGAGGAAAATAAAATCTCTGATCAAGGACTCACAAGGCATCAATGTTGTACCTGGCTCTAATTGCATTGCATAACATACCGCTGATTGCAATCAGTGCAAATTGAACACACACACACACACATCAGTTTTGTTGCAGCTTAAAATTTCTGGTTTCATGCCAGCTTTATTTAAATTGGGCACTGCAATTTAAATTTTGAAGTGCATATTTTGTGTAACATATGACTCTTCTATTATGACCAACCGGTCATTTTTCTAGTTTTGCGCAGTAAGAAGTTATAACAGTGTTAAAGTCACAACATATAAAAACCTTTCCATTATTACATGTGCGGGTTTAGAGGTGAGGGGGATGCATTGTCCTTGTCTTTTGTCTGACAGTATGATGCATGGGCTTTTAAAGATGACTTCACCTCACTCCCTCAGCAGAGACCCCACATGCTCTCCAATGGGTGTGATGACTCAGTAGGTTTCTTTCCAGTTAGTCTCACATAACAATGTGTCAACTGGCTGTCAGAAGCCACAGTGTGGGATCAATTAAGGAGGAGTTGATGTCGAGCTGACAAGAAAGAATGAAATAAAAAGGAATGGGAGAGGAGAGTTGTTTAGTAAACTGCGTACGTGACGCAACTAATGAGTGGAGTGTGTGTGTATGTGTGTCTGTGTGGGTGTAAAAGCTCCTGTGAGAAGTTTTTGACTAGTCATGAAATAGATTGAAATCAATACTGATGTCTCTTTTGGACCTACAAAAGCAAACAGGACTATCAGCAGCGTGACTGTTGATTATTTTATTATGATTCTTAATGCCTGTAACCACCTTGAGGGGGTAGGTGTCAGACCAGATGGTTGACAGCATGCTAAAGAAACAGCCTTTTTATATGTTTTCAACAGCAAATATTCACAACCAATCATATTCTGCTCTATCAAAAGAAAGCAGGATGAAAATGTACTGCCTTAGTATGTTTAGGACAAGATAAGCAAAGAGACATAATGCACAACTTTGTCTACAGGGGGCGCCAAAATCAACACAAGCCAAATTGCCCTCTGGGATTAATAATGTTCTCTGAATCTGAGTTGCTCACAGGAGCTTTAAGTATGCAGTACCAGTTATAACCATAGAGTGTATAAATAATGGACGTAGTATCTGTGATGTCACCCATCTGTTCATGAGCGCTGTTTTGAAGCCAATTGTCAGCAGAAGCCTGTTGGAAATGTGGAAATCAACCAAGTAGAGTGTGATGTAAAAGGGCAGGGTTAGCCAACAGCTATGTGTTCCTGTCCGGGAGTCAAGTCAGTCATGTCCTTATTTGGGCAAAAACTCGTAATCTTAATATCTTCTGAACTGTAGCGTTAGAAAGAAATTCACCACCCGCTGTAAACATGTTTATTTCTGCTGTAAAGATCGTCTTCTTTGAATTGGTGTGTATGTGGTTTCTGGTGTTTCTCAGCCTCAAGCAGATTCTCGATGAATTGCAGTTTATAACACTTCCGCATGAGCTTCATATTTTGAGACCGGAGGTTGCCGCTTGGTTGGAACAAAACATTTAAAAAGTAATGAACATCTTCTACCCCATTATATCTCCCGCCTGGTCTGGGATTGCCACGGGATTCCGCAGGAGGAGCTGGAACGTGTTGCTGGGGGAGAGGGATGTCTTGGTCAATTTGCTTGGACTGCTACCCCCGCGATCCGACCCCGGATAAGTGGAAGAAAATGAATGGATGGATGAATATCCTCTAAGAATTGAAATAATAATATGTAACTTATAACATGAAGACATTGCAAGAATTTAAAAGAAACCCAAAACAAACAAACAAAAACATACCAAATATGTGTGTGGTGTGTGTGGTGTGTGTGGTGTGTGTGTGTGTGTTTGAGAGAGACAAATAGCCGCCTCTTTATTTTGTGTGGGCTTTCAAAGCCCTTTGTCCATTCGTTCTGTAGGAGAGGGCAGCCTGCCCGTTCACCTCATGCTGTGCAAATATATTGGAACAAGCTTCATAGAAGCCCTTCATTTGTCAAAAGTTTTCATCACTTCACTCAAACTATTCTAAGTATGAGGTGTTTTTTCTTACCATTGTAGTTGCTCTCCTTGAACTGATAAATAATAAGTCAGTTTTTGTCTAGTGAGTTTTTTTTTATTTTCATGGAAGGAAAACACAGGCATCACGGACTCCATTTTTATTTATATCTAACTTCATGCTCCTTTTCAAATCAGTCAAACATTTCTACAAGATGCCCTGTCACAGTTTAATTGACACTTGACTTTGTTTTAGCCATAGACTGTATAAATAATGGACGTACTGTCTGTGACGTCACCCATTTGTTACTGAAGCGCTGTTATGAAGCCAATCATTGGTGGGGGCCATATTGGGGATGCTGAACTCAACCTAGCTGCTGTCAAGCTAGTGTGAGGCAAAGCCTCCTCACCAACAGCAACAGGATGCCTGCCTGTCAATCAAGTCAGCTGTGCCTCTCATAAGGGAACTCATAATCTTAATACCTTAGAAACTACATTGTTATGAAAAACTTCAGCCCTTGTACAGTGTGTGCCAATCAAGAAATTACTTAATCGGACGAAGCTAACCAATTTTCAAACCATATAAATAAGCAAAATATTATTTAAAAAAAAACAAAAACATCTTTAGTCTTGTTTTTTTTCTGCAGTGACTAAGTGATAGGGATAGTAAGATATTACATTCTGCGAGTAAGAAATTACTATTTTGTCCAATCCTTCTTTCTCTATCAAGCATAAGGCAAGATTCTGGTGCCATGACTAATTCACCGCTATGCCGGCTGCTGTGGATAACAGGTTAAGCCACACATGGCTGGTTTTTGACCCCACAGGCGCACATGAAAGCACAATATGAATCTCCTGCGTACAATCACTACTAACAGCCCCTCCACAAACACACACAGGAGATTGCCTTCCAATTACGCCATTCATATTATGCATAATGGCTGTCAAGCCCACGCTTTAATCTGAAGAGACACATGCTTAACATTTCTCCATTCATATTTGACCCCAATAGGATCTGTATTAAAGGATTGTTAGATTAATGATGACTGTATGCTGGACCTATCTGAGTAATCAATCAATCAATCAATCAATCAATCAATCAATCAATCAATCAATCAATCAATCTTTATTTGTATAGCACCAAATCACAACAAACGTTATCTCAAGACGCTTTTACAAAGATAGCAGTTCTAGACCATACTCAAATGTCAAATTATGAACAGAGACCCAACAGGACAGGGTAAAACTCAGCCTTACACTACCTTCATCCACTATGAGCATTGCACCTCGCAATATTTAGCTAGTTACAGTGGCAAGGATAAACTTCCTTTTAACAGGCAGAAACCTCGAGCACAACCAGACTCATGTTAGACAGCCATCTGCCCCGACCGAGTTGGGTCTGGAAAGAGGGATAGAGGAGAATAAGAAACAGAGGGAGCGGTGATAATGATGAGGCGGATAGTAGTAGCTGTTACCACTGGAGCCCAGCACGTCTGTATCAGCTGGAGACTGGAACGTCGACAGCAGGAGGACGTCTACAGCAGCTCAGAGGAACCTACAAGACAAGGGAGCTCAGGAACTCCAGAAAGGTTTATGGTTAGTAACTTTAATGGGACAGGGAGAGTTAAAGTAAGAGGTGGTGGAGGGTTGAGATAGGATCCCAGTGTGTCAGTTCCCTCGGCAGTCTAAGCTTATAGCAGCATAATTAAGAGCTGGTCCAACCCAGACTGGTAGATGATTCCAAAGGAGCTTCGTGTCGGGGTCTTGTCTCACCCTGTCGGGAGTCTTTTTCTTATAACAACCTGCTAACCACACATTATCCCTTACTTAGCAGCTGTGGTGCTACGTGGGGCAGATCTGTTAGGTACGTGAACCGGTTGGTTGTCTGACCCAGGATTCTTTAGCTCACGGCTATGCTTTCCCCTTCACACCGTAACCCAGCCACTGCATCCCCACTGCTCAGGATCCGCCGGGGGGAACGCTAGGCTAGCTAAGCTAGGTTGGCCTGCACTGGCTACAGGGGGCTGGCTAACTACCTCTGCTACATATGCTGTGTCTTCGGTGCAGAGCCGCAACTCTTACTCACTAAACCTCGCCTCCAGAGCTATGAATCTGCTACATTTTCTGAGTGGCCATAGTGCACCGTGCTCATAGACTAATGGCTTACGGACAAGGACAAGCTTACGTTAGTGAAAAAGTAAGTTAATGTGAATTATGGGAGATTTAGATCTAGAGATTTAGAGTGAGAGTGAGAGCTATCTGCAGCTACATGCGACAGAGAGGAAGAGGAAACGGAAATGATGCAACACGCTTACCTGAATGAATCAGTAATATATTCATGTGCACACAAAAATAGACTTAAACAATCATCAGTAATTTGATGCAATGAAAATGCATTACCTATCACAAACATGCATAGGCAGATAACTGTCTAATGTGAGTCTGGTTCTGCTGGAGGTTTCTGCCTGTGATTTTCCCTGCCGCTGTAACTAGCTAAATACTGCGAGGTGCTCTGATTAAGATGAGATAAGACTCTTATCCTGTCTTGGTGTTGGGTCTTTGTTAATAATATAACATAGAGGGGTCTAGACCTTCTCTGTTTGTAAAAGCGTCTTGAGATAACGTTTGGAATAACGCGCCTGCACACACAGACCTACACACCCACAACATTCCGTTTAGTAGTTCTCATACAGGTCCACTACAGCAGGATGGGAGGCTGGTCCAAGCTGATGCAAAATGTCAATAAACATATTGTGAAAAAAAAAAATTAGATAGTGCAGGTTTCACCTCTGTCATGTGACCTGTCTAGCCAATACATGACAGAGGTGAAATCTGCACGATCTACTGAAGTATTAAGATAGGCACACAACACTGGCGGAGTCCTGGTTCCCCAGAAACCCCTGTTGAGTGGAGACCATGCTCCACAGTGGGTCTCGAGCTTTGGAACTCGTGATCCCCACCGTAGAGCGCAGTCTCCACCCAGGAACTCGAGGTTCCACAGGGAGCAGAGCTCTGACACGGGTCCTTCAGTTTTTCACCTGATTCCCAAGGGTACGTATTTAAGAGATGTTGCCCTAGGTTTTTTCTCCGATCAAGTCCAAACCACACACATTTGGTAGTAAACACATTGACTATTCAAAGTTATCAGAAAAAAATCAAAAAAATTTGGGTGTGGCAGACATGCAGGCGAAGCATCAAACGCACATGTCTCACCATAAACAGGAAATTGATTTTTTGGGGCTTAAAAATGCACAAAATCTCACCATATCGGCCACACACAATGGCCTTTATATATTTTGGGAATTTTGTCATAGAAATAAAAAAATCTGCTCCAAAGCGCCCCCTAAAGGGTTAAAAAAAAAGGGTAAAATAACCCTCCCCATAGGGCTTTCTTTGAGCTACATGCATAATTTCAAACATGCATATTCAAGGCATCATGACGCACAGAATAAGCCTTCCCTTCAGCTCCCTTCACAGCAAACCCTTCGTCCTTCCTTTTCTTTTTTTAACAATATAAAAAAAATACTAATTTGAATTATTGAATCACTTAATTCAGTAGATAAAATTAAAAATAATTATAATCATACTTGCCTGATTCAAAAGAACAACTATATGTCTATGGTTGCTCAATTTATTGATAATAACAGTTTATCAGTTGTATTTGGAAATCAAACATTACATTGCAATTTAAAAAAACATTGACTTCTTATCAAAACAACAGCAGATTAAACAGTATGTCTGATGATAAACTCATAAGATATTGCCCCCTCCCTCCCTTTCTTTGCTCTCCAGCTTACTTTCAGATTTGCCTCTTTTTGTCTTATTTTGGTCTGCTCCCGACTAGATCAAAGGAATTTTTGAGCAACCTTAAAATATCTTCCTTCAAACACTGTGTGGGGAGGCCTTCTGTATCTGAAGGGTACTGTGTATGAATGATCCACTTTTCAATGAACTGCTCTTCAATCCTTACATTAAGCCTGAGTCGAGGAAAAGCCTACCTTTATGCAACACAAAGAGACAAACATGAAGGTAGACTGCATATAGAACATTATATTGTCTTCGTAAAAGAGAACAAAGTGTTTTATGCATGCATAAACTTACGACCAGGGCTGTCGTAATAATAGGAATTGATGATCCCCATCTTTGAAAACAAATGAAATGAGCTCAAAATGACTAATTTGTTCATAGTTGGGTAGTGGTTCTTTGGGCTGTTTGCCGCCCGCCATAAGACAGGAGGACAAATTAAGTCGAGGCAGATGGCTATCTAACGTGAGTCTGGTTCTGCTCAAGGTTTCTGCCTATTAAAAGAAAGGTTTTCCTTGCCGCTGTAACTAGCTAAATACTGCGAGGTGGGACTGGATGTTATCCTGTCTTGATGAGTCTTTGTTAATAATTTAGTACGGTTGAGACATGCTATGTTTGTAGAAGCGCCTTGAGATAACGTTTATTGCGATTTGACGCTATACCAATGAAAATTGATTAATTGATTGATTGATTGATTGATTGATTGATTGATTGATTGATTGATTGATTGATTGATTGATTGATTGATTGATTGATTGATTGATTGATTTAAGTAGAAGCAGCAGGAGTAAACATAAGATGACTTGGTTGTCAGCTATCCAGCTAGCCATTACTACAGTCTGAGGCTTCTACTATCACAAATCATGTCATAGATGAGAGATGAGAGGTACTCTACCCGAACTCCAAAATATCAGTTTGGAAGATTTTAAATAAAAAAATATTTTTCATGATAAAAAAAAAAAGCTAGTGTGTTTATGGACATCATAAACATGATACTGTCATGAGTTGACAGTGTTCTATCTGTCTTTGTTGCCCGTTTCATTTTTGTAGGTTTCCCTTGTGTTTCCTCTCTGTGTGTATTCTGTTATAAGTTATCCTATGTCTTCCTCTTGTTAGTAGTGATCCATGACTTGTGTTTTAGTCCAGTCTGCTGTGTTTCCTGTTGGATTTTGTTGTTTCAAATCCCTGTGTTTCCAGTTTAGTTTTACTTCCTGCCCTTGTGTGAAGACTTTGCGGAGACCAGGTGGAAATGGGGAGGTGGAGGGGTGCGCACCATCAATGCAAGAAGGAGCTAGCTGGAGAGAGAGAGACATGTAAAAAGACAGCAGAAAGCTGATAGGCTGATGATAAGGGCGTGCCACTGAGTGATTGTAAGAAAGGCGCTGCTGATTAACCAATGACAGCTCTGGAGCATGCAGCTGGAAGCGGGTGAGCTATTGAACGAGGGAGAGGAGAGTTAAACAACTGCTGTGATTGCTTTTATAGTCTTCCTGTTTGAACTTTTGCTAGAGCTACATTAGTCTCACCTGTGTTGATTACTCTGTGTATGTTTTTGGTTTGTTATTTTTGTTTTTGACTTTTTTAATTTTGTTATTGTGTATGAAATGTGCTTTACAAGAATGGGGGGGACCAAGTTATAGGTATAAAGAATAACAAATAAACAAGGACGAATAGGAACAACATAAAGAATGGAAAGAAAAACAATTAATTAAAATAATTATAATAGGAATAATATTTAAATGAATACAATATTAAATGAATAATATAATTTAAAAAACAAATCATAGCAGATACAATTAACTTCTCGCACCGGTCGGTGCTCAGGCCCTAACAAGAATTAAGGAGTGTAATGTATACAAACTGCTTTTGTTACTCTCTTTACTGGTCCTGCTGATGTTTTTGGGTAATATTATGGATTGTACAGGAGAGGCAAAAATAAGACTGGGGCTTCAGCCTGACTCCTTTTTTGGTCATTGTTGGTCTTTTTCCTGCTATTTTTTTCTTGTTGTGAATTTTATTGTGTAAAACAAATCAGTGTCAACATGTAAAATTGTGTTTTTTGTTGGTTTTTTTGGATGGCTACACACACAAACATAGACTTTTATAAAAATATGAATTCATTAATTCATAATGATAATGAAACAGAATGACAGTTTACATAACTACATTTTCAGGGATTAATAATAAATAAATAAATAAATAAATAAATAAATAAATAAATAAATAAATAAATAAATAAATAAATAAATAATAATATGGAAAAATGGAAACCAAAGCATGCCATTAACTCTGCCCTATCAATGACTGTATTTGACTATATTGTGTGATTTCCTGGTATTAAACTGAGAGTAGGCCAGGCTCTACCATTTCTGTGTGTGTAATGAGGAGAGTGTTTTTAACCCCCTCCATGATGGCAAATCAATCTGTCTGACTAATGCATCCTTTAAATAGAAAGGAAATTGTGCCAATGGCTTCATACAAGGTTTTTTCGCTCCCTGCTGCCTCAAAGTATTAATATGTCTCCAATGTGCCTCGCCAAACCTCAGTTTAAGACAAAGTTGTCCATGGGCATTCAGAGGTTATATGTGGTCACCACCTCTTTACAAACATTATGATCAATTTCTGTGTGAAAGCAGCCTGAACTTATCAATCAATCAATAGTCAATAATAACCTTTACTTGAATAGCGCCAAATCACAACAAACATTATCTCAAAACGCTTTTAAAAACATAGCAGGTCTAGATCACACTCTATGTTAAATTATTAACAAAGACCCAACATCAAGACAGGATAGGATCCAGTCCACTCTTACAGATAGGACTCGAACGTATCTCATCTTAATCCACCATGAGCATCCTTGCAGTATTTAGCTAGTTACAGCGGCAAAAAAACTTTCTTTTAATAGGTAGAAACCTCGAGCAGAACCAGACTCATGTTAGACAGCCATCTGCCCTGACCGAGTCGGGGTTGGAGGGTGAGATAGGATCCCAGTGTGTCAGTGTATCAGTTCCCCCTGCAGTCAAAAGCCTATAGCAGCATAACTAAGAGCTGGTCCAAGCCTGAGCCAGCTCTAGCTGTAAGCTTTATCATAAAGGAAAGTTTTAAGTCTAATCTTAAAAGTAGAGAGGGTGTCTGCCTCCCGGACCCTGACTGGTAGATGATTCCAAAGAAGAGGTGACTTATAAACTGAAGGCTCTACCTCCCATACTACTTTTAGATGGAGTGTTTTTAGGCACACTAATTCTGAGACAGAAGTGTATATTTTGCTGTTTAAAAGCAGATGTCAGGTTTCAAAAGTGGGAGGAAAATTGTACCTGGACAATTTAGTGGAGCCTCAAGCACTTACAAAAGTAACCAGTAACCTTACTTGAAGCGCAAATTGAAACAACTGTCAACAACAGCATATAAGCAAAGACATAACTTTACAATTTCCCTCATCATAACAATAGAAGACTTACAGTTCAGGTACAGTCAGTTTAAGCCAACAGCACTTGAAAGTACTCTTGTCTGAGAGCTTTGCTGGCTCTGTTTACACTGTCACTTAATTTGGGCCCCTGGGACTCTGCGGCGGCCTTCTCTTGCCCTTCTTCACAGCTTTAATCAGCCAGCAGCTACTCAGCTGTCCAAGGTGCATTTCTCTTGCCTCTTCTTCATAAGTTGCCAGCTGACTGTCAGTGTTAGCACTGCTGCAGTGAGCAAAATGATGTGTCACACTTACATCATCAACAGTTTGATCATTAACTATAAATGTTGTTATCTTCAAATATTTAACAGCATCATGCACTAAGTACTTTTTTTCTGCCCACTTTTTGTATGTTTGTGTTTTGTTGTTATGTAAGTCATTATCTATTTTTGATATGCCCCTTCATCAGTGTTTTTCTTTTTCTTCTGCAGTTTTTGTTTTCTAAGACCGGCAGTTTTGCCTATTTTGAAAAACCGTCAGTTTGAACATTCTGTGGCACATACGCTCCCAGCTTTAGCAATGCTTACAGCAGTCTGAACGAGGCTTTCATCTGCTTTTACACCACACAGAGCTACTAAGGGTGGAGTTGGCTCACTCTGAGATGGGCAGGGTACATTTCCCCCACATCATCTACTTTCTGCTTGATCATGTCTTGCATCCCCTGGTGCAACATGTGTTATGTGTTCCTCCAGCAAGATTAAGTCCCCTCTCATACAGGCCTCAGTCTTATCTCATCTTAATCCACCATGAGCATTGCACCTCGCAGTATTTAGCTAGTTACAGCAGCAAGGAAAAACTTTCTTCTAACAGGCAGAAACCTCGAGCAGAACCAGACTCATGTTAGACACACATCTGCATCAACCCAGTTGGGGTCGGAAAGAAGGATAGAGGAGAATAAGAGAGAGAGGATAGTGATGAGACGGGTAGCAGCCGGAGTCTGGAACAACCACAGCAGCAGGCAGTCTACGGCAACGACTCAGAGGAACCTATGGGACAAGGGAGCTCAGGGACTCCAGAAAGGCCTATGGTTAGTAACTTTTAATTAGTAAAGTAAGTGATGGGGGGATGACAGCTTCCACACAAAGTTGTAAAAGTTGCATGTAAACCAAAGATGTCCAAACTGCAGTTTAAAGCAAGACCCCTTGTGAAAAGAGCGAGGCCTCCATTTGAAAATAATTTATTGAGTTGGTCACCACTCCAATTTCAACACTTCTGAAACATTACTTCAAACATTAGTCATTTCGGCCAATGAATTCTGCAAATTCTTGAAAACAGTTTCCTATGTCTGCGGGTTTCCATGTACAGAAAATTTCTCTCCATTTCTTTTTTCTTACCCTTTTTTTCTGCTGTCCACACACATACTACTCTCACTATGCATTATTCAGCACTTGTCAGTGCTCTTGCCTCAAACTGCACATCACAAATGGCCTCTTCAACCATTCCTTCATTTATTCCTGCCCTATTTGAGCACAACCCATCACATGTGATTTTTTGTGTCGATAAATGTAAGCCCTATCAAGGCAAGGCTTCTCGGTATGCTCAGTATATCACCTTGTATCCCAGCTCAACAGTATCTACTAAAAACCTGCTTTGGTGTTGCAATGTACTGCCATGTTCCACACAGAGGGGGGGGAAAGCAGTGACCCATTTTTTAAAAGAGGATGTTTGTCCGCTTTTAACACTATATCTCTCACCCTGGGTTTGCTTTATACTGTGAGAAACACTTTACTTTGGTACTCTGTTGTATTTGTTGTGTATTTGTTATTCATTCACCCTGTCTGTGACCATCTGCTGTACAATACATTACACAAGCAACATATATTGTATTTACTACAGGAAATCAAATACAATGTACTCCTACTGTACTGTACAGGGCCAGTGGTGGCTGGTGGAGTTTTCTCCAGGGAGGGCTATAACTCCAAAATAGCAAGCAAACATTTACTAAGGTACTACACCCCAGAACTTGACACAGTCTATTATTTTAGATAGGATGTTCCTGTTTTTTTTAACCTCCTCATTGTGCTTACTGATCCCTATCCTGTAGCCTTTATTAAGCTGACATGAAAAGTTAATTTTTCCAAACATGGCTAGTCATAGTGGGTTTCCATGTGGCTCCCAGTTTGTTCATGCTTCTTTTTCTTTTCTGAAAAGTGCTTCAAATCAGTAATACCAGTCTTAATCCATGCTGGGTCAGATCCTGACGTTTGAAAAAGGAGGCAGGGAAAGCAGAATAAAGCATTAGCCTCACTACATGCAGTTAGCCAAGCCTTGTTGCTAAACCAAGTCCTGGAAAAAGACCGGGTGTATTGTCTCCCTCTGTCTTTGGACTGCTGATTAATAGATGGATAGTAGTAGTAGTAGTATTTGATGCCGCTGGAGTCTGGAACGTCCACAGCCGCAAGCCATCTATGGCAGCGACACAGATGAACCTACGAGACAATGGAGCTCAGGGACTCCAGAAATGGCTATAGATAGTAACTTGGGAATGGGACAGGGGGAGTTAAAGTAAGTGATGGGGGGTCCAAGCCTGAGCCAGCTCTAACTATAAGCTTTATCACAAAGGAAGGTTTTAAGCCTAAACAGCATATCACATCTATTACTTACTGTATGTCTTCTCCTACACTATTTTCTTCAGCACATACTTGTCCTATGTTTAAAAAAGTAGTGAAGTCTTCTTCACTGCATATATACAGCTATTATAAATCTTGTCATTTTTGTACAGCCAACTCAAACACATAAAAACAAAATTTCAACGTTAGAATGACATGAGAAATAATTAAAAATCACTTTTTCAAGAGACACAGCAGATAAATACTGAATCATTTGAGGGGGCAAAGAGAATCGAGTTAGTTTATATTTAAGTGGGCTGTTTGTAGATATTCGTGTCAGATTGTGACCCTTATGAAGTCATGGGATGGAGCATGACATACTTTCTTTGTCTCTTTATGAATCATCTTTATCTTTACTGGGTTGTGTTATTAAAAACTCTGTTCGTCTACCACGGTATGACCCACAGCAGTAACAACAGCAACAACAGCAGAAAACAATTGCAAAAGTAAAGATTTCTGCAAATCAAGACTTTTTAACGGAAGTGGTCTTGGCCTGTCTGAGTGCTAAGTGAAACAGCTTTATTGTTGTCAGGACAGAGAAGAAGACCACACACTGGATTTATCTGTACTATTAGGCCATGTAACAATACATGCAACTAGAGCACAGTGTGTCTAACAGTCATGTCCTCATGACTACTCTACCAAATATAACTTTATGTAAATATAACATTTTATCAAAATAAACATGTAGATAAAACACAACATTTTATTGAGAAATCATTTCTGATGGACAGAAAGCTTTGCTTATGTAACCACTGCTAAACTGTGTAGCTTAGGTCAGCTACTGATCTCAGTTAGCCTTGCAGCTAGCATTTCTATTAGCTACCAAGCATCAGAGTCTGAGTATGAGGGTATGTTTGTGTTTACTTCTCTAACAAACATGAGCTTCAGACAGCTGGTTGACTGTTAAATGTTAAAGCTACTGGTTAAACTGCTTAAAGTTAGGGGGGAGTCAGTGGGGAGTAATGTTAAAGTTAGTTGTGTCAATGTATGCCCTAAAATAAACCACTTTTTCATTTTTTTTATACTGCAGCTAAAATTGAGTCAGTTCTGGTTTCTGACACCTGGGATAAAGAATGCACTGTGAAAGACAGGATTGTTAAACACATTAATCTCCCCATCTCAGGGGACATGAAGCCAAACCTGTCAAGGATTCCACGGTGCTGTTGAATGCAGTGAATGCAGCTACAATCCTGTTTGCCATGGAGATAGTACAATCATCTGACTCTGCCCAGTGTTAGGCTCAGAGAACACAGGCATGTTGGCTACGAGATCCCTTAAGCTGTTAGCTCCAGGCATCCAAGAGCATCCTCATTCAACCCCTGCTTAGGTCCTTAGAGGTGAAGAAAATAGAATGCCCGACATTTCTACCATGTTTTCACTATTACCAATGTCTGAGTCAAGATCAGACTCTCCAGGCTACAGTAAATTCAAAGACACCCCCTGATGTCAAACTATGGTGCTGTCCCATCGAAACAGAAGTTCAGTGTGTTGTTGTCTTCTCTTTCACGTCAACTATAAAGCTGTTTATAGTTGCTGTTTGTTGCCCCTGCAGGCCTGGAGAACTTAACAGTCTTCTTTTGCAGCAGTCTTTACTTTTGCAGTTTTACGCATTTTTGAATTTGCATGCCGTTGTTAACTCAGTAACCTGAAAGGAATACTCTTTGGGCACTGTTTTACAATTGTGCACACTGAAAATAACAGCAACATTTCTTCGCATTTAGCATCAAAACATTACAAAAATGTATTGTGAATTTTTAAGTCACTTTTTTAAAATCACATTTAGAGCAATATTTGTGATCTTTTTCACTTTATTTTTGTTGTGACAAATATAAGTTAAAATGACTGTTAAATCTAAATGCTAAATAATTATCTAAATGTTAAATCTAAATGTTAAAGATAAATGTTCAATCTATAATGCTGATTGTTAAATCTAATTGTTCAATGTTAAATCTAAATGTTAAATGTTGCTCTGGGATCTGAAATATGTAGTTAATATGCAAATTTACACTACCACCTAGCGGAAGTACCAAAATAAAAGCCTCATAAAGCGATAAAGATACCCCAACTATAGTCTGTTATTACTGACTCCTACGGGTTACTAGTTGGACTGACGGCTGTCCATAATGTACACTGATTCAACAGAAAATGTTGGAATGGCAGTTTGGGAGACCATTAAGATATTTCACAACACCTATAGCCAGCACTGACCCAGTCTATGGTACGGACAAGGTAAGTTGTTATTACTTAGTCTGTATCACTTATATTTTGTGCACAATTCCAACCAAAAAAATCATGCCAAGTAATGTGTCCATCCGTGTGGGGAAAAATGGGTCCCTGGGACGCATGGGTCATGATTTTACTATGTCCTTATAGACGTTAATGTGTCAGGGACACAGGATGCTTAGCTAGCAACATCCCTGCCTTTAAATATTGATTATGTTAAGTAAGGACAGTGATGGAATTTAACTCTGGGTTTGATACTTGTTTTCAGTGGGTGTCTGACATTTCATTCTAGCAAACTGTCTTTAAATAAGATAATTGGGCCTGCATTCATTTAATATTGTGCAATCTTTTCGTGCGATTACAACTAATCTTTCCAGTCATACGTACAGTTATGAAATTTGAGTTAATGTGCCACATATCTGCCTAGTAAAGGTACCTCCAATCAGAAACAACCCTTTCCCCTAAATTTGTACAAGGTTGGTGACACGACTGGGTAAAAAAAAAGAGGCATTCCGTAGAGGCTGAGTCCCTCAGAAGTAAAGTTGGAAGGTTTACCACTCTGTGAGAGACTGCATGAGCAAATAGTTGAACAATGTTAGAGTAATGTTCCTACACGTAAAATTGCAAAGAATTTGGGGATTTCATCATCTATATTTATAATTTTTTTGTCAAATGGATTGAACATTCAAAATATAAATGATAAAAAAAAAATAGCACAGTGAATTCCTTTTTTTTCTATTTAATAGAGTTTGGAAATACTTTTTATACCTACTCACTCTCAGGGAAACAAAAAATTTAATCCAGCGCAGGCTTAAAAGCTCTGATACTCAATACCAGAAGGAACAGCAAAGGTGAAAGATTTCATAACCTTAAATTTGCTGCACTATGCCAGTGTTATTTTATTTTGAATATTACACTTATCTTCAATATATATATATATATATATATATTTATATACAGTACAGGCCAAAAGTTTGGACACACTTCCTCATTCAATGCGTTTTCTTTATTTTCATGACTATTTACATTGTAGATTCTCACTGAAGGCATCAAAACTATGAATGAACACATGTGGAGTTGTGTACTTAACAAAAAAAAGGTGAAATAACTGAAAACATGTTTTATATTCTAGTTTCTTCAAAATAGCCACCCTTTGCTCTGATTACTGCTTTGCACACTCTTGGCATTCTCTCGATGAGCTTCAAGAGGTAGTCACCTGAAATGGTTTTCCAACAGTCTTGAAGGAGTTCCCAGAGGTGTTTAGCACTTGTTGGCCCCTTTGCCTTCACTCTGCGGTCCAGCTCACCCCAAACCATCTCGATTGGGTTCAGGTCCGGTGACTGTGGAGGCCAGGTCATCTGCCGCAGCACTCCATCACTCTCCTTCTTGGTCAAATAGCCCTTACACAGTCTGGAGGTGTGTTTGGGGTCATTGTCCTGTTGAAAAATAAATGATCATCCAACTAAACGCAAACCGGATGGGATGGCATGTCGCTGCAGGATGCTGTGGTAGCCATGCTGGTTCAGTGTGCCTTCAATTTTGAATAAATCCCCAACAGTGTCACCAGCAAAACACCCCCACATCATCACACCTCCTCCTCCATGCGTCACAGTGGGAACCAGGCATGTGGAATCCATCCGTTCACCTTTTCTGCGTCTCACAAAGACACGGCGGTTGGAACTAAAGATCTCAAATTTGGACTCATCAGACCAAATCACAGATTTCCACTGGTCTAATGTCCATTCCCTGTGTTTCTTGGCCCAAACAAATCTCTTCTGCTTGTTGCCTCTCCTTAGCAGTGGTTTCCTAGCAGCTATTTGACCATGAAGGCCTGATTCGCGCAGTCTCCTCTTAACAGTTGTTTTAGGGATGGGTCAGCTGCTAGAACTCTGTGTGGCATTCATCTGGTCTCTGATCTGAGCTGCTGTTAACTTGCGTTTTCTGAGGCTGGTGACTCGGATGAACTTATCCTCAGAAGCAGAGGTGACTCTTGGTCTTCCTTTCCTGGGTCGGTCCTCATGTGTGCCAGTTTCGTTGTAGCGCTTGATGGTTTTTGCGACTCCACTTGGGGACACATTTAAAGTTTTTGCAATTTTCCGGACTGACTGACCTTCACTTCTTAAGGTAATGATGGCCACTCGTTTTTCTTTAGTTAGCTGATTGGTTCTTGCCATAATATGAATTTTAACAGTTGTCCAATAGGGCTGTCGGCTGTGTATTAACCTGACCCAACCCCATTGATAAAGCAAGAAATTCCACTAATTAACCCTGATAAGGCACACCTGTGAAGTGGAAACCATATCAGGTGACTACCTCTTGAAGCTCATCGAGAGAATGCCAAGAGTGTGCAAAGCAGTAATCAGAGCAAAGGGTGGCTATTTTGAAGAAACTAGAATATAAAACATGTTTTCAGTTATTTCACCTTTTTTTGTTAAGTACATAACTCCACATGTGTTCATTCATAGTTTTGATGCCTTCAGTGAGAATCTACAATGTAAATAGTCATGAAAATAAAGAAAACGCATTGAATGAGAAGGTGTGTCCTGTACTGTATACATATATATATATATATATGATCTGTGTGTTGAGATACTGAAGCTCAATACGCACCTTGCTGGCAGTGGTATACATGGGTACCGCTTGCTATTTATAGAACAAGGGGTCTAGACCAGCTCTGCAGCTGAATGCCTTTTGCAGTGAGAGACTGCTGTGTGGCGAGGTAATATCAGTCTTTGGGGGTTGGAGTTGCCTGTGTGAGGTAACCTAAATGAACACCAGGCTTGAGTGCGCACAAGTTGTATAGGGTGGGAGAAAAAACAACAACAGATAGAAAAGGAAAAGGGTAGATGGAGGATGGAAAGCTGAGTTGATGTGATGCCCCCTCTGGCAGCCAGAACACAGGTCCTTTGCAGCAGGTCAGCTGTTCCTGCATGGCTGACTGGGTTCCTACATGTACACCTTGCATCTTCTGTTGAAGCAGCAAGATTCAGTAATTCCTTCATTTATTTTTAATCAATTTTGAACTGGAAATGTATCACAATAAGCGAGGGAAATAAGCATGAAAAGCTACTTAATGGGACTTTAAGAGGTTAATGACAACGGGGGAAAATACAGACAGACAGACAGACAAACGGATAGACGGATAGATGGATAGATAGATAAATAGATAGATAGATAGATAGATAGATAGATAGATAGATAGATAGATAGATAGATAGATAGATAGATAGATAGATAGATAGATAGATAGATAGATAGATAGATAGATAGATAGATAGATAGATAGATAGGAGAGCTTTTTCACATCTACAGTATATGCACATACACTAAATAGGACTAAACTAAAACACAGATGCTGGAAGATGAAAAAATTATTGTATGGCTTTTGCCCTAAAATATATATGAGCTGCATCTGAGCTTCGCCAGTAAATGCCTTTCTCATACGCTTCATGAAGTGGCTCTCCAGTATCCCAGCAACAGTGCACTTGAGTTGTGTCAGAAAACCTTGAGGGGCCTGGTGGGAAAAACTGACCAGTATTCTTCATATGTGTACTTGGCCATTTGCACTTTTTTCATTCAACCCCAATTCCAAGTTGGGACAGTGTGAAAAATGTTGATAAAAACAGATTTTCATGGTTTGCAAATCAATTAACTGTATATTTGATACATCTTTGGGCCCTCAGGTGGTGCTGGATTTAAAAACAGACATGACTCTGTAGTGGTCTCAAAATTACTTCCATGAACCGTTGTCTGCGAACACAGCTTTTTTGCTACATGCATCAACAAATGCAGGTTCAAGCTGTACCATCCACAGAGGAAACCATGTATGATTATGATCCAGAAACACCAGCGACATCTCAGGGTGTTAGAGCCCACTGTAGATCTATCAATCTTTATTTGCATAGCGCCAAATAACAACAGACGTTATCTCAAGACGCTTTTACAAACATAGCAGGTCCAGATCATACTCTATGTTATATTATTAACAGACCCAACATCAAGAGAGGATAAGATCCGGTCCCCTCTTGCTGACAGGATTCAGTCTGATCTCATCTTAATCCAACATGAGCGTTGCATCTCGCAGTATTTAGCAAGTTACAGCAGCAAAGACGAACTTCCTTTAACAGGCAGAAAACATGAGCAGAACTAGACAGCCATCTGCCTCAACCGAGTTGGGGTTGGAAAGAGGGATAGAGAAGATTAAGAGAGAGAGATGATAGTGATGAGACAGTTAGTGGTAGTAGTAGTAGTAGCTGTTACAGAAGAGGAACTTATGAGCGAATGGATATCAGGGTCTCCAGAAAGGTCTATGGTTAGTAACTTTGGACAGGGAGAGTCAGTTCCCCTGGCAGTCTAAGCCTATAGTAGCATAACTAAGAGCTGGTCAAAGTCTGAGCCAGCTCTAACTTTATAAGCTATAAGATGGACTGAGGCCTGGCCTGTTGTCTGATTAATCAAAAATTTTCATTGTTTTTTTAAATAATGGATGAAGCATCCTTTGCTGTAACAATAAGAAGACCACCCAGCTTGTTATCAGATCACAGTTTGAAAGCCAGAATCCATAGGATGCATAAGTTCCAGTGGCATGGGTAACTGGTCTGCATGTACCCATTGAAAAAGCGTATCTGTTTTGAAAAATATCACAAAGGAGACACAAAACTGAGATACTATCTCAGGCAAGAGTGGGACATTTCACACTTAGAACTCCAGAAACTGGTCTTCTCAGTTCCCAAATGAGTAATCACAACACAACACAACACAACACAACACAACACAACACAACACAACACAACACAACACAACACAACACAACACAACACAACAAAGGGCTTTTAAACATTTTGCAGGCATAACATTTAAAATGGGCATATATGTTTCATAAATATTTTCAATTAAATTTTGGGGAATTAGGGTTATTTTTTTAATCTTTAATTTAAATTTTTAATGTCAAAGTTACATTTCAGTGATTAATAGTGGTACTAAGGCATTTTTTACTGATAGATATCAAGTATTTTCTTAACGCACCTAAGAACTGTACAAATTATTGGTTTCAACTACTGTAAATGGATAGTTTGGGTTTTTGAAATCGGGTTCTACAAGGAATTTGAATAGTTGGTGTACTAGGTATAGTAACAGTCAGCACTGTCTGATTGGAGAAGCTAGCAAGAGTCTTCACACGAAAGCTCAAGCTATGACCTGCTGCAGGCCACACTGTGGCCCTGTACCAACATGGATTTCACAATATCAGATCAGCTGTTCGGGGTTATATGGTTATTAGAAAAAATATACATGCAATAATACATTTTTATGGAAACAACAAATGGTGTTCATAATGGAGACAAAGGGACACATTTAAGGACCAACACAGAGGATTAACTTCTACAGGTGGAACTGGCCGACAGAGACAGAGGACAACATCTGTAGTTCTCCTAAGGGTCAGACAATACAAAGCTCTTTAGTGAGAGATTAGCTGGATTATATGGTGTTTGTTATTCATAATCCTCTTTAGAAAGTTATCACAAGAGACGCGGTGGTGTCTCGTTGTTGTTATTACAGTGTTGATTTTTAAATTCAGTGGAGCAAACCATTGCTATCTCAGGCCATTATTACGAACGTAACTTGGTGGAATCTAAATAGCCAAACCACCATGTGTTATATCTTTTAAAAAGTGAATTTTGATTTCAGTCCACATGGTCACAGAACTTTCAAACTCAAACAGTTTTGTTACTGACATGTTAACGAGGAGAAACTGATAAATTGTATGTACAAGCATTCTCAATCTACCGACATGAGAGTTCTTTAACATTTATGAAATGTTAAGGCTAACTTGTGTTGTTTAATTGTTGCTTCAGGAGCCCAGGTCACGAACATATTCAGCTGCTGTGTCATGATAAAGAATGAGGATGGTTGCTGTCTCTTCATAATATTGTGTTTCACTGTGTAAACATTTGTCAGTACAAGTGCAGCTCATGAATGTGATTCTTTTATCATAATAGGTGATAAAGATTAGATATAGTTTTGCTTATGCACCTGATTGAACTTTATTGAACTAATGTTAAAATCAAGAAGACTCTAAAGAAGAGTAGACATCTTCTGTACCTACCTTGGTACGTTATATACCTTGATTCTATAACCTATTCTATAATCTACCTCTTGTACACAGTAACATATGTGTGATCAAAATACTGCATTAGTTTTAATGAGGCTTTCATAACACGGCCCAGCTGTTAAAACACTTCCTACCCAGATTCTGACCTTGTGGTTTGCTTCTGACAAAGAGGACATAAATAGCCTTGGATGGGGACAGGAAGGGAGAAGTGATAAAGAAAAACACAACACAGTTTTGACAGTAATAAACAAAACACCAGCAGAAAACAAACACAAATCAAAAGTCCAATTCCCATGATGATTCCTTTCTGATTGCATATTGCTGTTTGTCATTTTTGATTTGCTTCAGGAAATTGATATACCACATTGTTATCTTCCAATCTAGGTTGTCATGTTTGGTGCTTTCTGAGGTCAAGATCTGGGGCCAGTCTCACAAATCAGTTTCAGACTGATCTATATTGTTAGATCAGTCTACAATATTTATTAGACCAGTCTATTGCAAGTTGGACCATTTCACAAAAATAATGACAGTCTAATAGTTAGCCCAAAGAAGTTAGACACCTAACCCCCAGGCTAACTTTGGCTTAAGACCTATGTTACCATGGCAACTATCAGGGCCATCCACTATGGCCTGTTGCACCACCTCTGTATAAGTTGAGCTCTTAGTTAGGGTGTAAAGTCCACCCTAAACCATAAGTTGAAACTAGGTAGTTTGTAACTTAAGTTGTGTCATTGTTTGCTTTCACCACAGAGACGTAAGGTTCATCTTAACTAGTAGACTGTAACGTCCAAACTTATCAAAATATTGTTGTAGATATGACTTTTCAGTTTTCAGTCAGTTTGGCCAATCAGTGAACAGCTTTTTCTTGAAGGGGTGTTTGTTAACGGCTGATCATGTCATCAATGTACATCTTTACAGCAAAAAAAAAGCATGTTTACAGCTTGGTACCAAAAATGATTTTGGTCTTAAAAGCTCACTTCTATATCAGTGCCCACTAAGAGGCTAAAGCCTACCTCAACTCCTCCTCATTGCCTAATGTTAGGTTGAGTCAGCATTTCTAATATGGCAACAACTGTGGATAGGCTTCAAAACTCCACTTCAGGAACCAATGGCACAAATGTTCTGACAGGTGGTATCATGGGGTGAGAAGGATGTGCTATAAAAGCTTTCTGTTCAGATCGTCTAAAGACTGAGAATCTAAGGCCTGTAGACTTTCTTGGAGGAAAATGTTGTCACCTTTTCTTTTTCCACCTTGATGCTTGCCAGGGTCAGCATCAGAAATCCCCACAGACGAGGCTCTTATTCAAAAGCACTTTCATGATTGTTACAGAAACTTTGAAATTTTGGATTTCCAAGCTATGACTCAACCCTGTTTATGTAAGCCATCATATTCTGAAGAGCAAGCTGAAAAGTGTATTTTGTCCATGCAAAAAGATGACTCTCCCTTTGCTACTATATGCTGTCTTCTAGAACAGGGTGAGTATTTTGTCTACGAATAAAGGATGGCTTTGATTTCTGTAACCTGGGGGAGAAAATACTCTGGTTTTAGTGTTAGCAGGGCTTTGCAAAGTCAGTGAAAGTAAATGAACAGAAGTGCTCATAAACACTTATATTGCTCAACCCAACTAACCGTTGGGTATGGACAGAGACAAGGTGTCAAAGTAACAGTATTTGAATGAAAAACTGTAGTTTCTCCACTGACAAATGGAGACTGGCTCCAGAAGTAGCCACATACACACCAATTAATAAATACCCATATTTATGTCAAAAATAAGCATGTTTACAGCTAGGTTTCTGTCAGTGCACACTAAAGGCTGATTTATACTTCTGCGTCAAATCGAAGGCGTAGCCCACGCCAGAGCTCCGCGTAGCTCCCGTACCTACTCAGAGGCCAACGCACATAGCCACTGGCACCTCCTCCAAAATGTAACCAGCTATCAGAGAGACTGCACTGCCCTGAAGTGTTTCGGTGGAGAATTGCTGCGCGTCCTGGACACATCAATGCACAAGTATGTGGTGCTCATAACTGCGTCAGCCAATGGTGCGTAGGGGGGACACAGAAGTATAAATCAGCCTTAAGAGGATAAAAGCCTGTCTCAACTCCTCCTCTTTGCCTAATGTTAGGTTGACCTCAAGGTAGGATGAGACAGCATTTCGAATATGGCAAACACACAGTGGATAGGCTTCAATACTCCACTTCAGAAACCAATGGCAAAAATGGGTGAAGTCACTGAGGCTGCATCTATTTTATATACAGTCAATAATTTGTATTAAAGAGCGGTGTGTGGCGTTCCTGTGTGTATGTGTGTGTGTGTGTGTGTGTGTGTGTGTGTGCGCGTGCGTGCGTGCGTGCGTGATAAAGCACAAAGCTGTAGAGGAACATCTAGATTCAGACAATGTTTTAGATCATGACATCATTTCAGTCTGTCATTACACACTCCTCTTGTGTGGAGCCAAAACGATGACTTTGATGTTTGGTATTGAAAATTAAATTTGGCATTGAAACACACCCTGAAACTAAAAAAGAAGCACTGGCATTGAAACACCTGCATTGTATAAAATTGTAATGGCATCAAAACAGGTATTTGCATTGATTATGTTTCGCTAAAGTTAAAATCACGGACATCAAATGTTATATTGTCTAATTTTTATTAATTTATGCATTCTGATGTGTTTTTGAATGAGCGTTGTGTCATCAATATTGGAAATATCTTGTTTGTTTAAGATGCATGGGTAGGACATGCATGAGGAGATATATTACCATTACAGACTTACATGTTCTGCTTACACCTCTACTAATTGGACTGACAAATCAAGGGGGCTTTCAGGTTAAGTTCTGTTTAACTCAGATACTTGTGTCATTTGTGTTCACACATCCAGCTCTGATTTGGTAGTTTAGATATTTTAAGTGGTGAAGTGTATTAGTATGTAAGAAGCTATTTAATGTTGATGGAAACAAGCAAACCAATCACACCATTATGACTTAGCGTCACTTTCCATGAGGTTTCATGCACTAAAGATCACATTGGGTCTTCTGGAACCACGAAAAGGCCATGTCACATCATTCGCCCAACAATAAATCAAACGCACCCATTCCCAGCACTCTGTTTGACTTGGAAGTGGTTAACAGCTGTTACTGGACAGGTCTCACAACAATGAAGTCCCACCAAACATGAAGAAAAAACCCACAGCACTTAACACTGGAGCCACAGTAGTTGACCTGATGTTACCATGCGCTAGCAATCGAGCGCACTAGTGTTAATCAAAACACTCATCCTAGCGCAAATATGCAATTAAGAGCTTGCACCATATGTTAGTTTTAGTAGCTGTAAAGTTTAATGAGTAAATAATAAATATCAATGACATGGTACGCATGTCAATAGCAAGGAGATGTCGAGGTCGGAGTCCGAAGCACGCTAACACTAACAAGGTAAATTCAGCATTTTATACTAATATATCATTGTATTACTTTCCTGATCTAAATAAAGCCCACTGCAGGTGGGTATCACCTTTGTGTGAGAGTAAATACTTGATTTATTTATTTAATCAAAACACACACACACACACACACACACACACACACATCCGATACGGTAATATATCGTTGTCCTGACCTGTGTGGTATGAATATCGATATTTTAATAGGATAAATATGGCGCTAAATTTTCCTGCCAATTTGACTTACTGCGTCACTACGTAATGACTCCACGTGGGGGCGCTAATGGCATGAATGAGGAGAATGTGAACAACAGTTTATTGACCACAGAAGAAGTCAACAGCGGCTGATTCTCAGAAGAAGACAGTGGGATGTTAGACAGAAAGGGAGCTGGAAATACGCGAACCACTCTCAAAACAAAGCAGAGCAAGATGTTGATGCTGTACAGTCTATGGCTGAGACCGGCTGTGACGAGAAGAAAGATGGCGGTCACACTCTGGCCTCTATAGAAAGTTTCACTCCCCTGGGATAGGTGGACTTCACATGCACGAGAGTCCTGCGTTATAGTTACTGCTCGTTTCAATGAAAACCAGTTGGGAACGCTCCTACGTGCTACAAACAAGCATGATGTACGAGACTTGCTGCGGCTGTACTTAATGACGTCACGGTGAATATGACTACCTGTTACAGGTACAGTCACACAGATTAACATTAAAGCACATGTTTTAAAGTAAACATACATTTGCAGACAGTTTGCAGACACTAGTTGGTTGTGATGTTCAATAATTAAAATGTATTTTATTTATAAAAGTGACATACATTTTTTTAAATCTGTATTTTTATATCAACAGTTGTTTTAAGGCTTGGTAAATTTAAGTTACAGGCTAAAAACATGAACATTTTTTCATCCTTGTGAAACAAAAAAAGAATGCAGTGAATAAATACATGGATCCTGCTCTATGTCTTTCAACGAGCAGTTTTTATTCTTTTGTTTATAAGATATCCTGATATATCGTTAGGCTACATCACCGTTATCATGGGCCAAGTATCGTATTGTATTGTATTGTTTCGTGAGTCACCCAGCTGCTCCCACCCCTACTAACACACAAATTGACTATTGAAATAATCTACATAGATAATACTGATTGTAATCAACTAAGAATTGAACTCTTCATGCCCTTTACTGGAGAATATGAAGTGTTCCCTACGTATAGTGTTATCAGGGCCTTACTGCTGAACAAGTTCATTGCAGAACTTCTTACTCTCTATTTAGTAGGCACTTTAACCAGGTCAGAGCAGCTACACAGCCCATGTGGCTCATGGATAACTGCAGCCCATATCATCTACAGAATGGGCTTGTTGCCTTTTTCTACAACGTTGTTCCCATGTCTTCTTTCAATGTGTTTTTTCTGAGCACTTTAAATTGCCTCGTTGCTGATATGTGCTTGCCTTGCTGGTGTTCAGCAGGTACTGTGAAAAATGATCCATGGACAGTCATATTGACGTTATTAAAGCAAATATACGCCTTTCATCTCCTTCTCCACTGAAAGTACCTTCATCTGATTCTGTCTCAGACTCAAATCTTCCTGTATGCAATTGTATCTAAACTTACTTTTAAAGACAATTACCAAAGGCAAACTCAATGTAGAAAGACTGAACTGGTGGCAGCTCCATGGCATATTGTGCTAATCTCGTTGTCAACTGTGTGAGCTGCAGCAATACATAGTACGTGTGTCCTAGGTGTGAGGGGCCAACTCTTGCATGTTAACTCCTGCTGAGAGAAACAACCAGACAGAGTGGCTGTCTGGTTACGCGCACTTGATCGCACTTACACGCTCGGCGTGCACGTTCATGTGCTTAGTGTCAGTGCTTAGTGTGTCTCGCTTCTCCAACAATCAAAAGTGCAACGCTTGATTTGCACTTTATCTTTCTGTAAGACCGCATCTAAGTGGTGTTATCCCAAGTCTAAATCTCACAATGCATCTTGTTGGGGAAGTTTATTCCCAAAAGTTATTATGAAGAGCCACAAGACTTCCCGCTGAAGAAGTTTTACACGTAAGAAAGATGTTTGAAAGATGCGAAACTGGTAACTTTATATACATTCAAATCTTAACAATACATATAGCTGTATGTTAGCTGTATAATAACATTATATTTATTTTATAAAGAGACATATGAAACGTTCCAATCAATCATCTTGAGAGTAAAGAATGATCTTTATACCCGTGTACTGAGTGGGTTCATCCTTAGTCATTCCTTTTAATCAGATTGTGGCCATGAATGTGTCACTACTTGTATCTTGATATGCAAAGATGTTGTTGTTCATAATTTGGAGTATTTTATAAAGGTCACATATTACAGTTGATGTGTTGCCAGCAAAACATCCCGGGGATCAGAGTATGAATTTGTCTCTCTAGGCCTACGGCTTACCATTAATCTCTGGTGGCTCATCTGAAGAAATTGCCTAAGCAGAGCGCCAAATAATGCCAAAACAATCAGCTGCATTTTTTGTCTTATTAAATGTCCTCTCAAATCTTCTCCATTTACTGCGTGAACACCCCATGCAAATGTTCCTGGCAAAACATCACCAAAGTGTGTGCGTAACCGAGGGCATTCAGCTAAGTGTGGAGAAATGGGACAGGGCCCAAGTGTTATTAGGCCTGATGGATGCTTTAGGGTAATTGCACTAATTGTCATATTTACATATTGTTTGTGTTACTTTTTCTTGCAGACGGTGCGCCATGGTTTTCCCTACCAGCCCACTGCTCTGGCCTTTGACCCTGTGCAGAAGATCCTCGCCATTGGTTCCAGATCAGGAGGTGTAAGGATGTATCCTTTAAACCCCATGTGCTCACTTCTTTCCTCCATTTGTCTGGGGACACTCTTTCCTAAGTTTCACATTCATGAATACATGGTTATATATCTCTAGTAACAATATGACCTAGCATTTGCCACTGGTCGTTGTTTGAGCATTTTAAATAACACAATAAGTCCATCACATAATTTTAAATGAGTGTGAAATAATGAGAAAATAAATATTAGACACAAAAGATGCACATTTTTGTCCAGGACCTAAACTGGTGTTAGGTTAAGTTAGTATTCCCTTTCTTCTTCCCTTGTTCCCTATCTTCCACAAACCTGTGGAACTGCTATGATGTGTCTCCAGGCAGTGGCTCTTCTTCTCATTCACCCTTCCCCCCCTCTATGGATTCTCATCCCTCATTCTGCCCTGTCAATTTGTGTGCTCGGCTGTCATGTCGCAGGCTCAGACCTGTCCATCCAACAGCCCATCCCCTGGGTCACCCGGTCACAGGGATGGGAGAGGATGTGTGAGTGCAATCCAGGTAGGAGATGACACTGCCATAAACACCAAGGGTTCCCTTAATGCCTTAAGGGAACATCCTTGCAGAAGCGGGAAACAGTTATTGATGGATGCTGCAGCAGGCGTGCTGCTTGTCCTGATTGGGGAGATTTCTCTGATGAAATAAGTCAAGGTGATGTAACATGAATTGTAAAATAATGAAACTGATATATGAGACTGAAGTTGAGGACAGGGGTAAAGGTGAACAGTGGTGTTTGATGACATGAGACATAGATGATAAAAAGAGAAGCAAATGTGACTTGATATCATGATAAGCAACATTTGCCAGACTCTGAAGTGAGCTGAGATTTTACTCGCAGAGAAACCTTTGAGTGACCTATCAAATGCACTGACATGCTGCACACACCTACCTCTACTATCCAATAGCCCACGCTCATACAAACACACACTTCAGTGCTTTGCTTCACTCATTCTGCGTTACCCACAACCTCTTTCAGTCTGATGGACTTCTTTTCTTTCGCTTTTTCAATGCTTATCTTCTCTGTATGTTTCTTCATTTTGCAGCTAGGTTAGTTTTGTATTTATTGGATTCCTAAAAAAATTATCATACCTAGTCATAAGATGTAGAATTGTAAGTACAGCCATTAGGGGTTATTAAGCAAAACCAAAATAATAATAGTAATAATAACTTTATTTGAATAGTGCCTTTAAATACAAATGTTTACTACGTGCTTTGACAAGCAAAGCATGGCAGGATTTGGATGACAAAATAAACCTTATACAGAGAGAGAGAAGTGTAGAAATTCTAACAACGCAAAAAAAAAAAAAAAATACAATGCATGAGATTTAAAAGAATAAATGCAAATTAAACAGAATAAAGTGGTAAGACAGTGTACCAATAAATCATGTTAGAGGTTTTTCAGAAGAAAAATAAGTTATAGATAAAAAAAGAAAAAAATGAAAACAAATAAATACATTAGTAAATAAATAGATACAAATTTATAAATGAATAAAAGGTTTTAAGAGGAAGCCATCACATTAAAGAAAATAGAAAATGGAAAAGGATAGATTAAGGACATTAAAATAATGAATAAAAAAGAAATAATAAAACAATAAATAAGAAAATAAGATGAAAAACAATAATTATATAAAAAATAAAAATAAACAAATAAATAAGAATATAAAATGGTTTAAAGGGGGAAGTCTGTGAAAGTGGGTCTTAAAAAGAGATTTCAAAGAAAAATATCACTGACTCTGCAAGCCTTATCTCCTTAGGGAGGTCGTTCCAAAGTTTAGGAGCTCTGACAGTGAAAGCGCGTTCCCCTTTGGATTTGAGCCTTGACTTTGGAACGACCAAAAGTGCCCCACCCGTGGATTTAAGGCCACAAGATGGCTCGTGTGGTGTCTGCATTTCTGCAGTTTAGCTCAGGGCAAGACCCAAGAGAGCTTTAAAAGTGATCAGTAAAATCTTAAAATCTAAAATGCACAGGAAGCAAGTGGAGTCCCCTCTTTCAGACAGGACTCTATCTTATCTTATTTTCATCCACCATGAGCATTGCACCTCGCAGTATTTAGCTAACCACAGGGGCAAAGAAAAACTTCCTTTTTAGAGGCAGAAACTTCGAGCAGAACCAGACTCATGTTAGACAGACATCTGCCTCGACCGAGTTGGAGTTGCAAAGAGAGATAGAGGAGATGAAGAGAGAGAGGGAGCGGTGATAGTGATGAGACGAGTAGTAGAAGTTGTGGCCGCTGGAATCAGGCGTGTCCATAGCAGCCTGAGTCTGGACCGTCCACAGAAGCAGAGTAAGCAATACAGTTTGTGGCAAACTAAAATTACAACCATCTTTGTGGTATATTCTTTCAAATATTTCTTGATCTTTTTCAGTATGCCCCTCTTTTCAAATCTTGACTTTGTAGTGAATATAACTTAATACTTTTGGGATCAAAAAATATCCACAGTAGCATAATATTGAGGGAAGCATCCCTGAAGCTCCTAGAGTGTCAAGTTTCACATATTGAGTATCCAAAGCTGAGGCTACCACAGGACAGGCTTGCTCTGGTGAATGGTGCATAGAGAAGATGTCATCGAGGTTGGCGCAGTGGGTTGGCAATGAGGCTCTCTGCAGTGGACTCCTGGGACACTCCTCTCACTGCTTGGGGTGAGCTTACCAGAATTTGCTGAGATTTGTTTTATTGAGAGCAAATAGAACAGAGAAAAAGCATGTCAAGTGTGTGTGAGTGTTTGTTTGTGTGTGTGGAGTGCATGGTAGTTTGTCTCTATTTTCCTGCCTGTGTCTGGCTGCTTACTGCTGCCTTTCCACGTCAATATCAATATTTTGTGAGCCTCTGTTAACAAATATATTCATGTGTTTTTTCTTACTGGTGTTGTCTTGAGTGTCAATACAGTGAATGTGAATGTAGTTTCAGTAAAGGGTTTACGTAATTGTATAGCCCGAAGTCTGATTGGCAGTCACTTCTCATTACAGGCAATCAGTTCATTAGAAAGGATATTGACACTGACATTTGGGGACAGAGGATAAGAGACAGTGGAAGAAAGAGCTTGTTTAAAATTACAGGACACTTGATATTGATCAGAAATGCTGCAAATCATCTCCAGATCAATCAATCAATCAATCAATCAATCAATCAATCAATCAATCAATCAATCAATCAATCAATCAATCAATCTTAATTTTTGTAGCGCCAAATCAGGTCTAGGCCATACTCTGTTAAATCATCAACAAAGACCCAACATCAAGGCAAGAAAAGATCCAGTCCCCTCTGAAACACAGGACTCCTATCTCATCTTAATCCACCACGAGCAGTATTTAGTTAGTTACAGCGACAAGAAAAACTTCCTCTTAACAGGTAAAAACCTGGAGCAGAACCAGACTCATGTTAGACAGCCCTGCCCAAACCAAGTTGGGGATAGAAAGAGAGACAGAGGAGATTTAAAAAAAAAAGAGAGAGAGAGATGGGTTGAGATAGGATCCCATTGTGTTAGTGTGCCAGTTCACCTGGCAGTCTAAGCCTATAGCAGCATAACTAATAGCTGGTCCAAGCCTGAGCCATCTCTAACTATAAGCTTTATCATAAAGGAAAGTAGAGAAGGTGTCTACCTCCTGGACCCTGACTGGTAGATGCTTCCATAGGAGAGGGCCCTGATAACTGAAGGCTCTACCTCCTATTCTAATTTTAGAGACTTTAGGTACAACAAGCAGGCCTGTATTCTGGGAGCGTAGCGCTGTAGAGGGTTAATAGGGCGCTATGAGCTCTTTAAGATATGAAGGTGTCATGTAAGACAGCCATCTTCTTCAATCAGCCTTCAGTAGGATCAGCTTTTACATATAAGTTTCTCACGCCACAGTTTTATATTTGTTTACCACACTTATTGGGATTCCCAGTTGTTCTTGGATATAGTCAGTTACTGTTTATTTGATCAATTTGTCATTTAAACATCATATTTGATCTATTGTTTGACAGATGTTCACAGTTTATTTCATTAGTTTTATTACATAAAGCAAATAATTTTCCATAGAAGTATCATGACACTGATTTCAACGAAATCAACTAACACCACGCATTGAGATTCCAAGATATCAATGAGGAAAGCATTGAAAGGATGTTTGTAACACTTACACTGATATACAGTTATGACATACTCAACATGTAACTGTAAGCTGGGTTAAATATTTCTGAGCCTTATTTGCATCTTCTCTCAGTTAGACATCTAGACTTGGCTGAAGCTGACATAACATGTCGGCCTCTATGAACTCAAGGCACTACCAGGATTTTCAGTTATGCTAAAAACTTGCTGTCTGTTCTGAGTAAACAAGATAAATTAGCCAATTTAGACATGTGTCCTCTTATGGATGGGTTGGATGGAGACTGCAGCTGATACCTTTGAGGATAATGCTCTCATTACAAGGACGTTATTCAACGACCAGCTGCAAGCAATGAGTAAACCTGATTTGGCCGATGGAGCCTGGGTGGACAATAAGAGGAGGTCACTCTGTGTAAACACATAACTTCTGTTACAGTGGATTATGATTCACTAATCCTTAGTGTGTGTTTGTCATCAGATAATAATCAATTAAGATTCATTGTCGTCGCACTCTATCATTGGCTTTGCAGACATTGCCTGGAGAGTTGAAATATCTGAACTCCAGCAAATCCACCGCGCTGCGAAAGCCAATCAGTGTGCAGATCCCCTGGTGACATGAGGTGGGCTTTTATAAGATAGCAGTTAACTCTTTCCCTTCTTAATCAGAAAAGGTTTCTCTTCAAATCAAACATCCTGAAATATGAGTAGACATTTATTAAGTCTTTTTAATCATACATAGCTTAACATGCTAATGATATGGTACTTTATCAATCAGTCTTTATTTGTATAGCGCCAAATCACAACAAATGTTATCTCAGGACGCTTTTAAAAACATAGGAGGTCTAGACCACTCTTTGTTAAATTATGAACAGAGACCCAACTTCAAGACAGGGTAAGACTCAGTCTGACCCCACCGTAATCCACCATGAGCATTGCACATCGCAGTATTTAGCTAGTTACAGTGGCGAGGAAAAACTTCCTTTTAACAGGCAGAAACCTCGAGCAGAACCAGACTCATGTTAGACAGCCATCATGCCTACACTGAGTTGGGTCTGGAAAGACCGATAAAGGGGAGTTAGAGAGAGAAGTGATAGTGATGAGATGAGTAGTAGAAGCTGTTGCCGCTGAAGTCCAGTACGTCCGTATCAGCTGGAGTCCAGAACGTTTGCAGCAGGAGGACGTCTACGGCAGCTCAGAGGAATCTACGAGACAATGGAGCTCAGGGACTCCAGAAAGGTCTATGGTTAGTAACTTTAATAGGACAGGCAGAGTTAAAGTAAGTGATGAAGGGGTTTGGGGGAAGGGGGTGAGCTAGGATCCCAGTGTGTTAGTGCGCCAGTTCTCCCGGTAGTCCAGGCCTATAGCAGCATAACAAAAGCTGGTCCAAGCCTGAGCCAGCTTTAATTATAAGCTTTATCAAAAAGGAAAGTTTTAAGCCTACTCTTAAAAATGGAGAGGGTGTCTGCCTCCCGGACCTTGACTGGTAGATGATTCCAAAGGAGAGGGGCCTGATAACTGAAGGTTCTACCTCCCATATTACTTTAAGAGATTTTAGGTATAACATTTATAATGATTCAAGAACTTGTGCTAAGTTAAAACAGAACATTTTGCATTAGCATTTAATTTCTATTATTACCCTTCTTCCTTGCTCATCACCCGTCCGTGTAAAATAATTGATTCTGATTGGTCAAAAACCTTCTGTTTACATGTGGATGTAAGGCCAAAACCATAGACTGTATAATACTTGGACATAGTCTCCGTGACATCACCCATCTGTTTCTGAGCAGCAGAGCCTATTCTCGCGGGGTGCCATATTGGAAATGCTGAACTCAACCTAACTTCTGTAAAGCTAGTGTGAGGTAGAGAGGTGGGCTTTGAGCCTCCTTGCTAACAGCTTCAGTATTCCCACCTGTCAGTCAAGTCAGCTGTACCACTAATCATGCAAAACTCGTAATCTTAATATCTTCTAAACTGCTGAGCTATGAAAAAATTGACTCCCTGTACAGTGTGCGCCGTTAGAGAAATTAGCTTTTCAGGCTAAAATCATTTTTTTTGTACCAGGCTGTAAACATGTTTATTTCTGCTGTAAAGATCGCCTTTTTTGAATTGGTGTGTATGTGGTTTCTGGTACTTTCTGAGTCAGCCTCAAGTGGACATTCGAGGAACTGCAATTTTTTAGCCCTCCCTCATTGGCTTTATTTCCTGTGGTTGGAGGTTGTTGCTTGGCCAAAACATATAGAAAAAACAATGTTTTCAAAAGCATCTTAATATGTGTGGTCGGGGCCTCAGTGTCTGGGGCCCTCCCCTCCGTGTCAGATCATTGTCTAACCTCCCTTTGTTTCTTTGTAGACTTGAAGTGTGTTTCCAAATTTTTTGTTATGTGGCGTTCACACCAGATGCGAACGATCGCGCTATTCGAGCGAATACAGACGCGAGAATGTTTTGTGTTTACTCGCTCTATTCATGCGAATGACTCGCTCAATTCGCAGAGCAGAGCTAACTTCCTTCTACAACCGATAGCTGACAGACAAAGTTTTTCAGAACTCACCAGATAATCCTCCTCACTCTCTGTCCTCACAGTGAGCTCCTGTATATTCCTGATCCCATAAAACAGGTAGAGTCAAAGAGTTCAGGGAAGCTGCACAGAGATAGAATCAAAGTGTCCCATATGTTACAGATGAGTGAATCTCCGCAAGTCCGTACGTCACAGACAGGTCACCGGATGATCTGCACGTGATGGATTCGCAGGAGTGCAGATATTTTAACTATCATGAATCATTCAGGCGAGTGAATTTGCTTCATTACCGCAAACAAATTCGCACAAATGCAGGCTATTCGCACAAATGATTCGCGTTATTCGCGTCGCCCAATTCCTTCCGCCAGACCACCACTCGCGTCTATTCACGTCTCTACATTGACTTTACATGTAACTCATTTGCACAAATGATTTTATTCGCGTTTGGTGTGAACACGCCATCAAACATATTTCCAAGGACTCTGTTAATCAAAACCTTTCTTGTTTGCAATTTTGGTTCCATTGTATAACAAATATTCCTGCACTTGCACTTGGGTCCTCTTGTGAACTGTGATGTACAGTAAATCAGAGCTGAAGCATTAAGTGGAACACACGTGTGTTAGCCTGGGGCATAGCAACATAGGAAAAATCTCAGATTGATTGGTAGAGATGCTATTAATTGCCACTTCAATTGATTTTAACAGACCTTGATTGCATTATGCTCATCTGAAGCTCAAATCTTAAAAAGCAGTTGTTTCAATTCACAAACTAATTTATTTATGTTCCCTAATAATCAGTATTTATGCATTCCCAAAACTTGTATGATAAAAGGCCTGGAACCTTGCGCTAAGAGGAGTTTAACCATCTAAAAATCAAAGTAATAGCACAGTCTTTATTTAATCTGTTGATTCTAGGTTTTACTTTTGGACAAGCTTGGTTGTGTACAGTGTGAATTTCCTTCCTTCCTCCTAACACCGTGAAGCAGTTGTCTGTGCTCTTGCAGTAAAACGGTGTAAACCATTGCTTACATCCTCCTCATCTTCTGCATCCTTTTCTTCCCCACCCCCCTGGTTAGCAGTCTTTCCCTTGTGGACCAGTGTCCACTGGAGATGGTGAGGTAGTCCAGGAATGAAAGGTCAGATGCCTATTAATAGAAGCACTAAGAATTATTCAGGAAATGCCACTGGTATACATGCATCAACTGCTATATGGAACACAGAAACACTGATGATATAAGGATGATTTTTTTCAGTTCTAATGTAACATAGCCCTAAGAATATTAATTGAATCTGCTGAACCATCCAATCTATTCTATGTATTTCAGAGTTTGCCTTTATGAATGACAAATGAGCTACTTCAAATCTAACGATGATGCACAAGCCTCATCCCTTATTTTTTTGAAAATTCACAGTACTGCTCAAAAGGAGGTTTTATTTGCACCTGAGGCGGCCACGTTTTGTGAATCATGGACAATTGCACTTGATAAATAATTGTGCTCATCTGCTCATTTCTAACTACAGTAAATGGCAAGTCTTTCTCAATATCTTTGTTTTATCAATCACAGCCTTTATTTGTATAGCACTAAATCACAACACACGTTATCTCAAGACACTTTTACAAACAGAGCAGGTCTAGATCGTACTCTATGTTCTATTATAAACAAAGACCCAACATCAAGACAGGATAAGATCCAGTCCCCTCTTACTGACAGGACTCAGTCTTATCTCATCATAATCCACCATGAGCATTGCACCTTGCACTATCTAGCTAGTTACAGTGGCAAGGAAGAAATCCTTTTTCCTTGCCGCCACAGAAACCTCGAGCAGAACCAGACTCATGTTAGACAGCCATCTGCCTCGACCGAGTTGGGGTTGGAAAAAAGTATAGAGGAGATTAAGAGAGATGGATAGATGATATTAATTAGACGGATAGTAGTAGTAGTAGTATTAGTAGTAGTAGTGGCTGTTACCCCTGGTGTCCAGCACATCTGTAGCAGCTGGAGTCTGGAACGTCCACAGCTGCGTAAGTACTACGAGACAATGGAGCTCAGGTACTCCAGAAAGGTCAATGGTTAGTAACTTTAATGGGACAAGGAAAGTTAAAGTAAGTGATGGGGGGGTTGAGATAGGATCCCAGTGTGTCAGTGTACCAGTTCCACTGGCAGTCTAAGCCTATAGCAGCATAACTAAGAGCTGGTCCAAGCCTGAGCCAGCTCTACTTATTAGCTTTATCTAAAAGGAAAGTTTTAAGCCTAATCTTAAAAGTAAAGAGGGTATCTACCTCCAGACCTTGACTGGTTGATGATTCCAAAGGAGAGGTGCCTGATAACTGAAGGCTCTTTTGGAGACTTTAGGTACAACAAGCAATTTGTATGTATCCGTTTGCTTGCCAGCTTGTCCGTGTAGATTTAGCTAATTATCCCTGTTGTCATCATAGACACAACAGACAAATGTGTTCATACGTTTGCTGAGAGCAGCAGGGATGAAGGAGGGAGAATGAAAGGGGTTAGTAAGCATGAGATGCTAATGGGCTAGTTGAGACATGGTCCTAATGGTCCTGTCCAGAGTTGACAGCTGGTGGCATTTAGAGTGTTACAGTGTAGGCATAAACCAACAAGCAAAATATTGTGATTTTCCACTATTAGGATTTGTGTAAATAAAAAGTATTATATATATGAGTAACGTCACTGTTGCTGAGATGTGTTAGTCATCAGCCCTCTGGCTTATGAGGCTGTGCACACATACACTCACATGTAATCCAACCAAGAGTGAGTATACCACTCTGTGGGCCTCTAAATTTAGTAACATCCTCGGAAATGTACGTGTTCAACTTGAAATGTACAAGAAAATCAATTTTGACTGAGGTCTGTATGCATCAATGTGCCGTTATGATAATTGTGCACCTGTCCATGCCTTTAACATCCTAACACAGAAAGAAGATTCCTCAAGTGTGTAAAAAGCAGCATATGCAGTGAATACAAAGAAAGAGAGTTCAACAAAGGTATGGTCAAAAACTGAAGGTCACCATACAGCTCTCTCTTTGTGAAGGCATTCAGTGCAGAGCTCAATGAACAAACCAATGCTCTGTGCCTTCAAGGACAAAAAATCCCTGTTTACAAAGCTACTGTATGTAAGTGAATATATGTATATATATATATGTGTGTGTACATAAGGGAAAAATAATTGTTACATGTGGGCGTAAAATTGTACGGTTTCTAAATGTTGGGCTTGATTGTCCACTGTTTCCAACCATCGTAGTCTGTTAAAGTGTCGTTGCTTAAGTTTCCTGCCCCAGAATTGACATGCACTCAATGTATGCACTGTATTTAATTGCACTGAATTGCGCTTATGTTCCATGGCCTTGCATAACAAAAATAGACGTTGATATTGCGCAGTCAGATTTTTGTTCTGTCCCCTGTATTTGTGTTAGATGAACCTCTTACAAACCATTTAGACTCACACCCACACAGTAAACCCTTAGGATACAAGTTCTTCAACCACTTCAGTATTAATTTCTCAACCCATACCATATTTTCGTTCACTGCATTTGTATTCTTCTCACTATACATTCTTATCTTCATTTGACAGACTGTATTTCTCCTATCATGCTATCCCTCTCACCACATACATATTTAAGGGGGGAGTATAGGCATAGGGCCAGGGTCTTGATGGTTGGTAATCATATCCTTTTCATCTCAAACCCTTCAGAAATACTGCAAATGCAATTAGCTACACTGCTAATGAGATGGTACACGTAATGTTGAACTCTTTCATTAAATCAGATAGCATGTCCATTTGAATTAAATGATTTGGCACGTCTGGATATTTGTTTACTCCAAGTGGCAGTGAGGAGGTGTTTGTGTCCATGCATACTGAAACTGATTTAGTCATTTGTTGCCTTATGTAGATGCTTTACATAATAATTAACTCACTTGATTAGAAACAGGGAAAGCATATCATCCCTATCATACATATAAAACTTCTAGAAACTAGCTCTGCCCTGAAAAAGGAAACTGCTCTTTATATTCATGAACTAATTTAATTTTTTTTAATGTAATTTTTAATATATTTCTAATTTTCCTTTTCTTTTCTGTTTTATCATATTTGTCATTTTAATTATGTTCTTTTATGCTTGTCTGAATGTCTCCAATGCTTTTAATGTGTTAATGTAAAGCACATTGAGTTGCCCTCGTGTATGAAATGCGCTATACAAATAAAGCTGCCTTGCCTTGCCTTGCCTTGCCTTTTGACCTTTTGCCCAGGATATTGCCCAACTTGGTCGAGGCAGATGGCTGTCTAACATGAGTCTGGTTCTGCTTGAGGTTTCTGCCTGTTAAAGGAAGTTTTTCCTTGCCGCTGTAACTAGCTAAATACTGCGAGGTGCAATGCTCATGGTGGATTAAGATGAGTTAAGACTGAGTCCTGTCTTATCCTGTCTTGATGTTGGGTCTTTGTTAATGATATAACACAGATTATGGTCTTTTGTTGTGATATGGCACTATACAAATAAAGATTGATTGCTGGATTAAATTTGGCTTTAGCCTTAGTCTCTAAGCCTGATATAATTAGCACAGTCAAGCATCTTTGAAAGGCTACCTAGACAAAACAGTCAGTCGTAGCTATGGCTGGGAATACTTGGAGTCTGTGGTAAGGGCATGACAATATTAAAAATCCGATATATGTCTCACTGTGCTATTAATATTCACTGTAGAAGACACCACGTTTCCTGAGGTACACTGAGATTTCTCTCCTGTCTACATTGTGGATGATATGCATTTTAAGTGCCTGTCAGAAATATGAGTAAATGAATATAAAATAAACTGGAGACAAACTCATCTCAAAAGTTGGAGATCATGACTAAGTCGTTGAGTGAATCACTTCCAGTATTTCTATACTTACTTTATTGAGATAAAAATCTCTTGTTAAAAGTGTCTTGGCTAAGATAGGCAGCAGCACAGTTAATGAAGTTTCAACAAACAAAGGGCAGCCATACAAACAAAAATACAAAATTTGATTGTAATACATCAAGAACATAGAATAGAAAATTGACCACAGTCATAAATAGATTTTATCAAGCAGCTTTCCTTTGCAACACTTTGCAGATGACAAAGCTCTCTTAATCTCCTCTATCCCTTTTTCCCCAACCCCAACTCCATCGAGGTAGATGTCTGTCTAACTCAAGTCTGGTTCTGCTTGAGATTTCTGCCTGTTAACAGGAAGTTTTTCCTCGCTGCTGTAGCTAGTTTATTACTGTGAGGTGGATTAAGATAAGATCAGACTGAGTCCTGTCTTAAGAGGGGACTGGATCTTACCCTGTCTTGATGTTGGGTCTTCGTTAATAATATAACACAGAGTATGGTCTAGACCTGCTGTGTTTGTAAAGCACACTATACAGTGTATAGGCCTGAGAAACTGTCTGAGCATACCAGTAAATATTTTGTTGTGCAGGAAATGTCTTAAAAGGGGAAATAAAAAAATGTGGAAGTGTAGCCCACTAGGATAATTGAGTGGAAACACTTAATTTCCTGCAGTCTGGTAAATTGTTATGCAGCACTGTACCTCTTTAGTGTAATTTATATTGGAAATATCCCTTAAATGAGGCACCAGCTGACAGTAGAAAATAAAATCCAATATACTGCTGTATGGCCCTCAGGATTTCTGTATTGCTGTTAAATATTAATTCTCCTGTAAATCATCTTTCTCATTAAGTATTATTCCCACAGTCAACACACATGCTAGTGGGATTTACTGCTCTGTACTATTTTGTGCTGTTTTTGAAAAATTGCCTGACAAAAAAAGCAAATGAACTTGTCTTACAGGATTATTATTTGGCTTTGTAAAGTCGGTAAATCAGAGTAATACAGCATATCAGGGGGGTAATGTTATATTATTACATGGCTCTCTTACTGATCTTCTAGCTGTGTAAGATGCTTGATTCAGATTGGTCAAAACCCCTTGACAGCAGTTGTTAACTTTCACTAATATGAGCAACAGCAGAGGCAAACTGATCACGTCATGTCAAATCAATCTGCAGAAAAAAGTTCTGACAAGTCCTGCTTGTAGATACCATAGACCATATCATAGATACCATAAATTCCATAGACCTTCAGGGTGGACAAGTCCCCTCCACTTCGTGCCTGGGTCTTGTCTCACCCTGTCAGGATTCTATTCCCCATAACTACCTGCTAACCATACATTTCCCCTTACGTACACCACTACTTTAAAGAGTTAAGGCTGCTGACAGTTCTAATCACATACTCTGAAGGACTACCTCTATCGTCCCAATGCTGAAAAGGCCCTTTTACTGTGGCTTTGAAAAGAGAAAGAAAGAAAAAGCAGAGCAACTAGTAAGGATAAAAGATGTTAGAGCTGGATGACGAGAACACTGAAGAAGACCCTCAGAGGAAACACTCAACAGAGCCCCGTAACTTGGTGTTGCAGTGTTTTTAGACTTGTTAATGCATTCAAAAATGTAGACAGACTTTGGCTGTGACAAAGACAACAACCTCAATCAAAGCTGAGTTAATGACATGCTCTCTGAACATGCTCTCACTGAGAATACAATGTGTGTTTTTGAATAAGCACAGAGGTGTTAAGAACATTACTGCAGTTCTAAAAGGCGAGACAGTGCTACATAGACCCTCATATCTTATTAATTGATCCTGTCTATCACCAAAGCAACAGACCTTAGCTAAAGGCCTTTACCAATACCTGCTGCCTCCCTTGTTAATTTGATTCACCTCGCTGCCTCAAGCAGTCAGTCACTGAAATGTCCAGACGTTGTGTCCAGACATCTGCTTGTAAAGACAATAGCACTTTTGTCATTGTGTTTCTGATGCTTTTTTCCCCTCTCTGTCACAAGTCTGTGTGTACTAGAGGGTCTACCAAATTGACTCCAGATGCTGGATAAGGATGTTCATCCTTTTAGAGGGAAGGAGGGATGAGAGGGTAGAGGGATAGGAAATGATGCAGTGGTGATACGATTGAGAGGCTCGTTGCAGGGGAAAGAGGAGCAGGCTAGAGAATACATGTTATATCAGAAGAATAGATCTTTACCTTAATATTTTTGCAACTTCTCATGATCATTGCTTTGTTCGGATAGGAAAATGGCGTAGTTTCTTGTCAACTCTACAACACAATGGGGATTTAAATGCTCCAAAACTATGCAAATGGTAATAGCTGTTCAGCCTGTGCCTTTTGACGAGATCTTCAAACTCAAGAATACATTCTTTGTCCCTGCACTGGTCTTTCATTATGTGTCTTTTATACTCAAAGATCCAGTCCCCTCTTACTCACAGGAATCAGTCTTATCTCATCTTAATCCACCATGAGCATTACACCTTGCAGTATTTAGCTAGTAACAGCAGCAAGGAAAAATGTCCTTTTAACAGGCAGAAACCTCAAGCAGGACCAGACTTACGCCTCAACCAATTTGGGTTGGAAAAGGGGATAGAGGAGATTAAGAGAGAGAGAGAGAGAGATGATAGGGATGAGACGGATAGTAGTAGCTATTGCCGCTACGGCAGAAACTCAGAGGAACCTATGAGACAAGGGAGCTCAGGGGCTCCAGAAAGGTCTATGGTTAGTAACTTTAAAGCGACAGGGAGAGTTAAAGTAAGTGATGAGTTTCAAATACTTTACCTCTAAGCCCAAATACACATGCTGCTTTTTGAATGGTAACTGCTACTATATACATCCATCCACACCATAACTGGTGTTGGGATTGATAGTTTACCATTTTTTTCTCCTTTTCTAGCCCATAATAGACCAATGGGGATGATATAGATGGCGGACAAGGGAGGCGGATTAGGGTTAGGTCCCAGGCCCTGCTGTATACATGCTGAGGTGTCCTTAGAAAAGACACTACCCTGATCTGCCCCAGTGCTATCGGTGTGGTAAAAAAAACTGATGGGTGCTCACACAACATACACATATGTAGAGTGGCTGTGGCTCAGTGGTAGTCGATCGTGGCTGTATCAAAAGATTAGGGTTATTTCCCAGGACTCACCGTCAATATGCTGAAGCGTCCTTGGGCAAGACACTGTCCCCTGATCTGCCTTGATGCTGTGCCATTGGTGTGGAAAAAAAACTGATGGGTGGTCTACATAACAGCCTTTGTCGTTAGTGTGTGAATGTTGTGTGAATCGGTGAATGTGACATGTAATGTAAAAGCGCTTTAAGTGGTTGGAAGAGTAGAGAAAGTGCCCCATTTAGTCTGTGGTAGGTTCAGCAAAATACTGACAGCAGAGCAGCTTATAGTGTGGTTATTTAATGGTCTGGAAAGAAACTTCTACATGTGGTTTCAAAGCTCTGAAAGGACTTTGAGTAAATTGTCATCGTCTCTCTTAAATGTCTTCTTTATTACTGTACATTTTATCCCTTTCTTCCATGCCTTTTAATATATTACTGGATTATTCATTTTTCTTCCCTTTAAATCAGTTCGATACTGTTTCTAGTTCTAAACATGGTTCCTGGGTGAATGACTCATACCTTGGTACAGCAGCACTCTAATCTTTTTAGTTATAGTGCCTGCAGCTGTACAGAGACTGTAACACACATAGAAATTGTTAAAAGCCTGCTGTGTTTTTATGTGTGACTGAGCACAAAATCCAAACATGTATTGTGTGAACACTCTTGTTTGCCCGTGAGTGACATAGAAAAAAAACGAGAGAGGGCTCGGAAGGGGTGTTGTAGACTCTTTTGAAAAGAATGCACGCCTCCAAGTGTAAACAGTCGATTGGTGTAGGTGTGTATCTGTGAACTCAAGGGTGAATGCAAAGATGCCTGCAAGGAGAAGAGGAGAGCAGAGAAAGGGCATGGAAAAAAAGAGATAGATTCTTGGCAGTGTTGCAAAATTGGGCTGATTTATCTTCTTATGACTCACCATGTGCCAGCCATACAGTTTGCATATCAAAGCAGATTCTTCAAAAATAAAAAAAAAAAATATACAAAAAGAGAATAACAAAGAATAAACAAAAAGAGAGAAGATGGTGCAGTAAAAATGCAAAATACTGCTTCAATATTCGAGAGGATGTAGAAGGGCATCGATTGTTGTAGCCTACTGAAAACAGAACAAAAACAGAACTGTGCAATACTTATCAAAATGCTAAGTCTGGGTTTTTTAGTTGAAGAATCTCCTTCAATCTGTGTCCAATGCAACCTATGTTCAGTCCCAGAATCCATTACCTCTAATGGATTGTACACTGAGCTGAATTGCAGGGTAAGGGCATGACAGCCCACTGAGTGAAGATGAACATATTCCATGATCAACAGCCAGGCTGATATGTAAGTTGACCTATATGGAATCAGTTGACCTATTGTTCAGACAGCAGAAACCAGTCTTTGTCTCTAAAATGTGAACGCTGTGGCTTTTTTTATGCTGTATATCAGTTCAATTGAATAGAAATGCTCAGAAATTGAAATGAGCTTGAGCAATTGTAACCTTTCCCGTAATTGGAAGATACGCTACATGCTGTTCAGCTGCTATACTATATTATAACTAATCTCACTAATCACCCAGCTGGGTTAAATACTTGATTCTGATTGGCCAAGACCCATTGACAAGGGTTATTAATTCTGAATGGCAAAGGTGACACTAGGGAGAACCTTATCACACACGTCACACATATCAAATAAATCTGTGAATCATAGTAACAGCACATCTAGTGTACTGGTTACAATTCCACCTCTTCCTGTTGTGTTTGTTTGTATAATTAGTTGGTAGCTGGGTAATAAGTGGAATAGCTGATGGCGAACTCCGCCGTAAAACTAGTTATAGGGTTTTGATGAATCAAGTGTTTAAAACAGCAGGGTAAGAATAATGGAATGAGCAGCATGGCAGCATCAGTCAATCAGGTCTAGATCATACTCTCTGTGAAATTATTAACAAAGACCCAACATCAAGACAGGATAAGATCCAGTCCCCTCTTACAGACAGGACTCAGTCTTATGTCATCTTAATCCACCATGAGCATTGCACCTCACAGTAATAAACTAGTTACAGCAGCGAGGAAAAACTTCCTGTTAACACAGGCAGAAACCTCGAACAGAACCAGACTTATGTTAGACAGCTATCTGCCTCAACAGATGCCTCTGCCTCTGCCTTGCAGAGATCCAGAGGAACCTACGAGACAATGGAGCTCAGGGATTCCAGAAAGGTCTATGGTTAGTAACTTTAATGGGACAGGGAGGGTTAAAGTAAGTGATGGTAGAGGGTTGAGATAGGATCCCAGTGTGTCAATGTGCCAGTTCCCCATGCAGTCGAAGCCTATAGCTGCATAAGGGAAAAACTTCCTTTTAACAGGCAGAAACCTCGAGCAGAACCAGACTCATGTTAGACACACATCTGCATCAAGGGAGTTGGGGTTGGACAAAGGGATAGAGGAGATTAAGAGAGCGAAAGAGAGAGAATAGCATAGCATGGCTTCATGATATGTTATGAATTCATGTCACTCCCTTCGACACTGTTCCTTCCATACACCAACAAATGTATTCCCTATACATTTAGTGTTCTAATTGTATATTTGCATACAAAATAAATTTGGCAGAAAGAGGCCCCTTAGCGATGTTTTGCAAGGTATTAAAGACAAGCATTCATTTTCTGCCTTTTCAGCACTAAGGCAGTAAAGGGATTATGGATTTGTAACCCACTATTAGGCTTAAAAAGCCTGCATAAGCTTTTGTAATACCTCAGCACATCACAAAACTTTATACCTGAAATATATACAGGCATAAACAGGCGTCATATTTTTCTTTATTATGTTTGCTTAATCAGCTCTTTTCTCTTCCCTACCTTTTTTAATTTGATAGACAGACAGAAGATAATGGTTCATGTTTACACTGTGCAGCTGTGTGTACGGATACACCATCCTTGACATACCGTAGAGGACATCTCTCTTCAATGTTTTATTCCTCTTTTACCTTTTCATTTTGTTTGACATAGCCTCTACCATTTTGCTCTCCATAGCAGTTGTCTTCATTTCTCTCCTGCTCTCTCACCTCCCATTTCCCTTCATTAAATTTGTTCACAGTTGCTAGCATTTCCTTCTACTTTCTTAACCCCACTGTCACCCCAGTTTTTACTTCTCCATACTTTCTGTCTAGAAGTGGAGGCAATCACACATTCAGACAGGTATGGGATACAGAGTGTAATGATGGTGCTTGCCTCTATAAAAAGCCTGCAGGCAGCTGAATCAATATGTCTCTATCTGTTGTCAAATTGCACCCTACCTAGAGAAAGTAGCAGAGCTGCAATAAAGCGCCTCTCAGTTCGACTTGTACTGTCTGCTATGCCTGTTTCTCTTATTTGTGTGGTTGTGTGTCAGTTCTGAGAGAGTATGCTGGATGACTTGGCCACACCAGGACCTTAAAGTTACTTTTGTCTTTTTTTATCCTTTATTGGTGAGATACTATGACAATCAATCAATCAATCAATCAATCAATCAATCAATCAATCAATCAATCAATGATCAATCTTTATTGGTATAGCGCCAAATCACAACAAACATTGTCTCATGACGCTTTACAAACAAAGCAGGTCTAGACTGTACTGTATGTTAAATTATTAACATAGAACTCAACTTCCTTTTAGCAGGCAGAAACCTCGAGCAGAACCAGACTTACAGTATGTTAGCCAGCCATCTACCTCGACAGAGTTGGGTTTGGAAAGATTGATAGAGGAGAATAAGAGTGACTTTATCCGAGGCATGTTTCCTTATTATGGTGGAACAAATTCATTGCCTCAGAGCAGGTCACCTGCAGGTTAATTAATCACAGAACTGCGACAATGGGAGCACAAGTGGTGTTTAGCCTGTGTGCTTTGTGTGTATGATTGCATACACGCAATAATTAGTAGTTGTGATGAAAGCAGTGGCCTCTTGTGAACCACTGACACCTGATGGCTGTCATTTTAAAAAATGTGTTTACTTCTTTGTTTGTTTGTTTAAAGTAGATAAAAATGCCTTTTTTAAGGATTATCCCAAATTTAAAAGTGAGAAAAAAGGATGAGCAATGAAAATTGACTGAAAAAAGTCCCTGTAGACTTACATGAGAAGTGACCTCAATGTATTAACAATTCAAGGCTAACATTTTAGGAACTAGCAAACTGAAAAAAAAATCTGGGTCTGTTGAGCATTGACTGTGTGGGTGTTTTCAACCTCAGCTGCAATTTTCTATTTAGTACTGATGCAACTCGACTGAATAGAGGTGCAGCAGTACAAAGTGAAAAATGTTGGTTGAAAAACACTTTAAATTGGTGTCTTTCTCACGTGTAATTCACAGCTCTGCCAATCATTTTTGGCATAGGGCAAAAAAACTGAGATATGAGACAGTGATAACAAACAGAAAACAATTTTCATTTTGTGCACTGAAGGAAAACATGAAAAAGGGAACCACCACACACAACCAAAGAGTCCTGTCCTCATAGTCCCTTTATGTCATTTTGTCTCAGCATAATGTCAACAGACTGTCTATTGCATTGATTAACATAATGACAGAATTAACATAAGCCATTATACTCACAATCCTTAATTCAGCTCCATTACAATGAGGAAATGTTTTTAGAATGTTCCTAGATTATAGAACCACTTTTCTCAGACAAGTTCAAACGTTGTAACTCAACTCTCATTGCACTCTTGTTAATAATTATCAATGACTGATGATACTAGAAATTATTTAGGGCAATCTTTCATTGTTATGGGTACAGTGTTATGATCCTTTATGAAGGGCAGGCTATAATCTGTGTCATTTGAATATGAGAGGGGAAAGGGAGGAGAGCAGATGTTTTTCAGCATTTTAATTGCAACAATCAGAAACCGTTAAACAGCCAATTACATACACATATTGGATTATGGGGATTTGTCATGTCAGAGAAGTACGATGAGAAGAAGCATGTTTGAGTTAAATCTGGGCCTTTTTGGTCCAATAGATGTGTTTCTTTCACCCAAAAAACATTACATGAATGAACACACAGACACTTGACAGGATATGAGTAGTTTTATCATAAAAAATGTTGCAAGAGGACGTCTTTATATGAAACTAAGTTTACAAGACGCTGAGTTTTTCCAAATAAAAAAAGTTGAGGAGCAAATGTTAGCTACTGTCATTAAGCCAACTTAGGAACTTTCATAGGCTTGTATATGTTGAACTTTTATTCAATTTTTACAAGTATTTCCCACCATGACATAACTACCAGCTCAAGTTTTCCAGAACAAGAATTTCCAACCATTTTAGAATCCATGTTTTTGTTAAACTATGAAGTAGCCTAATGCATTGGGTAGACTATAAAGGTTTTATCGTTGCCAAGAAAAAAAAACTTAGCATGACTGCAATTGTTCTGGTAGTTACAGGCAGAAACCTTGAGCAGAACCAGACTCAAGTTAGACAGCCATTTGGGGTTGAAAACTGAGTTGGGGTTGGAAAGAGGGACTGATGAAATTAGGAGAGAGATGATAGTGATGAGATGGATAGTAGTAGTAATAGTAGTAGTAGCTGTTGCAGCTGGAGTCTGGAATGTCCAGAGCAGCAGGCCGTCTACAGCAGAGACTCAGAGGAACCTACGGGACAAGGGAGCTCAGAGACTCCAGAAAGGTCTACGGTTAGTAACTTTAATGGGACAGTTCAAGTAATTGGTGGCGTGGGTTTGAGATAGGATCCCAGTGGGTCAGTGTGCCAGTTCCCCCGGCAGTCTAAGCCTATATCAGCATAACTAAGAGCTGGTCCAAGCCTGAGCCAGCTCTAACTATAAGCTTTATCAATATGAAAGTTTGAAGCCTAACCTTGTCTACATTGTAGACCTGCCAATGTATGCAACTGGTTTTATGTTCTTTGTTGTGCTTTTTGAAATAAAATAACAAAATGTTTGCTGAATTGTTACGTAGAAAAGGCCTCTACATTTTTCTAAATTTGGAGGTTTTCTCCAAGGTAGCTAATGAACTGTACCCTGCAATAAAATGATTCTGCTATATGGTTACAAGTACCACAGTTTTTCACAATGACTAAAACACTAAATCACATTCTCTGAACCAAATGGTCAGTGGCCAAACCCCATTCATCAAATCAATCACTCTTTTGGCAAAACTTTAAACAATTTGATCTCGTAAAATTTAAAGGTGACATATCATGCTTTTTTCATCAATATATATTGGTCTAAGAGGTCCCCAAAACATGTCTTTAATGTTTATGCTCAAAAAAACACTTTGAAATCAGATTTTGGCATGCCTGAAAAGCCCTCTTCTTCAGTCCTCCTCAGAACACTCTGTTTTCTCTCTGACCACGCCCCCTCAGGAAGTGGATGTGCCTCGGCTGTCCAGCACGTTGTTCTAATGTTTACATGTTGGCTGAATATACACGGCTGCTCAGAGATCACGTTACTTCAACCCTCTGAATCTGATCCTGACGGAGAGGCGCCTGTAGCAGGACCTTTCTGAACGATTGGTCATAGATTTAGTGTTTCTTGTTGTTTTATTTATCAGTATGTCGACGTGTGTCTTGGTACACAGCTACGAACATGTAGCTATGTGGCTATGCTAACTAGCGCTAGCACTTATCCATGATAAATAAAAATCATCCACTAGATCTTCAAATCTGCAGACGTGTGGAGTAAAACCAACCTCTACCAGAAAGGCAGCAGGACCTTTCTGAAGGATTGGTCACAGATTTAGTGTTTCTTGTTGTTTTATTTGTCAGTATGTCGACGTGTGTCTTGGTACACAGCTACAGCTACGACATGTAGCTATGTAGCTATGCTAACTAGCGCTAGCACTTATCCATGATAAATAAAAATCATCCACTAGATCTTCAAATCTGCAGACATGGGGAGTAAATCCGACCTTTGTGTTTATTAAGACAGCCTACAACTAGCATGCCTCCCTCCTAAGCTCCTTGTTAGCACACATTTGTGCAGGTAATGAAAAACGGGGGAGGGATTCAGTATTATTTTATACAGTCTATGGGCTGAACAAGCTCCGAGCTCTGACTCCGTGACAGACCGGATATTGTTGTTAGGTAACAAAAACACGGAAGTCTGAAACGGCTCGTTTCACACACATTTACAGAAAGGTGTAGAAATCAAAACGGGCAGAATGGATTTTTTTCATTCTCGGGGGGTTTGTAGACATGCCAGGGAAACATATTTCAGGTAGAGAACCATTAAAAAGTCAATTTTGCATGATATGTCACCTTTAAGACATTTTGCAGATCTCATTCACTCTTTTTGCCAAACTCTAAACACATTCTCACTTGCTAAACACATTCTGCACCATGATGCATAACAGTAACCACAGGTGGCAGAAGACAAACACAATTACAGCACAGGTGGCACAGTTTACACACAACAACTCAAAATTGAAAACACTTGTTGCTGATGATGTGGTGAAACCAATATAAGCCAATTCAGAGAGCACAAGTGAGTTGAAACTTGATATCAAAGATGGATGAGACAATTGGGAGGTAGAGGGGGAAGAGTGTGTGTGAGAGGTGGCGTACCACAAGGAGGAGGACATCGAGGAAGACCAAGAATAGTAATTTAAGAGGAAATTCCAGCAACTGTGGTAGACTATGTTCATGGAATGACAAAGAGGGAAGCAGGACAAAGTGTGCAACTCAATCTGAACAGATTCCTTGCAGGTACTATTATCAGGACTTAGAAAATAGAAAATAGAAAATGCAATTGTTTTTTTGTTTTTTTATGGTCATTACAAATAATGGAAAACAACATTTGATATTTCCATAAATGCTCATTGGTGTGGTTCTTCAAAATAAGGCCATTACAATGCATGAAAAAAAGCAGCAGGTAGATGAAGTCAATGCAAACTTTGGAGGAATCTACAGTGTCAGCTTTTCCACTATTTTCTGTGTCCTCCAACGCAACAGGGTTGAATGAAGCAAGTCTACAGAGAAGTCTTTGAATGCAACTCAAGCAGGGTCAAAGAGCAACGATTGCAGTGTGTGCAAGTTAGCATACATCCAAACAGACACAGCGGGTGCTGATTGTTTACAGTGCAATACTACACTATCTATTACTATCAAGCTGCACTATATATAGATCTGTCTTTCTGTAACACCAACAAAACTGTATTTTCTTTCACATAATGCATATTTGAGTTGGATTCCATGGAAATATTCCATGAATACGTTTTTGTGGGCAAAGTTGGATTCAATTCAGCACAGAGGAGAGAGAGGCAAGAACATGATTGGCCAACAGGACATAGTCCAAGTGCCTAGCCAGCATGGTGGTGATGTAACACTTTGTGCTGTCATAGATAATCTTAGGGTTCTCCAACGCAATGCCGCCTTGGGACCACACAACACATAACATCTCATATAGTTCTTACATGTTTGCTTTCCACCATACTCTCCTTTCCTCAATCCCATTGAAGAGTTTTTTGCTCTGCATGGCGGTGGCAGGTCTATGACCAACAAGCCTACACCAGGGAATATCTTTTACAGGCCATGGAATTGGCCTGGGATGACAAAACTGTCGAGTCTTGCCCAGGCTGGATCAGGCATAGAACGCTTTTCCCCTGTTGCCTGGCTAGGGAGAACATTGCCTGTGATGTGGATGAAGTCCTCTGGCCTGATCAAGCAGATTGGCATGATGCTGAGGCCAAATGAAAAATCACACTTATGCTGTGCAATATGTTCACTGTCAGAGTTGTGAATATTTCTTTTTTTTTTTAAACAAAAAGACTCCTGCACACTGTCGTCTACACTTGCAACTCCAAGATTAATTGCTTCAAGACATCTCCATCCCCTGTCTTCTGCAGGTTGGTTCTGATGATGAATCAACCAGATGAAGGTCTGAGAACTGCAACATCGAAGCAATACACTGAATCTTGGAGTGGAAGTGTAGACAAGTGTTGGGAAGTCTTTTTTTGTTCTGATTGTTGACTTCTCTTCCATGCACCTGACCAGGTGTGCAAACATTTTCTGTCTTTAAATATTTCTTTTGGAAAAGTAAATTGCGTTTTTAGTAGTTGAATGGGACGCCATTTGTAAAGTTGTGCACATTGAAAATAACAGCAACAATTCTTCACATGTGGCTCTTAAATGTCCTAAACATGAGTGTGTGAATTTATAAAAGTCACCTTTTTATCATATTTAAAGCAATACTGTGATGTTTTTCAGATTTAATTTTGTTGTGACAAATATATGTAAGTTTAAATCACTGTTAAATCCAAATGCTAGATATAAATACAAATGTTAAATCTAAATGTTCAATATAAATGTTGATTTTTGATTTGATTTGATGACTTTATTTCGAACATGTAAAAGTAAAAATACAATTAAAAAAAAGCAGAAAAGAAGAAAGAGTTATACAAACATACAAGAAAAAAAATAAAATAAAAAGAAACAGTTTTACAAAAGAAACAAAATCAATATTAGCAAGCAGTGAAACAATTTACTTTACATGTGCGAAAAGGAGTAGGAAGAAGTTTAAAACTTAAAACTATCTTCATATTTATGCTAACAAACAAAAGTAAACCCCTTGTGATTATATACCCTTGTCTTCCTCCTTGTACCTGAAAAACATTTCTTTGTACTTCTTCTTGAATTGAATTATGTTTAGACATTGCTTTAGTGCCATACTGAGACTGTTCCATAGTTTAACACCACAGACTGAAATACAAAAGCTTTTCCTTGTGGTCCGAACACTCATCATCTTTAATCTCAACTTCCCTCTGAAGTTATAACCCCCCTCTCTTTCACAGAATAATCTTTGAATATTTCCTGGAAGGAGATTTTTTCTAGCCTTGTACACAATTTGTGCAGTTTTAAAATCTATGAGGTCAAATAATTTCAGTGATTTTGATTTGAGGAACAATGAATTTGTGTGTTCGCGGAAATCAACATTGTGAACTATTCTGATAGCTCTTTTCTGTAGGACTGACAGTGGTTGCAGGGAGCTTTTATAGGTGTTTCCCCACACCTCAGCACAGTAACTGAGATATGGTAAGATCAGTGAACAGTAGAGAATAAGAAGTGATCTATGATCCAGAGTGTGCTTGGCTTTGGCGAGAACTGAAGTGCTTCTTGACAGCTTGGATTGGACGTGTTTAATGTGAAGTTTCCAGCAAATTTTTTCATCTATTATTACACCAAGGAATTTGTGTTCATGCACTCTTTCTATGTTGACCCCCCCAATCTGTACTTGTATGTTATTGTTAGATTTATTGTTTCCAAATATCATGATTTTTGTTTTGTTTAAATTAAACGATAATTTGTTTTTGTCAAACCATATTTTTAATTTGCAGATCTCCAAGGTGATTAAATGGAAAAGTTGCTGGAAATTTTCACCAGAAACTAAAAAGTTTGTATCATCAGCAAAAAGTACTATTTTACATGCCTGAGAAACTTTGCATATGTTGTTGATATAGAGAATAAAAAAATAAAGGTCCCAACACAGACCCCTGGGGGACACCACAAGCTATGTCCAAACATTTCGACTCAAACTGTCCCATCTTCACAAACTGTTGCCTGTTCTTAAAATAGCTTCTTACCCAATTCAAAACCAATCCCCTGATCCCGTACCGTTCCAGTTTATTGATTAATATTTCATGATTTATTGTGTCAAATGCTTTTTTTAGATCGATGAATACCCCGGCAGTCATCTTTTTATTGTTGTTATGTTAAATCTGACATATAAATATAAATGTTGAATTTTATCTAAGTGTTAAATGTTAAATCTAAATGTTAGATTTTAAATGTTAAATATAAATGTTAAATATAAATGTTTAATCTGACGTATGTTATCTAAGTGTTAAATGTTAAATCTAAATGTTAGATTTTAAATGTAAAATCTACATTTCTATGTTTTGTTGTAGTGTGTAATGGCTTCTCAGTAGTGATTTTATTTCCACTGCTGTGTGGTTGATGTGAAAACAGTGTTGGATTCTGTGCGAAACTGTTAATGTGATTGATTTTGAGGGAGAATCAGTGGACTGTATTGACAGAAACTAAAACACAAAAATGACATTAATTGGCTAGCTAACTTCATTACAATCTGCCCTTGCACGTTGTCATATCAGCTGGTTAACTAGATGTTTGCTGAAAGGGAAGGACCTGTGATGAGCTACTTTTGTCTGGAGTAATAGATCAATAGCTAGCTTGGTGTTGTCTTCATGAGCAAGACACTAAATATAGGGAAGTTGAGTGAGGCAAAGCAAAATCCCAGAGTTTCATTGTACTGGAACAAACTGTCAACCAACGCTGTCTGTGAGCAAACATCATAGGCTTAAAATATACAGAACTGTATACCGTACATACACACATGCACACACTTTTTTTCTGAACCATATCTCCCTTGGAGGTTTATACCTAAAACTAAATAACCCAGCTGTGTCCCCACTGCCCCTCCGGCATTGCAAAACAATTATTATCACCCCTTCCCCCACTCACATGTAATACAGAAAGAGAGGGAGGAGGAAAACTCTAAATCAGAGTTATTCTGAATTATATGTGAGATTATGAGTGTGGCTGCATGCTGAAGAGGAGAGAGAGGATAAGTGCAGCAGACCAGTCAGATAGGGAAATTTGGTCTTACTCAATTATCATTGAGGCTTTGCTATGACCATATGAATAAACAGCAACAAACGTTATCTCAAGAGACACTTTACAAACATAGCAGGTAGACCGTACACTATGTTTAATTATTAACATAAAGCTTAACTTCCTTTTAACAGGCAGAAACCTCTAACAGGACCAGACTCATGCTAGACAGCCATCTGCCTCGACCGAGTTGAGGTTGGAAAGAGGGATAGAGGAGATTAAGAGAGAGAGAGATGATAGTGATTAGATGGATAGTCCAACCATAACATAGTAAGATAACTATAGTAAATTCCATATAACTATAATCATCAGTCTAACCTTAAGTTTTGAAAATTGCCAGAATATTCTTGAATTTAGTAAACTTCATCTGCGGTATATCACCCCATGCTTCACACATACATACAGACAGACAGGCACTTTCGCTGCTGAACACTCTTCACTCTTGATCACCATACACATGGGACATGTTCATCACGTGCTCCAAGTGTCATTACACCAATTAAACACCAAGTGTTAAATTGGGTTGAAAACACTTGGGCATCCTTTATATCACATATTCTTAAGGTGTTTTCATGTGGAAGATTTTTTTGCAAATTATTATTAATCCCCCTGTTCCTCCATCAGGGTCATCTGGTAGGAACATATGGAAATTATTCTAGTCAGTGGCATACTTGGGCTGTCTGAGGGGCAGGGGCGAAATCCCCCCCAAAAAGGGGCACCTCCTTTCAAACCCCCGTGTCTTTTGAGCATCTAACATTTAATTCCCTGCATCGTGGTGAATATGTCTGTGACTAACTAACTAAAACAAAACTATTGATATATTTCTATATTGTTGATTACATAACATAATCAACATAACATAACATAATTAACTACAAGGGCAACTAGAGGGCACTTTTTTACATTTAGTTCACTGGAGGGGCATCCAAAGGGCATTTTTCAACAATCAATTGACTGTAAGGCAGCCAGAGCATGTATTTCCACATTGAGTTCAATGGAAGTGCATCCAGAGGACACTTTTTTAACGTTACATACAGTTAGGCCCAGAAATATTTGGACAGTGACACAATCTTCATGATTTGGGCTCTGCATGCCACCACATTGGATTTGAAATGAAACAACTACAACGGAATTGAAGTGCAGACTTTAAGGTTTAATTCAAGGGGTTGAACAAAAATATATGATTAAACATGTAGGAATTGTAGCTATTTTTATACAAACGCTCCTCATTTCAGGGGCTCAGAAGTAATTGGACAAATAAACATAACCCTAAGTAAAATGTTACTTTTCAATATTTTGTTGAGAATCCTTTGCAGGCAATGACTGCCTGAAGTCTGGAACCCATGGACATCACCAAACGCTGGGTTTCCTCCTTTGTGATGCTTTGCCAGGCCTTTACTGCAGCTGTCTTCAGTTGCTGCTTGTTTGTGGGTCTTTCTGCCTTAAGTTTTGTCTTGAGCAAGTGAAATGCATGCTCGATTGGGTTGAGATCTGGTGATTGACTCGGCCATTGCAGAATATTCCACTTCTTTGCTTTAAAAAACTCCTGGGTTGCTTTTGCAGTATGTTTTGGATCATTGTCCATCTGTACTGTGAAGCGCCGTCCAATCAACTTTGCTGCATTTGGCTGAATCTGAGCAGAAAGTATATCCCTATACACTTCAGAATTCATCTGGCTGCTTCTGTCTTTTGTCACATCATCAATAAACACAAGTGACCCAGTGCCATTGGAAGCCATGCATGCCCATGCAATCACACTGCCTCCACCATGTTTTACAGAAGATGTGGTGTGCTTTGGATCATGAGCTGTTCCAATTCTTCTCCAAACTTTCTTCTTCCCATCATTCTGGTACAGGTTGATCTTAGTCTCATCTGTCCAAAGAATGCTGTTCCAGAACTGGGCTGGCTTCTTCAGGTGTTTTTTGGCAAAGTCAATTCTGGCCTTTCTATTTTTGAGGCTGATTAATGGTTTTCACCTTGTGGTGAATCCTTTGTATTTACTCTCATGAAGTCTTCTCTTTATGGTAGACTTAGATACTGATACACCTACTTCCTGGAGAGTGTTCTTCACTTGAGTGGATGTTGTGAAGGGGTTTTTCTTCACCATGGAAAGGATTCTGCGATCATCCACCACTGTTGTCTTCCGTGGACGTCCAGGCCTTTTTGAGTTCCCAAGCTCACCAGTGCACTCTTTTTTTCTCAGAATGTACCAAACTGTTGATTTGGCCACTCCTAACATTTCTGCTATCTCTCTGATGGATTTCTTCTTTTTTTTCAGCCTCAGGATGGTCTGTTTCACCTCCATTGAGAGCTCCTTTGACCGCATGTTGTGTGTTCACAGCAACAGCTTCCAAATGCAAACGCCACACCTGGAATCAACTCCAGACCTTTTAACTGCTTAATTGATGACAGGTTAATGAGGGAAGAGCCCATGCAGCCTTGTTATTTTTTTTTGCAGCCTTCTGAGTCAATTGTCCAATTACTTTTGGTCCCTTGAAAAAGAGGCGGCTGCGTATTAAAGAGCTGTAATTCCTAAACCCTTTCTCCAATTTGGATGTGAATACTCTCAAATTACAGCTGAGAGTCTGCACTTTAAGCCCATATTGATTATATAATTGTATCCTGAATATGTTTTCGTAAACAGCTAAAATAACAAAACTTGTGTCACTGTCCAAATATTTTTGGGCCTAACTGTACATTGGAGGGGCATCCAGAGGTCGCTTTTTCTACGTTTTGTACATTGGAGGGGCATCCAGAGGATGCTTTTTTTATGCTTAGCACATTAGAGGGGCATCCCGAGGGCCCTTTTTTTAAGTGTCATATATTGGAGGGGCATCCAGAGACCACTTTTTATTACATTGTGCAATAGTTGTGGTATTACCTACTTATTTTAAGCATAAAACATCTTAATGAATACCACAAATATCAGGCACACTAGGGCCCACAACATTTTTTATTCCATTTGTTTTAGATTAAGACTTATTAGATAATTGTGGAATTGACAAAACAGTAGAAAAATACCAGGTTACATCAGGGAGGCCTGTCACAGTTGGTTATTTAACCGTCACAGACATTAATAAGACCTGACATTCCAAATAACACCTGACTGACTGCATGACTCAGCCTACAGGAAAGAGCATGTTGCGCTTTTATGAAATGTGTCTGGTTAGTTTGCTCTCTTTCGAATTTAGGATCAATACTGCATTGGTTTCCTGGCTTTAACAACTGTTTCTATTGACAGTGGTTTTTTTTCCAACTTCTCTCTTTTACTTGTCAAATGTCACTTGCATCTTGTAGACTCATTCATATGACTCACTTGGTGCAACAAACAGTAACTAAATAAGACAAGGAGCTGTTGAAGGGTCATTTTTATCTACTTAGTCATCATCATTAATGTCTCCACATTTAGCTTTTATATGCTTGACAAGTGTTTAAGCAGAGCTGTGGGGTGGAAGATGTGTCATAGTATGGTTTGTGGGAACTTAAAGGTGACATATCATGCAAAATTGACTTTTTAATGGTTCTTTACCTGAAATATGTTTCCCTGGCATGTCTACAAACCCCCCAAGAATGAAAAAAATCCATTCTGCCCCTGTTTTGATTTCTCCACCTTTCAGTAAATGTGTGTGAAACGAGCCGTTTCAGACTTCTGTGTTTTTGTTACGTAACAACAATATCCGGTCTGTCACGGAGTCAGAGCTCGGAGCTTGTTCAGCCCATAGACTGTATAAAATAATACTGAATCCCCCCTCCGTTTTTCATTACCTGCACAAATGTGTGGTAACAAGGAGCTTAGGAGGGAGGCATGCTAGTTGTAGGCTGTCTTAATAAACACAAAGGTCGGTTTTACTCCCCACGTCTGCAGATTTGAAGATCTAGTGGATGATTTTTATTTGTCATGGATAAGTGCTAGCGCTAATTAGCATAGCCACATAGCTACATGTTCATAGCTGTAGCTGTAGCTGTAGCTGTGTACCAAGACACACGTCGACATACTGACAAATAAAACAACAAGAAACACTAAATCTGTGACCAATCCTTCAGAAAGGTCCTGCTGACTTTCTGGCAGAGGTCGGTTTTACTCCCCACGTCTGCAGATTTGAAGATCTAGTGGATGATTTTTATTTATCATGGATAAGTGCTAGTGCTAGTTAGCATAGCCACATAGCTACATGTTCGTAGCTGTGTACCAAGACACACGTCTACATACTGATAAATAAAACAACAAGAAACACTAAATCTATGACCAATCCTTCAGAAAGGTCCTGCTACAGGCGCCTCTCCGTCAGGATCAGATTCAGAGGGTTGAAGTAACGCGATCTCTGAGCAGCCGTGTATATTCAGCCAACATGTAAACATTAGATCAACGTGCTGGAGAGCCGAGGCACATCCACTTCCTGAGGGGGCGTGGTCAGAGAGAAAACAGAGTGTTCTGAGGAGGACTGAAGAAGAGGGCTTTTCAGGCATGCCAAAATCTGATTTCAAAGTGTTTTTTGAGCATAAACTTTAAAGACATGTTTTGGGGACCTCTTAGACCAATATATATTGATGAAAAAAGCGTGATATGTCACCTTTAAAGATTTGATTACATGTATTGTATAACGGATATATGCAAACATGCATTCACACTTGGAAATTGATTGTGTTTTGGTTAGATACATCAAGCCACAGTGAGCTTCTAAGCCTCTCTTCATTAAGTGTATCCACATGCATTGCACAAATGCAGATTGCAATAATTTCTGGTCACAATAACCACTTTTATGAGTTATAAACATTGAGTCACTGGTTTAAAAAGAAAAGAAAATCTACTCTCTTCATTCCAAGCCATCTGAAATAACCATCACAGCTTGGACATTTTGTCATTTTTAGCAATATAGTTAATAATGCTATCCACAGCTTAATAGGCTGCTTTTAGAAACCATCTCAGCCTGTCTTTTCAATGAGTCAAGCTGATTAGTTTTAAAAGGACAAGCTATATAGGGGTTTTAAATAGGCTCTTAATGGCAATGTATATAATATCATATATTATGACAGTGCCAGATGCCATGTCTCAGAGAAGAATTACTCTACTGATTCTCCTCTATCCCTCTTTCCAACTCCAACTTGGTTGAGGCAGATGTCTGTCTAACATGAGTCTGGTTCTGCTCGAGGTTTCTGCCTGTTAAAGGGAAGTTTTTCCTTGCTGCTGTAACTAGCTAAATACTGCGAGGTGCAATGCTCATGGTGGATTAAGATGTGATAAGATCGAGTCATGCCATAAGAGGGGACTAGATCTTATCCTGTCTTGATGTTGGGTCTTTGTTAATAATTTAACATAGAGTACGGTCTAGACCTGTTTTGTTTGTAAAAGTGTCTTGAGATCATTTTTTGTTGTGATTTGGCGTTATACAAATAAAGATTGATTGATTGATACTGATGATCTGTGTTAAAGATAAAGGCATTGATTAACAGCATCATTTTTTGTTACAATGCAGAACTAGTCTGTCTTTGTGTATAAAGCCTCTTACTCTACATAACTATGTGTTATTTTTGACACCATGCAATTTGTCATATGGAAAAACCATCTTCTAACACTCAGCCTTTCAGTGATGACACAAAAATGTTGATTGTTACTTGCCTGAAATGTGCTCGCTATTGAGCAAATTCTTGAGATCCATTATAAACAATGCCAGGAAGCAGTAAAACATGGAGTAAAAGCAGACATTTTTATGAGCTCACAATCAGATACAAAATAAATGAGAGAACACTGAACAGTCTCATGGGAAAAAAGAATAGAATAGAAGAATATATATTGTCCTTGTACATGGTACAACAAGGTGGTACAATTGAAATGCAACCCATTTCAAAGTGCAAAAAGTAAAAGGAATAATAATCATAAAAACAGTAGACAAACATAAATAATATATAAATAAAAACACAGAAACACACAGCATTCAACATTCAGTCATTCAATTTATTTCACAGTCCCCAATTTATATTTGCAGTATGTAGCATTTAGTGCACTTGCTTGTGGGTGAATACTGTTTTTCAGCCTGTTTGTCCTTGTTTTCATTGTCCTGTATCTTCTGCCCGAGGGCAGCAGTTCAAACAGGTGATGTCTTTGGTGTGTTTGGTCCTTAAGGATGTCTTTTGCTCTTCTGAGTCACCATGAGCTGTAAAGTCCATATAAGGAGGGGAGAGGGCAGCCTATGATTTTCTGGGCGGGGGTGATGACCTTCTGGAGTGTTCTCCTCTCTGCAGTGGTATAAAGACAAAAGCAGTTTTTCTGAGGAGTCTCGGGAAAGTTAAGTCTCTGCTGCGCCTTCTTCACTGTTGCTGCGGTGTTAGTGCTCCAGGTCAGGTCTTTCACAATCTGGACACCCAACATTCAGTCAATCTGTATTTGTGTTGCGCCAAATCACAACACACGTTATCTCAAGACGCTTTTACAAACAGAGCAGGTCTGGACTGTACACAGGATAAGACTCAGTCCACTCTTACTGACATGACTCAGTCTGATCTCATCTTAATCCACCATGAGCATTGCACCTCGTAGTATTTATCTAGTTACAGCAGCAAGGAATAACTTCCTTTAACAGGCAGAAACCTCAAGCAGAACCAGACTCATATTAGACAGACATCTGCTGGAGTTGGGGTTGAAAAGAGGGACAAAGGAGAATAAGAGAGAGAGAGAGAGCGAGAGATGATAGTGATGAGACGGGTAATAGTACGTCCGTCCCATGTGAAAAAAAGATTCCAAGAGTCCCCTTGCTTTGTCTTCATATCAGGCCAGATATACTTTAAATAGAGGACTGTACTGTGCTTTAAATGCTTTGTTTTGGTGTGTGGTCATTAGAGGATGGATTTACCATTTGAAGAAACTGACTGATGTTTTCTCACTTAATCTGCTTTGGCTCAAAGGTCTTCATCAGTTACTACAGGAAGAGAAATTTGCAGCATAGCAGTTAAAAACTTCTCCCACTGTCTCTGCTCATTGTCATTGCAGAACAAACTAAATATTTTGCCATCACTCCAAACCACCAAAGTACTGAATGTGGTATCTTCCCCACTGAGATAAATACACACTTGTGATTAGAGCCTATTGTCAGCAGCATTAGATTCTTTGTAGAATGGTAATTATTATGAAATAAGCAGACAAAACTACATGTTTTTTTTTTTACACCATTTAACAATGATACTAACTGAGTAGGTGCTGTAAACATACAGCAAATGCAAGCCATATTTTTTCACCTGGATCACATCTTGATTAAGCAGATGGTAGCTGTTCTTGGTGCAACCTGTTCAGTGTGAGAGTTAGGGAATTTACATGTGAGCACTGAGCAGTTTCTACAGGGGCTGCTGGGTCGGTGGAGTTGGTTGAGTCTCAATCAGAGGTTTGGTAGTTGGTATTTCTGGCTGCTGAAATGTCCTTGAATTAGAAACTCAATCTTTCATTTCCCCCAGCACAGAAGCTAGCGATGTTTGAATGCGTATGAATGGGATTAATTATTGCATAAATGTGGTGTGAATGTGGTATGCAGTGTTAAAAGCACTCGGGGTGGTCAAAGGACTAGAATAATGAACTATAAGTACAGTGCAAGGACCATAAATCATTTAATATGACTATATTTTCGTTTTCTCATAGCTTGTTATTGGCAACAGTAAAAAATATACAGTTAGGCATTATATTTTACAATCTGAAAACCAGAGCTGGTGTTGAATCATCTGCAAAATACATGAGCTGCTCTTGATGGTTACATTGTAATGCATGTCAATAAAACAGTTTCCCAGTGTCCTTAAACATCTACCCTAAACATACAATAAGCTAAAATAAAAACATCATTTGTGATATAGTTTATTTATTGGTCCAAACTTTCTGTTTCTGACAAGAAGAAGCTCATAAGTATAAAAGGCAGGTTCCACAATGATTCAATAGGCACGCTCTCTCCTGTCAGCTAGCAGCAATTCATTGTCTCCTCAATGTATGTAGATGACTTCAACTTCACATTGGCTTTGTGTTTTGCAGCATCTTGTATGTTTTGATGTGGTGCAGAGCGTGATGTGAATTTGAATAGGATGTGTACAAAGGCTTGCCTGTCACGGGAAGAAACATCTTCACTGACTGAGAGATGATTTATGTCGGTCGCAGACCATTCCCTTTCAATTCAACCCTTGAATCACACACACACACACACACACACACACACACACACACACACACACACACACACACACACACACACACACACGCATATACATTATTTTCCCTTGGACCAGACTTTAAGATGGTTACGGCATTTTTACATTAACCCCAGGTTATCATTGGTGATAGGGCTGATCTGCTGAACCCACGAACATTGTGTCCCCCTTTATCAAAATCCAAACAACCAAAAAAAGAAAAAGTACAGAAGAGGATTAGGGCCACTGAAAAGGTGCAATATGTTTGTTTTTTTTCATATTATGAGATTAATGTTAGAATTCTAAGAAAAAAGTTAAAACAGTAAGGTTTTAATTATCACCACTCTCCTTGAACCAACACATCAGCAATTAGACATACTAATTATACTTCTATACATATATGCAAAGCAGGAGCTATCACATATGTAACTCTTAAAAAGAGAGAAGTCAAAAAGTTTGACTTACAAAATTATCTTAACAGATTTTAAAACAGCATTGTTTTCTCTGTATGTTAGATATACAACCTTCCATCTGGTTCATTCTTTAAAAGAAAGAATGAAAAACAAGAAACTAGTACCTTGCTTCCAAATCAATGTCTACAGTACAATAGCCAAACAACAGAAAAATCACTTCATATCTTTACCTCCTCCTCTCTCTCACTCAGCAGCAAGTTTAACCTTCCTCTGGTACCTTCATCACTCCAGGGTTATACTTTAATCTGAACACACATCTTGACCTCGCTGACATTTCTGTTTTTCCTTTTGTTGTACTCTCAGACAGCTGAACAAATATTTGATTGTGGCTGCTTTATGTTACACAACCAACTTGCTCCGAGGTGTTTGCAGGGTGTGGGCAGCCACTGATGCTGACTGATGTGTACAAAAACACCTTTAGGGGGAAGGTTAGAGCACAGGGACCGAATCATAGCTCTGTATTTGGAGTAATTTCAAATAAATAATTCTAAAACACAACATTAACCCTCCTGTTATGTTCCAGGTCAGATTGACCCATTTCAAAATTCAAAAATAAAAATAAAAATTGTTAAAAGTATTTTTTTCGGTATGAAACTTCCTCTACTTGGCTTAATTAGTGTATCAGCATATTAAAAAAAATGCATGTTTATATTACACAGATTCTGTTGGTGGATCAATCAGCAGTCAAAGTGGAGGCTAAAAGGGATCAGAATTGTCAAATACTAATAGTTTCTTTGCAACTGTGTGGCATATTTCACCCCACCTTCTCTGATCCCGTGGGCAAAACCCCACCCACATTGAGTGGACACTCAGCAGGAGGGGCAAAACATATCAAGATTCTCTGCAGGGGAGTCCATCAACATTATACTTAAATTTTCATGATAACGAGTGAGTTATCCTCATTGAACCATGATCTGTGAGAATTAAAGAACACCATTGCACTAAATATTGATTTAAATAGTTAGTAATGGAGTTAATAATGAGATTAAAGAAATTGTTTATTGGGATTTTTTGGGGGTTTTGACACTTTTGGATTGCTAAATATGGGAACATTGTTGCTGTTCCTGAGAAACGAACATAAAAGGAGGGTTAAAGCCTCAAGCGACGATGAACGGGCCCTCGCCCATGTTCAAAAGAGGAGGATTATACAACACAAAGTAAACATGTGACTTCCTGTTGCCAGTAGGGGGCGCTTTAAGATATAGGCAAATATTTGCATACAGATGTGTTTAGCCTGGCACACTTGTCATGTGTTTTGGGCCGAGTTGAGGCATGCAAAGTTGGGGTACAACTGGCAGAAGAACGACAGAAGTATCTTCCTTAGGGTTTCAATAGGGCCTTGCCCTAGTAGAGCTGGGCGGTATTGAAAAAAAAGTTATCACAATGACAATTTTCATATCAGTCGATATTGATAATTACCACAAAAAAATATTAACTCATTATTTCATTTAAATTAAAAGGCAGATTATGTCCCTGAAGAAATCAAATGGTATGTTGGCTTGTGTCCGGGTTTTAGTACTCTGATAGTCTTCTTGAATCCCTCATTTTAACAGCCTTTTGTGTAAGATGAGATTTTAGTGAAGTTTTTGTTTTGAAGATTCTATTTTTTCTTTAAAAAAAAATCTAGTGTATAAGGCACAATAGCGTCCCCTCCCTTTCCATTGGTTGGGTCTGCAATTTACAGGTTTATATATATATCACATTTCATCAAACATTTGTTACATTTATATTGAGAAAAATTATATCACGATAATAATTGTTATTGAATTATCGCCCAGCTCTATCAAGAAGGATGGAAGATAGAAAAAGCAACACCAAGGTTGTAGTATGTTGTGCTGGTTCATGATACTGTTTAACACTGACAGGTGTAAACCAGTGGGTAAATAAAGTAGGTGCTCAAAAAATAGAAATATAAGAAACTTGTATTTAAAATGTGAAGACATGAAAACATTGTCTATTTATAGTTGTGATATGAAAGACAACTGTTTCTGACAGCTAAATGACATCAAACAATACAAAACCTGGACCCTCATTCTGTCAACACGGAGCTGAACCTTTACACAAGTGAAGTTAAAAGCCAGGCGTTCACAGCCTGAGCCTCTCACCTGTGTTTGCACGGATGTTTTGCTTCAAACCAGACTTCCCCGAGGTGGGAGGAGAGGCACAATATGGGGTATGTCAGCAATCATCAAATGTCACAATGCACTCTTTTTTTTCAAATTCAGTCATCCTTTATAACTGGATTTGACATTGCACCACCTGCATGCTTATACCCAGCCAGTGGCACAAATCATTGTTCTGTGCTATTTCATCTTTTGTGCCAACACAGATTGTGCAGATACAAAAAAACATTCCTTCTTTTGTTTTATGGACTGAATGCAGAACTGACGTGAAAAGGTTCAGAAGCAGGAAACAGTGTTAGGTGAAAAGCTTTTCGTACTATTACATGTTCCCTGTTGTGTGTTGGAGTAATCGAGGAAAGGTTCATTAACCATGATAATAACATCTTTCACATTCACAGTTTATCTTTTATTCCTTTATCTATTTTTTGTATTTATTACTTGTATATCAAAAATCTTCCTTGACTCTGTGATGCCATCAGACTTGGACGACCCGGGGTGGATTGCTATTGTCAGCATGAGAGCGGAGCAGCTGTTCTTCAGCTGCAGTTCCTCATCAATGAGGTAAGCCAAAGTCCTTTTACGATGCTTTTGTCAAGCTTTTTTTCACACTTTAGTAGCCTGAAGTTACCATCCAATCAACATGTAGCCAGTAACGTTCCCTTTTCCATGGTCATTTTCGTTAATTTATATTGCCAAGTCGTTATTTTAATAGATATCATCTGAGTATTGTCCGCAACCCAAGACTATTCTCTAAGAAACACAGTCTGAAGTGGCAGTGGTGGTGGTTGAGCCTGGAGAATTTGGATTAAAGGCTTTGACAAAGTGTGATTCCAGTGGAGTCGCCAGACTTTATTTTTTGGCTGGTAGTAGGCTATAGGGGTGTTCATCTTGACAGTGAAAGTGCTCTCAAATATTAGCCAACACATGCACATAAACGCACCTTTGGGCACAAAAACACTGATGCACAAACGTACCTATGAGCCCACACGCACAGTCGCTCACAGGCAGGTGCATAAACGCATGTCCCATGACATTTACAATGTCTTCTAGGGATGTCAGTTTTAAGTATTCTCCATGAGCGATCTTTGGTAATTGAAACAATCAATTA